>NC_054388.1:35420633-35736608 GCF_017654675.1 Xenopus laevis
TAGCTGAGTTGTAGTTCAGTTAACATCTGGTGGGTCACCAGACAGAGGAGATCTAAGCAGGACAACCATCAGTGGAGATTGGGGAGTCTAGTCAGGGGCCCCATGAGTTTTCATGATGGCCCTGGTTCTAAAGCTGCTTAGGTTTGGGGTTGATTCTGTTTCATTAAGCACAAGTTTGACTGGTCACATGTCACATATGTACCTGAGCAAGTGATTGGCTGCCAGTGACTGGGGTGCCATGACTTAGCTCAGTATGACATCACTCTCAGGGAAGCTCTGATTGGATGAAAGTTGCCAGGGAAGTTAACTTGAGGGCTCAGGTATGGATGGCAGTTATTTCCGTTCAGGATTCAGAGGTAAGTGGAACTACTACAGAATCTGGGGGGGGAGATGACATATTACAAAAGGAGAATTAGGGATGGTTTGCCCCAAATGATTTATGGAAGCTTAGGGGAGTGAGGACAAACCACCCAAAACTACCCCTGGTACCAAAGCTCTCAAAATTGACCCCCATTGCCTGCTGTTGTATGTATGCCTGCCTGTGTATGGCCAATATAAGAATCCCAATCACAACAATTCATTTCTATGTCAATCACCTACACCCAAAAAGGGTTTTTAGCTATTACTCTGTAAAGTCCCCCCTACATGTGCATTTGGTAACCAGGACCACCCACACTTGGGTGGCAGGGGTGTCCAGGGTCCTTGATTGCACCAACCTTTTGTATCTCTCCTAATCAGCTTCATTCTATTAAATCTGCTACTGATTTGTGTGACTGGTTATTTATAGAGGGGCAAGCATATTCAGTAGTGCAGTACAATTGGGAAAAATAGTGAAAGGGAAAACCCAGTATATACAGATATATATGGCAGAGAGGGCTCAGCTCACAACTTCTCCTCTCTATTTTTCTCTCCCCATAAAGCGATTTGCGATATTTCGAGATTTATTAGAGTTTTTCATTGAATTGTCAGCGACTTGAAGAAGACCATTTTTTTAATTTTACATCAAAGGCAGAAGGATAACTACAACTTGCCCAACCCATTGAGGATCATCTGGAGGAAGGTAAGGATCCTGCATTTCCCTTCTGTAAAATGTTTTACAAAGTAGATGAGGCTGAAAAAAGACACACGTCCATCAAGCTTAACCTTTTTGTGTAACTGCTAGCAAAACCTCACTGACCCTAAAGCTAAACCTGTGCTTCTCTAGATACAGCTGAACTACAATTCCCAGCATCCCCTATGAGTTGTAACTCTAAGGCAATGTGTATTTCATGTTCCTTGTATATTTATTGCTACTTTTGAACTTTTATTAAGCCTCTCTTTAGTTATAAATGTCAACTGTGATTTGACATCTAGGGTCCCACTCATCCTACCAACTGTCAAAAGCAACTGTTAAAAGCAACTGTCACTAGCATCAGCACTAGTGTGGATGATACAGTAGAACCCCCATTTTACATGCCCTGATTTTAAGTTTTCCCTTATTTTACATTGTTCTTTTGTATTTTATGCATAATACATTTCCCTGATTTTACATATTTTTTTTCTGGTCCCCTGAAAAATGTAAAATGGGGTTCTACTGTATATAAGAAAGGGCTGCAATAGAAACAAAAGTAGCAAATGGCAGAAGAAACAAATGCCTAGCATTAGGAATTATTGTGTTATGGTGCAGGAGCACGAATCATAGCACAGCTGGTTATGGGAAGCAGGCACATTGGGTACATGCAGCAATCTCTGCATTAATAGGACAAATGAATCTCAATGCATGATGGGATCTGTAGTCTTATCACAAGCCAGCCCAGATCCTGACATTATACAATACAATTCTAACTATCTTTTCTTGGCAGCATTTTTCCCTCTATGATATGTGTAAGGTATCACTCTTGGCTGTAGACATTGCCATGTTGCTAAATATAGCTTTAGATCCAGACATTATTCAATATTCCCATATATTTATGAGCCAGGGGCTTAGAGACCCCAGGGCAGGACTTAACTTTCTACAATTCCAGGGGTAAACCTGCAGCAAATAAGCACATACCTCAAATAACACTAAGTGGCCATGTAGATGGCATTATTACAATGTGTAATTGTAAATGGGAATAAGGAAGAATTTAAACAGGAAAAAGGAAGAGTTGAATGTTTTGTTTGGTCACTCAAAGACTTTTGCAGCTGCTGTTTAGTTGCTATAGTTTAATTACCATAACAACCACACACCAGTTTGGAAATAAAATTAGTACATGAATAGATGGGCTCAAAATAAATAATACTAGTACTGGTTTAAACCAATGGGGATAAGAAGTGTGAAAATGTCATAAAATGACTACTTTGCCCATATCAACTTCCCTTTCCCTACCTGCTCAGATGTGTAGCAGTGAGGTTACAGACAGGTGCTTGTCTTGAGCTTGTAGTTTACCAGCAGCTACAAACAGTTGTATTCTTTATCTCCACTGAAGCAGCCACTTACACCAACCTTTTTTTTTCTCATACAGGAGCGTCAAGATGGGTGCCGGACATTCTAACATCTTGCGTCGGCACCGGCATTCTGAGGTAAGGCAGATGGAAATATCAAGCTGTCGCTTCATGCCTGACGATTAGAGACCTTACCAACAGATAGAAAAGAAAATTCCTCAGATTATAAGAAATATTTCATAAACCCATTTGACAAACAGTTTTTCTGATGTTCATGACAAATATCATGTTTCATAGTAAGTTAGGTTGAAAAATGACACACATCCATCAAGTTCAACCTTTTGACTTTTTTCGCCAGTTGATCCAGAGGAAGGCAAAAAACCCCATTTGAAGCCTCTCCAATTTGCCTCAGAGGGGGAAAATATTCCTTCCTGACACCAAAATGGTGATTGGTCTAGTTCCTGGATCAACTTGTACTATGATCTTCCATAACCCTGTATTCATTCACTTGCTAAAAAGCCATCCAACTCCTTCTTAAAGAAGGAAAGTCTAAAATAAAATAAAGCTTTAATTATTGGCCATAAAATGTAAATATTATTACCAGCAAGCATTTCTTCATTCCGTTTTTCATTCACTCTTGCGCTGTAATCGTTTTTCAAATAAGTGGCAAGCTGCACAGAAACGGATGTCTTTGCTCCAGTCCATAAATCCTTCTAATCAGGGCACACGCATGCGCAATCCGTCTAAGAGTGGCCCTGCGCAATCGCACTATGATCTCCTGTCTTCCCGAGAAGAGATGACGTTTAGGTCACGTGATCTGCCCATTCGTCATCCCCAAACTCTCTCTACCTGCATTTACTCCACCTTGATTGATGTTCCCCTTTGCCTGGTAACAAAGGGAAGCTTTGAAGCGAGCACAGGAACAGAGGACACGCAAATATACCCAGCGGGTCTGTAAAACATATTGTGGCACTTACAGGCTTATTCAATGTGCACTATAGATGCGACACCAATGCTTATCACTGTGTAGCGACGTATGCGCGCTTGTTTGGTTACACCACAGGGTCACAGAAGAGGCGCATGCGCACTAGAGAGCGCAGGGAGGCAATTCAAAAATGGCGGCGCCAAAGCTTACACTATAGAAAAATTTTGGAATGGAAGTGCACAAAACTGTAAAGCCATTGCAATTCTCAATGCGGCGTTTCAGGAGGGGGGATAATGGCAAAGAGAAAGAGGGAGGTTATTTTTTTTAACTTTCCTTCTCCTTTAAAGCTATCTAATGTCAGCCTGTACCACTGATTCAGGGAGAGAATTCACCTGTAAAAAAAACCTTCCAAACCATTAGGAGGAAACTCTTTTCTTCTAATTGGAATGGGTGACAAGCACTTAACCATTGTTTCGTAAATGTTTCCCATTCTCTATAGACTGTCGACATCAAACAGTCTCTTGATGCTTGTGAGCCCCAGGTAGGTGTCTCTCTTTCAGAAATGAAGCAGGAGTTGGTGAGAGTCATCCAGAAGGAGATGAAGATGGCAGCAGGGGCCGAAAATCTGTACCATGCCACCAAGGACAGAAAGACCAGAGCCCTGATGAAGGAGCTGAGGAAGAGCAGTGAGAAGAGGCTGAAAGCCCTTTACTCCTCTCTCCTCAAGCTCAATGAGGAGATAGTTCGGAGGGAAGCAGAGCATGTTCCAGGTGAGTCACAACAGGCTCTAGCCTCTTTTCTATTGGCATTATATGGGGTAACGTGTGTCATCCTAACATCCCATCCACTACCCCTTCATGGACATTAAACTAAGCCCCACAGAACTATAGATGAATTGTATGGCTTTTGCATGTACTCTTCAAACCACTGATTATTAATAGCATCTTACCAAATCAAGAAACATCCTTAAGCCTTAGGTTCAAGAAAGTTTTTATATTTGAAAATTCATTCACTATGTTTATTTACTGTCTCTTTAGATGCAGCAGTGGAGACTGCTAGTGACACTGGTGTAAACCTCCCAGCAAAAGAGGACAGCGCAGAAGAGGTTCAGGTCGTTTCAGAACCTGCCAGTGATTCTTTCCAAGTGAGTATTTTATACTGATGCCATTCATTTCTTGGCCAGAACATAAACATTGCTTTTATCATATCCATGTGATGCCAAATTCATTCATTGCACAATTGTCCCTTGTTTGCAGCATCAACATGACGAATCCACTGAAGAACCAGTGCCAGAGGTAGACGAGGTGCCTGAAGAGCCATCGGAGAGGTGAGGATATTGTGGAGTTTATTAGAGAACAGATTAAATCCCTACCCTATACTATCATCAAATAAAATCTTCACAATAACAGGATTATTCTTCTGATTAAAGTAAAGTATTAGATTGGCACAGAAGAGGACAGATGGTAATATGCACCTGCACTTTGGCTGGGAGATTACACAATACATAATTCAATAGCACAAAGCCACCTATGAATTATGGCTATGGGGTGCTGTGCTATTGAGGATTATGGAGAATGAATCGGCTAAGGGTAAAAAGAAACGCAAAATAACAAACTTACTTTTCCTTATAGTGAGATATCTGTGGATGAAGAAAACATCAGCCCAACTCCACCTGATGCAGCAGAAGGATGTCCACTGGCAGTGACAAAGGACCCACAGTAAGATGCAACCTGCACATGATGATTATTATGACTATTAACATTTCATTTGAAATAAAAATGAGTTTCATGTTGGGTATTTCTTTTTCAGAGCTTTGCAGTTGACCAACTACAGACTGCAAGACTTCAACCAACGTGGTTTCCTAGGCGAGGGCGGATTTGCCAAGGTAATATTAAACTTAATCCATAATTAGGATGACTATTGGCACATGCAAGAACAGTGGCTAAACAGTTAGTTCTGTTACCTTGCAATGCTGGGGGCAAGTATGGATCGATTCTTGCAGCTCTCTGAAAGGGGTATGGATGTTCTGCATGTATCTTCCTGCATTTCCTGAGAATCTCTCTTATTCCAGGTTCTCCTTGTTGAACACGCGGCAACCAAAAGATCCTATGCCCTGAAAATCTTGAAAAAGGAGAGCATCACCTCCTCAAGGGGCATTGAAAGGTCAGTTTATGGAAATGATCATTTTAGCATGGTTGGCTTTGTTACTTACCCATGTCCCTTGTTCTGACAATGAATGCTTTTAATATTCAGGATCTTGCTAGAGAAACGGGTTGCTTTCGCCGTTGCTGACCACCCTTTCGTTGTGGATATCCACGCCACTTTCCAGTCAGAATACCATCTATTCTTTCTGATGGAGTACGTTGCTGGCGGCTGCTTAAAGACTTACCTGCAGAGGGAAGGTGCATTTGAACAACCAAGAGCTATGTAAGTACAAATTAACCTTTACCTAGAGTCATGCGGGGGCCATTCAGAAAAAGTAAGTAGTATACGGGGTCTGGCTCCTTGTTTATCTGACAAAGGCAAGAGGATGTAAGAAAACATCATTATTTGGAAATACATAACATATTTATTTAAGCGGAGCTGCACGCAGAACATACCATGATAGTAAGTGGGTCTCTTGACTTACGGCGAGCCAGTAATATTTAGACAGAGATACACTACATTAACAAATATAGGACTATGTATTCAATAACCTAATGATGGGAGTCTCTTTGCAGGTTCTATGCTGCTTGCACGCTGATGGCCATTTCCTATTTACATGAAAATGACATCATACACCGGTAAGTATATTTATTATTTTCATGTACATGGAACATTTTGCAATATAAAATGTAAGGGAGCATTACTGCTAAACATATCATACAAAGGAATAGAAGTCAATATTAATATCCCCTGTAGAGCATGACCACAAGAGCAAGAGAACTTCAGCCTTGTGCTTTTAAAAGGCCATGGATCTACTCAGTGACTTATAATATCCTTATATTTTACAAAATTAATTGTATTATTCACGTTACATCACTAATTATTTCCCCTTTTGTCACAGTGTCCCAGATATGTTGTACTTTGCTAACTTTTGCTGTTGTTTTACCACAGAGATCTCAAGCCGGAAAACCTGCTCTTAGACAGCAGCGGATACGTTAAACTGGCTGATTTTGGGCTGAGCAAAGACGGTAAGGATTCTAATAAACTAACACATCAAAAAAAGGTTCAGTTTCACATAATGTTATTGAGGTTCATGAAGTGACTGACATTTGTAGTTTCATATTATGAGAAAGTGAGAGTGAACTTAAAGGAGGAAAGAAAAGGTGAAATCACTGGAGGGTGCCAACTGTTAGGCATATCCCCCATTGATTAGCATCACTTAATGTTCAGTTTGTTTGCTGAGCATGCAGGTCAGGATGAAAAGAAAGCTGAACAGTTACTGTATGTGTCTAATGTGGCCCAGCAACTAGTGGCCAACTGGCTAAAAGGTTAGAGAGAGACGCAACATAGTGATTTGTGTTCTGGCTGTTACGTTAGACATGGGTTTACTCCAGCTATTATGGATTACATTTTTTGGCTGACTATATTGAAAACTTTTTTTTCACAGACAATATTTTACCCAGTTTCATTTTCAAACTAAACATTATTAAACTGAGTCGATACAGATAAATAAGCCCCAAATGATCATCCGTTTACTTACAATAACTGTTTTTTTCAGGAATTGGCTACGAAGGCCGAACAAGTAGCCTGAAAGGATCTTTTGGCTACATGGCACCAGAAGTCCTCGCCAGGGAGCCATACTCAAGATCTGTCGACTGGTGGTCTCTGGGCATTGTAATTTACGAAATGCTAGTTGGGGAGGTAAGTAGAAACCTTAATAACTGGACGGAATAGGCAACTGTTTATTAACTTAATAACATCAAGCTTCAGCTATATTAGTTACATATAGCCACAGAGCAATAAGTTGTTTGTGTGGCAGCATTTTTGCATTGATTGCATTTGTAGGGAATATAAATGGTATGCTAAGATATGCCCACTACAATCTATCCTTACAAACCCCCTTAATGTATGTAGCAACAGGTTTTGAAGCCTTCTTAGCCACTTACAACTGATTAGTTCTATAAACTATTGTAACAGAGAACTTTCTTATGTTCCACATTGCAGAAACCAATGCTGAGACCATCTACTGGTTTAGTCGTCCCGACGTTCCTGGCAGCGGATGCCGTCAACTTAATATCAGGGGTAAGTTACTCAGTAAGTTAAGGGCGCAAGCTGTGGTTTAACCAGTAGTTCATGAACAGGTAGCACTATCCTTGCATCCCTTAAATCATTTCCTTCCAATTTGTGCAGTCTAACTGTGTATTAGCCTTTATAGCCATTAACTGTCACACAGCGCTGCAACAGAGCATATCTGCTAATGTTTCTACGGTCATTCTCTTTCTTTGTAGCTCTTACAGCGGGACCCATTGAAGCGGCTGGGCTCAAGTGAAGAAGATGCATGTGATGTTATGCATCATTATTTCTTTCGAGTAAGTTCATCTTTCAGTCAACTTTTGGTAGCTACAGAAATGAACTAAGGGTAAGGCCACACGTGGAGATTCGGCACTGAGGCAACTTTGGGCGACTATTGAAAACGCAATCGCCGCGTGTGCATTAGCGCAGGCGACTTTTCATTGTAGCCTATGGGGAAACCCGCTGAGGCAGTTCGGGGAGATAGTCGCTCAAAAGACGAGGGGATTAGTCGCCAGGTGAAAAAATCTCACGGAATCTCCTCGTGTGGACTAGCCCTAAAGGTACAGATGAACTCCCAATGTTTATATGCTAATCAAACATATTTTAAATAAAATAAAAGTGTAAGTATGCTAAGTAACAATTAATAATAAATGTTTTTTTATATTGTCTATTAACCAGAGCATTGACTGGATGGCTTTGCTAGAGAGAAGAATGCAGCCCCCGTTCATACCTGAGGATGTTAGACTTTCCGAGGATAAAGATCAACATCTAGTTCTAACTCCTCCCTCCGAGGGTTCCTTGGCCATGGAAAAGGAGATTGCGGAAGCCTTTAGGGACTTCGATTATACCGCAATGTAGAGCTCCAGGATCAACCTGCAATGCCAAAATCACCAGCGTGAGATCTTGATTTATATTTCCCTTCCTTCCTCTGCAGTAGGACCGGCGATGCCCCCCACTTGCACCACAGCTCAACCAGCAGTGCCCCTCCTCCTTCCACCTCCACCAGCGGTGCCCCTCCTCCTTCCACCACAGCTCCACCAGAGTTGAACCTCCTTTTACCACCATAGCTCCCCCAGCGGTGCTCCCCTACTTCAAACTAAAATATGGTATCATAAACAGGAGCACACTTAAGCCACTCGGTAGACACAGCATTCCTTTTCACTCCATCCCTCAGTGTGCAGACGCCGGGGTCTGTGGGCTGCCGGGGTTTAATGAAATGGAATAGAATGCAGCATTCACCAAGCAGCTTAATGATGCTCATGTGTATGCTACCATATTGCTTTCTATCTTATCCTTCCTCCATAATACCACCAGCGGTGACCATCCCCTTTCAATAATAGTTACACCAGAGTTGCCTTTCCATATAAAATATGGTATCATGAACTGGAACACCATTAAGCCACTTGGTAGACACTACATTACTTTTCACTCCATCCCTCAGTGTTCAGACGCCGGGGTCTGTGGGCTGCCTGGGGTTTTAATGGAATGGAATAGAATGCAGCATTCACCAAGCAGCTTAATGATGCTCATGTGTAAGCTGCCATATTGCTTTGTATTTTTTTTCCTTCCACCCTAATACCACCACCGGTGACCTCCCCCCTTAAATCAGTTACACCAGCTTTGCCTACCCTTTCCATATAAAATATGGTTTCATAGACAGAAGCCCCCTTAAGCCACTCGGTAGACCCTGCATTCTTTTTCACTCCATCCCTCAGTGAGCAGACGCCGGGGTCTGTGAGCGCCTGAGGTTTAATGGAATGGAATAGAATGCAGCATTCACCAAGCAGCTTAATGACGCTCATGTGTATGCTGCCATATTGCTTTCTATTCTTATCATTCCACCATACCACCAGCGGTGACCCCCCCCCCCCTTTAAATCAGTTACACCAGCGGTGCCTCCCCTTTCCATATAAAATATGGTTTCATAGACAGAAGTCCCCTTAAGCCACTCGGTAGACCCTGCATTCTTTTTCACTCCTTCCCTCAGACTGTAGAAGCCGGGTCTGCAGGCTGTGTGGTTTCCAATAGAATGGAACAGAATGCAGCGTTCACCTAGCAGCCTAAAAGGTGCTCATGTGTATGTTGCCATATTCTGTTTCCCTTACCCTATTTCCCTTAATTATATATATGACGCGTTGATCCTGGGAGCAAATCCGATTGCCATTAAGGAGTCAGGAAGGAATTTTTACCTCTAGTTTCTCAGAGGTTTTTTGCCTTCCTCAGGATCAAAAAGCGTAGTTTTTTCATTTTTATCAATAATAAATAAATTATTACATATTTAATTAACTTCCATGTCGCTGTGTGTATTTTTATTCCTGGTATTGGTCTGTCTATTTTACTAGAGAGGGGGAGGGAGTAAAAAAATGGCTTGCAATAAAGAAACACTGAAAGGTTCAGTACCTGTGAGTGACACCAGTCCTACTGCAGGTATGGCTGCTCCACCTGGTATTCCTGGTATTGGTCTGTCTATTTTACTAGAGAGGGGGAGGGAGTAAAAAAATGGCTTGCAATAAAGAAACACTGAAAGGTTCAGTACCTGTGAGTGACACCAGTCCTACTGCAGGTATGGCTGCTCCACCAAGCATTATCACACTGGGCCGGAGAGTTTGTAATAGGTATTCTTTGCATTCTCCCACCATTCATCATCATGGTATGAAGGCTGAATGCTCAGTGCACCTGCTGGTACATCCACGCATCAAAAAGCTGGAGAAGAGAAGAAAAATAATTAATAAAATAAACTCAGGGTTTAGTAACACTTGAATGTGTCACAGTAAGATTAAAACGTTATAAAATCACAAGACAAAATTATGAATGTATTTAAGGCCCTAAGGATATCTAAATTGTGAAATGTTGCAGCCGTATTCAGAATAAAGAATGGATCCCACTCTCCCTTTCATAGCTGGTCAGGTACCATCCCCATAGGGAATATAATGCACATGAGCAAACTCTTCAGAACTGAGCCCAAATCAGTGAAGGTTAACATGCACAACAAAATCTTCATAGTCAGATGTGAAGATGCCTGTGTGCCTGTGGGTACAAAGCCTAAATCTATCCCTGTAGGGTTACTATGTAGTTGTTTCTCCTATTAACACAAAATATTGGTAGGTGAGCAGTAATGCACAGAATACATTTGCATTACAGAGGTATAGGGGAATCCTTCGGATTTGTGGCACACAGGTAAATGTATATGTGTCAAATCCATTCCCCTTTTAAAATACATGGGGGTTCATATTGTGGGGTTCACATCGACCAGGCAGAGAAACATTTCCTGATTTGTTCTTAGGATTTGTGTAATGCTTCAATGTCTGATAGGGGATGCTCAGGTTTTTGGCAGGCGTCTACTCTACCACCAGCCCCTTCTCCCATAACCTACCTTTTTTTGGCCAGCTCACCATGTCACATGCAGGGTTTGAAAGTCGTGGTTGGAAAGAATGGGTAGAGTTCAAAACAAATAGCTGTCATAGGAGACTTTGTAAACACAAAAGGTGTGCAGTATGTGTTTTACGTTAAACTGATTCTACTTGTTGGTATTGAGTCTGTGTTTGCACCTTGGCTGGCCTGTGCCAGAGGAGAGTGTAGTAGGCACTGGGTTTAAGGAAAGAGGCAAGCCCGTATCCTCAGCTCTCTTTACCCAAAGAAGGTCCTGAGCCAATTTTCCTTCACTTCAGTAGGCATACAGTACCTTGAATGAGCTCTAGCAGAGCTTGAGTTATACACTGTTTCTGTACCTTTAAGAGGTGGTTCCTGAGGTACACAGGGTATAGATAGCTACATTGACCAATCACCTGTAATAGCATGGAGAAGCGGGCTAGACCAGGTGAGCATAACCTGAACTATAAAGCGTGTAATCCAAATGGAAGAGTGCGCTGGGATGAGCGCCCCTGTGAAGTGACCTGGTAGCTGAAGCAGAAGTTCCCAGCTGGCCCCAAGTGAGGCAGCCCCAGGATGAAAGTGAAGAAGCACTACTTCAATGAGTGGCCTATGAAAATGCGCTTGTTGCAGCTGGCACTGTATAAAGTGGTTATAGACTGCATTATTACATTGCTCTAAAACTATATAACACAACAGTAAAGAATGCCAACTAAGAAGTCCAAAGGTGAAAACATTCCCTCTTAAAGGAGAAGGAAAGGCAAAACAGAAATAGGCTTCTAAACAAAGGCCTGAACATTGAGAGAGCTTGCAAGGCAGATTACTACATAATGTATAGGAATTCAGAAGTGAAAATATAGCGTTTCATGAGGCGCATGTAGGGTAAACATTTTAAAGACATTATCATTTCAAACCTTTCCTTCTCCTTTAAATAAAGTCTCCAACACACACATTTTGAAGCCTAGTTAGTGACCATAAAAGCACCCAGTGGCCTCTAATTTCCCTTAAATGTTTGGGCCCGGGAGGATATTCATACAATATAATGTAGATTTTGGAAGCACTCACAACAGCAGGATAACTGCAATTAAGCTTTTACTGTGCATCCACATGACATGTTTCGGGCTCACAGGCCCTTTTTCAAGCTTAATTACAGTCATCCTGCTGTTTTGAGTGCTTCCCAAGTCTACATTATAGTTACAAGTTTTGTGCCCCTATAGCTACATCTCTGATTAAGACCATAAGAAACACACAGATGTGTTTGAAACACGATCTTTCATACAAGGAAATAATACAGCGTTCCAATATTTTTTTTTCCTGACTCTAAGCATATAAACGATGTTGTTGCTATCCCAGTCTATTAGCATTTGTTAATGCTCTTACTAGATGCAGGATGTTATAACCCAGTTCTGGCTTTGCCCACTATAAGTTGGTTGCACACTGATATAAAGAAGGTAGATAATGTTGCTTACCAATGAAACGTGGTTGAAAAAAATGACTCTTTCCACTGATTATCACAAGGATTTCCATTCTCTCTAATGCTGTGGTGAGACCAGGCTGTTTCTCTGCCTGCAGATAACCACAGCTGGATCCAATATGTCAAACTGTGTGCAGAGACATAGACTGGATCTTTACACCAAAATGCATAATCACATACATTGTAAACAATTTTTTCTTTCCAAGAAACCTGTAAGCTTTATTTTAGTTTGTTGCCACACTCTTTTCCTACAGAGGAGGCTAAAATAAAAACCCTCCTACAGGGAGGCTTTACATTTACCAGCTTCTGACTCTGCAAGAGTCTCTTTAGAAGCATTTTTTAAAGCCATGGCCTTACTCTATGATGAACCTGATGAGATCAGACACTGGCCTGTTGATACCCAGTGGAATGACACAGCTTTGTGCAGCCAGTTTTGGGTTGGGCTCTTTGATGCTATTATAGATAGTTTAGTTAACTTTCCTCCGCCCACCTCCCTTGAAGCCTTAATGCACCTAGCTAAACAGGTGGATCGCAGATTAAGGGGAAAGCATCAGGAAAAGATCTTGCAACCTGGTTATGCTCCTGCCAGCAAAGTCTTGATTCCCTCTGAATCTTTTCCTCCTGCTCAATCCCCTGAGGAGCCCATGCAAAATGGGACCACTAAACTCACCTGAGGAAGGATTCCGCAGACATTCCCAGGGTCTCTGCATGTACTGTGGTGCTAAAGGCCATTTTGTTTACACCTGCCCAATAAAAACAGGAAAACTTCTGAGCTTGAAGAGATTCATTCGGGCTGCATTTCTGCTCCCTGTAACACTAGTTCTAAGATTTGTGTTCTTGTCATTCTGTCCTGGAATAATACACCTGTTTCTGTTAAGGCTTTTATTGATTCAGGGGCTGCTTGGAATTTTCTTGATGCCCCTTTTCCATTCCTCTCTCCTCTCCTGTCAAGACTCCTGTCCATAGATGAAAATCCCATTGTGAATGGGTTAGTTAAATCAGTAATCTATAAATTTGACATGTATGTGGGAAGCTATGCTATGGGGTCCAATGGCCCCCCTTCCAAGGGGTAATGTAACATCCTGCCTGAGACTGAACCAGTGACCTGTTGTCAGTGATATCTGCGTTGCCTTTACTCTATGTGAACAGACAGGTAAGGTCCTAGTTCACCACTATTGCTATCCTTATATGTACAAGTAGGCATATATATAGGCCAAGTGTGCTTGGTCCTAGGTGCTCTGATCCTTGTGATTGTTGTTTCTTTGACTTCTGTTCAGTGTCGGACTGGCCCACCGGGATACCGGGAAAAGTCCCGGCGGGCCCCAGTCCTTGTGGGCCCCCACGACCACATGCTGTCACTGTCCGTGCTTTTGTGAGCTGCGCCAAGCTTTTTGCGCTTGGCTTGCATTGTGCACTCTCCCACAGCTATGGGCCCCCAACCCGCTGTACTTAGTGGGTCCCACCCCGCTGCTGCTCCACTACTCCACCTGATAAAGCTGTTGGGCTCTGGACCAGTGACACGCTGTACGCATGTTTTAGCTGTGCCGTCTGTCACTGGCCGGCGTCCTTCATGTGGGGGAATCAGAGAGTGGAACGATCGTCAGTCTGCCCTTGGTGCCCTGTAATAGGAAACTTTACCACAGCTGTGACAGTGTTAAGTTGTGAGAGAGATGTAAATTCCAACATTCTTATCCAGGCACACAGTTTAACTCTGCATTTTATGGAGCACACAATTTCTGATGTAGTGATGTTTTCTATCACAGGGTAGGGGGCTGGCTGTCCATCACTCAGGAATACATGTGTTCTGCTTTCTCTCCCGCCCTCCCCTCTACAAAATCTTCCTATTGTGAAGAAATAGTTATGCTCTCTCCTCTCCACTCTGTTCTAACAGACTCCCTGTCTGCAAAATAGACTAGCAAAAGATAGGGGAGAGGAAGGCTGAAAAGGAATATGAAAAGAATACAGGTGGAGAAGAGAATTGGGGGAATGGGAGAAGGGGAAAATAGTAAAAAGTTATGCATCATGTTATAAGGAAAGAATAAACCAGAAAAAAACAAAAGGGACAAGAGGAGCAATATAGAAAAGTGTCAAGGAGATATCATTGGTAAAGAGAAAAGGAACAGATAATTAAACAGAAGGGGTTTAGCAAAAAGGGAGAGGAAAATCGAACTAGAGGGCTAGTGGAGGAGAGAGAAGCAGAATGAAGTAAAATGATAATCACAGGAAGAGGCAACAGAGGAAAATATGAAAGCACAAGAGCAGGAATACAGAAGAAAAATGCAAATGGATAGTGAGAAGAAGAGAAAATAATAAAAGAAGACTGGGACAACAAAAGCTAGTATGTGAGTAAAGTGTTGTGCATTTTATTTACAGTTATACTGTTTTTGGTCTTGGGCCTCTGCTGCAGTTTGTGTTGGACCTGCAAATATCCTGCCTTGTGTTTGGTTAATTTATACATGGAGCTCTGTGTTTATCCTATTTTGTTTTCTGTGGGATTGATACATAAGGGTAAGGTCACACTGGGCGATTGGGGGAGATTTAGTCGCTTGGCAGCTAATTGCCTTGTCTTTGTGGTGACCAATTTTCCGAAGTCGCCGCGACTTCAGAATATGAAGCGACGCGTGTGCCATGCCGCAGGCAATTTTTCATATTAGCCGACGCAAGACAGAGGTAAGGCATTTACGACTAAATCTCCCCAATCGCCCAGTGCGACCTTACTATAAATGCTTTCATTGCTTTTATTCTACCAAATGTTCTGGGTGGATTATAATTTAAATTGGTAATGTATTTACCTTGTATGCATCCTAGCCAGCATGTTTCATTGCCCTGACTACATAAAGATTGCTAAGGGTGCCAGAACCCACTGCCTCTCACTGTTGTTGAAGTGCAAGTGTCACTGCCTCTCCCTGTGTAGAATGGGTTTGGTGTGTCTGAATTTAGTGCCTTTGACTAAATAATCTGCTAGAAATGTTTTGCCTCACTTTATATTGTGAGGATGCTATGCCATTGTGCTCACTGTATAATTTAATTTTGGATCATATAAACCTCTACCTCAACTCTGCTTCCAGATCTTAACTTGTGACCCCCAATCTGTTGTTAAACAACTGCTCCCATCAGCTGTCATTAAATGTCATTGAATACAAGGTGCCACACTGTATATGTCATGAAATAGTTTGTGGCCATGATGTGTCTGTCATGAAATTGAAAGGGCCACACTGTGTCTGTCATGAAATGCCCAGGGCCGGATTTGACAGACAGGCGCCCCTAGGCCGTGTGGTCCTAGCACCTGCCTGCACTACCTCCCCCCGCCCAAGGAGCATGGAGCACTGGGAAGCTGTGTGTCCCCAGTGCTCCTGAGAAAGCGTCCGGAGCGGCATGCTGCCCCCAATACCTCTATGCCCGGGTCTTTGAGGCCTCTCCCCAAATCTGAGCCTGGAAATGCTTTGGGGCCACACAGGTGTGTTGGTGGCAGTATCTAGTAGAATAAAGTCAAAGGCAACTTGACTTTTAATGGCTTCTTCAGTACAACTGAGTGGTAGGGAATCTCCTGTCATTTAAACTAGTAAGGGGAGTACAGTCACAGACATCCATTGAACTTCAGTAAATTGTTGGCAGATTCTTAGCAACTTTTCAATTGGTCTTAAATTTTTTTGTATAGTTTTCAAATTATCTTCTTCTGACAAACCACTGCCTGGTCGCTAGGGTAATTTAGACCCTAGAAACCATATCACTGCTGAAATTCCAAACTGGGGAGTTGAACAAACAATTTTAATTTAATATTCTTTTTTTTTAATAAAATTTTTTATTATGTCATTTATTTGGGAGCCCTATGTTGTATTGGGTGGGCCCTTGAAATTAGGTTTCCTGGTGGGCCCCAGGCACCCCAGTCCGACACTGCTTCTGTTCCCTGTGTGACTTCCTGGTTCTGACCCCGGCTTTTCCTGACCTTAAGTTTGCCTCATGATTCTACTTCTGTAATCTGGTTCTGACCTAGCCTGTGTGATTATGTCCAGATCCTTCCTTACCGGCTCCTTCCCCAGACTATATGTTTGGTGTCCCTGTGGGAGTACTGGATTACTAGCAGCCCCCAATTAGCTGAGTGCCAAGCCCAAACAACATGGGACTGAGATGAGCTGTTGGCCTCAGACTGGTATGACTTTGTCCACTTATAATAATAATAAAAAAGTCTTGCAGAAACATTAATATACAAGTTACAGGACATAAAAACAGATCTGTGATGTGTGGGGATTTCTCAGATTTGGTGTGCATTTGTTTATACATATAATATATGGTTTTGTATTGTTTTTCCCTCTAGGAGAAACAGATTACAGACTAACTTTGCACCTGGCACTTAATAGTGCCTATAGCCTATATGTGAAGTGCCTTATTGTAGTGTTCTCTATATCTTTTGTATACTTCTCTTAGAATAGACCTTAGTAATTGTGCTTTGCAAAAGATACCCAGAGGAGAGATCAGGGTTGAACAGACCTGCCAGAACATCAATGGTTGCTATGGTGGGCCACAGGCTAGGAAATGTTCCATTAGCCCTCTTTTTTTTGCCGTCATAAACGTGTCTGTAGCATCTGTCATTGTCTCTAATTTTTTTTAGAGTTGGTCCTGCATGGTAGGTCCTCTTGTGAGTCCTGAGATACCCAGTCTGACACTGGAAGGGAATGTAAAATAAATGACAATGTTTTATAGAGGGACCTTGTGCTGAAGCTCAGTCTCTGATGGAAGCTACAGTTTAAACATCCCAGTCGTAAATACGAAAGAATGGGTGAAGATAATTAAAATGTTTACAGTTGCGTAGGCAAATCCTCTTCAAAGTCATTTTTACTGTGCATCAAAGTAAAAAAATAAGTAAAAAAAGTTCATAATCTGTCTTGTTTATCAAAGCTTTTCCCTCCTAACCTGATTTGTTTTTTCACCAAAATACTGGATTTCTGCTCCAATCAACCAAGCATCACAATGCATCTCTTTTGGTAAACATCCAAAAAAAATGCTGGAAAATGTATTCATACGATAATAAAATAATTTTACAATGGCGATAAAGAGCCTTTAACCCTTTCCCTGCCAGCCCTTTTGTCCTAGATGCGAACATCTACTGCCATGCAGTTTTTAGATATTTTGCACTCTTTAACTTTAAGGGCCTTTCCTGGGGTGGTCTTTTAGTTTACCCAGGAAAACAAAATATTGTTTTTTTCAGGACAACCTGAACTTTAAAAATATGCAAGAATTTTGGTGCAATTCTACTTCTGTAAAAAAATATAGGATTCTAAGTGTCTAATAAAATGAAAAAAATCATGTTTCACAAACAATCACATATATCAGAAACATAATTTATTTTATGTACTAGAACACAGCCGATTTAGAAAGGTCTAGGTCTCCTGAACACGGCAATACCAAATATATATAGTTTTATGGAAATTTCTCACTTGTATAGCTCAAAATCTACAAGCAGTACACTACCAAACGGCATACTTCTGATTTCAAGGCCAAACATTCCGCTAACAGTAGGTTTACCCAAGGAAATTACCCATTAGAAAGAACAGATTCTGGTGAATCAAAAATGGGTAAATATATTTTTGTACTCCAAACTACCAAGTTGCAATTGTTTCCTAAAGTTATGTTTTATAGAAATTGGTGAATTTTTTGAAAAATAACCTCAAAGCTTCCACTCTACAGCATCATATCTCCCACACATCATTAGTTATCAATGTAAAACACCCCAAATATGAAAGCCTGGGGTCCACTGAACAGTTTGATGCCCAATATGTATAGGTTTACCTAAGCATGTGGTATATAGGGGCCCTAAAATGTAGACACCTCATTTGAGCTATCAGTTCTGTAATTCCAGATACTGCAAAATCATAGTTTGGGGGGGGCAAAGTTAGAAAAAAAAGTATGTTCACCCCAGAAAACCATATATTTTCGGAAAGTACCCATTCTCCCGAATCCAAATTGGGTATGCATTTCTTTCTACTCCAAAGCACTAAGTCGCAAACCCTTCCTAAATTTGGCAATTTTGGTGCCATTTTCTAAAATCACCTCAAAACTTCCAACCTGCAACATCGTATTCCAACATACTATTATGTATCAATATAAATCACCCCAAATATGAAAGCCTGTGGTCCACTGAACAGTTTGATGCCTAATATGTATAGGTGTACCCAAGCATGTGGCATATAGGGGCCCCAAAATGAAGACACCCCATATGGTCTGTCATTTCAGGTACTGCATTATCATCACATTTACATAGTTTTGGGAAGCGGCAAAGGTACAAAAAAGTACGTTCACCCCAGAAAATCATATATTTTCGGAAAGTACACATTCCCCCAAATCCAAATTGGGTATGCATGTCTTTATACTCCAAAGCACCAAGCTGCAAAATGTTCCTAAATTTGGCAATTTTGGTGACAGTTCCAAAAATCACCTCAAAGCTTCCACCCTGCCGCATTGTATGTCCCACATACTATTGAGTATCAAGATAAATCACCCCAAATATGAAAGCCTGGGGTCCTCTGAACAGTTTGATGCCAAATATGTATAGGTGTTCCCAAGCATGTGGCATATAGGGGCCGCAAAGGGAATACCCCCATATGGTCAATCATTTCAGGTGCTGTAAAATCAACACATTTACATAGTTTGGGGGGGGGGCAAAAGTAGAAAAAAGTAAGTTCACCCCAGAAAACCATATATTTTCAGAAAGCACACATTCCCACGAATCTAAATTGGGTATGTATGTCTTTCTACTCCAAAGCACCAAGCTGCAAACCATTCCTAAATTTGGTGATTTTGGTGACATTTCCAAAAATCACCTCAAAATTTCCACCATGCAGCATCGTATTTCCCACATACTTTTAGGTATCAAGATAAATCACCCCAAATATGAAAGCTTAGGGTCCTCTGAACAGTTTGATGCCCAATATGTATAGGTGGCATATAGGGGCCCCAAAAGGAAGACCCCCATTTGGTCTGTCATTTCAGGTACTGCAAAATCAACACATTTACATAGATTTGGGGGGCAGCAAAGGTAGAAAAAAAGTATGTTCACCCCAGAAAACCATATATTTTTGGAAAGTACACATTCCCACGAATCTAAATTGGGTATGTATGTCTTTCTACTCCAAAGCACCAAGCTGCAAACCATTCCTAAATTTGGTGATTTTGGTGACATTTCCAAAAATCACCTCAAAATTTCCACCATGCAGCATCGTATTTCCCACATACTTTTAGGTATCAAGAGAAATCACCCCAAATATAAAAGCCTATGGTCCTCTGAACAGTTTGATGCCCAATATGTATAGGTGTACCCAAGCACGTGGCATATAGGGGCCCCAAAATGAAGACCCCCATATGGTCTGTCATTTCAGGTACTGAAAATCATCACATACATAGTTTTGGGGGGGAGCAATGGCAGAAAAGAGTACATTCACCCCAGAAAACCATATATTTTTGGAAATAACACATTCCCACGAATCCAAATTGGGTATGCATGTCTTTGTACTCCAAAGTACCAAGTCGCAAGCCTTTCCTAAATTTGGCGATAAAAGCAACAGTTTTTACATTTCTGAAAATTGCCTAAAAATATTGCAATTGGACGCATTTATCTCACCCAATTTCTTACATACAATTGTAAAACACCATAAATACTGATGCCAAGGGTCTACTGAACAGTTTGATGCCCAATATGCATAGCTATACCAAGGCAGCTGGCATGTGCGGACCCTAAATGAAAATAGTGCATATGAGTTTTCTCCGCTGCCGATTCGCCTTCTGTGAACATAGACCCTTGACTTCATATTATGTGCCTCAAGACCCTCCTAAAAGCAAAGACCCCCCAAAACCATATATTTTTGGAAAGTACACATTCTGACGAATCTAAAAAAGATAAAGACTTCTTTCTACACCAAACTGCAAAGCTTTTCTAAACATAGAGGTTTTTACAACATTTCTGAAAATCGACTAAAAATGTTGCAGTTTTCCGCATTTATATCACACAATGTTTTACATACAAAGAAAAATCACCCTAAATATGGACGTCAGAGGTCTACTGAATAGTTTGATGGCCAATATGCATAGCTTTACCAAAGTATGTGGTGTGTACGGACCCAAAATGAAAAATGTGCATTTGAATTTTCACGCCGGCCAACTCAGCTGCTGAAAAGAGAGCCCCAACTGTGCGTTATGTGCCGTAAGACTCCCAAACTGTAAAAAAAACCTAGAAAACCATATATTTTTGGAAAGTACATATTCTGACGGATCAAACAAAGTAAAATATATCTTTCTATACCAAAGCACCAAACAGCAAAACTATACTAAAGATACATAAGCAAAACAGAACAGAATATTCAATAAAAAAATCACAGAAAAAGCGAAAATGATAAAATGACAGCAAATAAATATAATTATGCAAGTGTATACTCTTGCAAAAGTGTGTGTATATATGTGAGTATTGGTGTGGGTATATGGGTGTACAAATATACAAATATAGTGGGGGAAAGAAGTGAGAAATTGAAAAAAGTAAAAAAAAAAAGTTTGATAAAAACAAAGTGCAATAAAGTAAATTTTGTACCTGGGGATAGGCAAAGTCTCCCCCTCTCGAACACAACTGGAGGTCCGCAGCAGGAAGGCTCCCAGGCAGATCAGCACCAGCAGAGAAGAAGGGGGCGGTGCTGGGAGGCAGGATTTTTTACCCCAGAAGCAGCCACGTGTCAGCTGACGTTGGCGCTGCTTGGGGGTCACGTGGGGGAATGATCGTGGGGCCAGCAGGCAACTGAGGACCCGGAGCTCGTTGCCTAAGGGGCTGGCAAGTGATCTGCGGCTTTTCCCAGCAGCTCGAGCCGCAGATCACAGAAGAAAAGAAAAGTGGCCTGAAACCCGACACGGTAAGTGTGTGGGTAGTCGGCGGATCTTGGGGTCGGGTAGGGGGTCGATCGGTGGGGCCAGTAGGGGATCGAGGACCGGGTGCTCGTTGCCTAGGGGGTTGCAAGTTGATCTGCGGCTGTTTCCTTCCCCTGCGAGCCGCAGATCACACTAGAAAGCAGGAAATACCAAACAACGTACAAGGTACGTGTTTGCCAGTCTGAGCCCTTGCCTGCCAGAACGTACAGCGTAAGTGCTTGGCAGGCAAAGGGTTAATAAATCTGCTTGTCTGTTGCCTGTGTATTTATCCCCACTATAATTATTTGGCCAAACTCAAGGCTTTTAGAAGTTATTGGAGCCCCTCAGCAAAATTAGGCCCAGATTTGCGGCAAGACCACAGAGGCCTGAGCCTAGAACCGCCCAGCCTAGCGAGGATCGCAGCTCCCCAGTGCTCCGTCATATTCGCACGTGCGTTCGTGGGGGGCATTCACTAGGACGTGCAGGAAACCTATATTCAAATTTGTTTTTTGAAAAATGTACAATTCCCTGTTACCTAAATATATGGTGAACAGGAAATGGCAGACTCACTTGAATTAGAGGACAATTCATACAGTAAATACACATCCATAAGGAGTAACTTGGGTGTATCCAGAAGAACTATGGCTATTGCCATGACAGCATTCATGAAGGATGGGAGGACGGCATCCATTAAAATGAATATCTGTTGAAAAACAGGCAGGGTCGATACCAGATGGGCAATGTGGTACAAAATTAGATAACAGAAGCAAGGTCGGGGTCACAGGCCAAGGTCAAACCAAACAGCAGCGAGGTACCAGATCGGAATCTAAGGAATAGTCAAATACAGGCTGAGGTCAGTACAGGCGGCAGATAGGCAAGGTCAGGAACAGGCAAGGGACAGGAACATGAATTAGACAAGAGAAGCGCACCCAGGAACTATAGGAATAGACCTTTATTTTGGGCAATGCAAATTGAACATTTGCGCCTTTAAATATTTGAATTTCGCACCAATCTCGATGATGTCATGCGGCTAGCCGAATAAGGCCAAAAATACCCAAGCACGCACAAACCTGGAAGCAGCACAGATACGGGGCGGCACAGATAGAGAACAGGCAGCGGGAGTGAGCGTGACGGGTGTCCCCACCACCCCACTAGACCACCAGGAACTCTTACACCTGATTTCTAAATACCCAAAATTGAACATGGAAGATTATCTTACCATTATCACTTTAAACTAATAGCTGTCTGGAAAAACAGAACTTCATTTTCCTCAAACCAGATCAGTATTTCAATTTCCAGTAGTATAGTATTATGGGCAAATGGCAATCTTATACCATATTAACAAATACTTTCATGAAATTACTAGGGATTATTTTGTCTTGTACTGGGTATACACAAGATGAGGCAAACTCAGGTGCAACAAGTGATGCATTGATATGTTTCTATTATACTTAATCAAAGACAGCGTCTCCTGCTACCATTTGCTTATATTTAAAAGCTGGACTGCCACACTGAGTAGTGTCTGTCATTGTATTGCCTACATAGCAATGGTGCTATTATGGCAATTCCAGCCTAAAATTGTGAAACAGTATTTGGGGAAAGCACGCCATAGGCATAAGGCAAGTCTGACTTACTGGTATTCAACACTCAAAATTGGCAACCAATTGTACTGATTGCAATTTAACAACACTTTGGGCAGTAACTAGATGTTTCTGGGCCCCACAGTAAATTAATGTAGGGCCCCCAACATATCCATAGGTTGTCCTGTTTTACCAATGTTGAAATTGCTCGTTGTTTGGGCCTCCTGGGGCCACTATACTCCATGCCAACCCCCTACAGCCGCAGGATCTGCTTCCTCTGTAGTTACACCCGACTGTGGGTATCCAAGAGATTTTCTCCTAAATACATGTTTACACTGTTTTTAAGGCAAGAATCATTTGAGAGTTGTTGCTGTTATTTACATAGCAAAGGGGCACCATTTATATATGTATTACAATTTGTTTGTAAACTTTTCTGTAAAACATACAGTAAACCTGCTGCATTTGGTAATCATAGTTATGTGAGTGTGTATCGGAATCCTGTAATATTAAAGAAACAGAATGTTTTGAAAGGGCATGGGTTTGTAATTTGTAATTTAAACCCCCAGGTTGCCATTGCACATAGGGTTTGCTGTCTGTTTGAAAGCTGTCATGCTACTGTACAACGCTTCACTCTTTTGGAGCATTGAGGAAAGACAGAGGGGAGGGGAGAAAGGAGGATGAAGGGGGCAGTTGAGATTTACAGAGGAGGGAAAGAGAAATTACATTTTCAGTCTCCCCTTTCTGTTCGAATTAAGTCAACATTTCTCTCCTCTAAACCGCATCCTCCAGTTCACAGTGGCAGTATATCCTTCCAGCCGGTAAGTTCTGTTTATTTGGGCACTATATTTTTTTGGCTGTAGTTTCTTCTTAAAGCAAACACTCCACTATTCCCTTGTTCTGTGGGAAGGAACTGGGCTAATTATTCTCTTGAAATAGTGATTGCGCTTAACATCTCATAAAAGCCTCTTAATCTGCCTGTAATGTTTGAATTGCTTACAATTTGACTTTGAAATTTCCTGGTTTGCTATGAGCTCAAATTATTTAGCTCTGGAAAGATGCTTTGCTGTCCAAATGCAGGATTTATGGGGCAATGGGAGATCTTTCTTTGCTATTGGGCTGCTTTATTCATATTTTTCTTTGAATATCTATAGGGGCTGCGCAGCACCAGCCAGAGACACTTCATAATGGATTTTCTACTCTAAGTGGAATTTCTTATCCTTTTTCCAATGCTTGGAAACACTTCTTCCACTTGGAACTGCAGTTTCTGCAACCAGTCTCTCCTTGGCGACACCTTGAAGATCTCTCTCATGGGTCTGCTCATTTTGACCATCACAGCAGGCAATGTGGTCACTCTTCTTGTCTTCCTAAGGAACAAGCTGTTTAGGACATCCCAAGGTTTCCTTAAGGCTTCTTTGGCACTTGCTGACTTGGCTGTTGGTTTGCTAGTAATACCATATTCAATATACAGAGAGCTGATCCATATTTTATATGGTACAGAGGAAGGTAAAGGTCCCTCTGTACTTCATTTCATTGCTCCCTGTTTTATCATGGGGCCACTCTTTGCTGGCTGCACCTTTGTCTCAATTTCTACAATCTTCCTGCTGTCTGTAGAGAGGAGCATTGCTGTTCTGAGACCACTTCATAAGAGGATTGTGATCACCAGAAGGAGAACTTGTTGTCTTATTGCCTTCTCCTGGTTTTTTAGCTTTTTGTTAGCCTTGATACCATTGTTCTTCAGTCAGGACATAACTCTGGAGTATAACATCTGCAGCAAGATGTGTAACTATGCATTCACAACTGACCAGCCCAATGACCCCAGCTTGAACATTATGCTTATCTTCCCTGTGTTTGACATTTCCCTCTTGGGTGGAACATTTGCAATAAATTTTATCACCTTTGCATCCATCAGGCAGTACTGCAAGACAAGAAAGCAACTGGAGGGAGATACCCAGAGCACTTGCAGCAAAGTTTCCTTTTCTGACATAACTGCAGCCAAGACCATTGGCATTGTCACTTTTGCCTTCTCTGCCTCGTTCAGCCCCATAGCAGTTTTTGTAGTGGGTAATGTCATGGGATACCAATGGTGCGAATTCTCTTTTTATGCATTCTGGATCCTTACCTCCAACAGCTGCTGGAATGTGATCATCTACAGCGCCAGAGATTTAAGATTCCGTCAGGGAGTTAGGGAAATTTTTAGTAGACAGGTGCTAAATTCTCCAAACCAACAACCAAGGTCTCCTTTTCCTGCTAAAGAGGACATCTCTTCTCCATGTGTGGCAGCCCTTAAGGAGATCTTCCGACCTGATACAGCCTGACCTTTGTGTGTATTACTTAAAAATGATGTAATTGACCTGGAATCCTGAATTGTGTTACTTTTGTTGATCCATATAATACAGAACCAATTTTTAAAGACTTGAATTCCAGAATGTAATCTTATCACCGTACAGTATAGCATCTGGCGTGGGTTAATATATAAGCACGCACAGCTGCATTAACACCTTCCAGAAAAAAAAAGTGAATGGATACATGTAATGAGAGTTCCTCGTACTTAATTATTTCCATGCATGAAATTTGGGGGAATGAATACTTTCTGAACCTTTGTAAAATGATCAGGCAAATGCTGGGATTATCTTGGCTCCAGAGCTGTGCACAGTAGTGTGGATTTATTATATTATGTAACTCTGGTAACATTGCCTTCCAGATGTTGTTAAATTAAAAGCCTCCGATTGGTGGGCATTGTAGCTCAATAATTTCAGAAAGACTATAGGCTGTCTGATATAGACCATCTCAAGATAGGCTCTTCTCCAGCTGAGGTACCTTTGAATATTAGAAAAAACTAGCACCCACTCCTGGAGCCTGCCAGTGAAGTTAAAATGTGTTTATTCCAAAATACTAAAATTACACGTCCTAGGCTCCAGGAGTGCATGCTCGTTTTTTCTGGTTGGATCTTCACCCCAAGCTAGGGGTTTGAGGCACAGCACCCAAACCACCTGCTGTTACTGTGAGTGCGAAAAAGGCTGATTTCACCTACATTAATCACATTGTCTAAACTGTTTATACACCCAGGTCCCTCTCCCCATCGGGTGAGCTACAGTTTAACTTCATCTTGCTGTTCCACAAATAATGCTCGAAGTTTTACTTTTCCGTGCTAAAAATTTCAATTGGTCAGCTTTCACTTTTTGGGGTAGAGCTGGTTTTGCATATAAACCTTTAAATATTATATTGTTTATAAGCTGCACTCTGGTTATAATGCATCATGTGACCATCAGTGGAAGCCTACTCTGATAATGATTTGACCATTCCTGAATAGGGTTTTATTAGAGGACTATAGAGGAGACTAGCCCTGCCCTGTTAACTCTTTTGTTGACTAAAAAAGAGATTTTTTAATTTTATTTAGATGTGGACTGTAAGTGTACAGTATTTAATCATTGCGCGCATATTATTATAGATGTTTACAAGCTGCTGAACACAGCAAAGAATAAAATGCCTCATTATTCAGATAATCTGTAGTATTCTACAAGTAAATTATTTCTGTAATTCCTACCTTGGCTCCATATAAATGATCCTTACTTCATACAATTCCATCCAATAAATGTGGGTGAAAAAAAATGGTAGACTGGACCAGCCAACATTAATTGTAGTGAGATTTGGGATGAAATCCCAACTTTTTATGAAAATAAGTATGTTTATAAAAGCCCATCATTGCCCCCCCATAATTCCAGCATAATTGTGGCCATGCACCTCCTTGTCCCCTACCACAATTGTTTTTTGGGTTTTGATGCACTTGTTGTGTCCAACGTTGTCAGAATGAAGGTTGCCTTAGTACCAGAGTGCATGATTGGCACGTACAGCATTTACATCCAATTCACTGGGCACTGGTCTGATGTGGCTATTGACACCACTTGCTGTGGGAAGCCTGGAGCTTGTAGCAAGTCCATGGTGAAAGTAACACCAGGGTTTCCCCTGTGTAAATAGGTGTAGTGGCACACCATTCATCTGAAAAGGCAAGATGGACGCATTTGCAACTGTCTGGAAGTGCAGAAGCATGTTTAAATGCATGTACCTTGATGAATTGAGTCAATATGCTCTCTTCATTGCTTCTATATAAAAGCACCTGCACTTGGAGGTGTGTTTCTTAATGTCCCCTGTACTCTGCCTTCCAAATAACTTCCGTAGCTCCATATATTTCCAACCTATAGTTCATCCTATTCTTACTCTTAATAAAATATTTTGAATGCCTTTTGCATTTTATTCTTTTTATTGTTTGTTATAACTATTTACTATAATAAATGAAACCATTGTTTCATATAACCCTCCTTATAACCCCTCCTACTGCTCTATGTAACCCTCCCTATAACTCTCCCTATTTGCTTCATATAATTCTCCATATAATGCCTCCAATTGCTCCATATAACCCTTATTAGTTTATATCTCCATCTCTATAGCCTCTCCAAATAAACTCTCCCTGTAATTCTTCCTATTCTTCCAACACCTCCAAAAAGGGAACTGTGGGGAGGCTATATATATATATATATATATATATATATATATATATATATATATATATATATATATATATATATATATATATATATATATATATATATATATATATATACATATATATATGGGAAGTTATATCAAGATAGAAAGCTGTCTTGAAAACAGATGAAAGCTTTTCAGCGGACAGAATAAATACATGGGAACAATAAATCTTGTTTTTATTAGTATATAAAACATTGCTGTAGTTTGTCAGGAGGACCTTGGGGGTAGGTATAAATATGTGATTAACTGTCCTTCTATGTGTGTTCATGGCCCATGGGAAGAATGTTTTTGTTTAACCATGGGAAAGATATTTCTAATAAAGAATTGGAGGAAATATGGAAGCAACCTTCATGCTGTACAAAATAATAAAAAGATTCTTCTAAAACAGTGTTTAAAATGTTTTATAATGTTGTCTTTAATATTCCTTAGCACAAGACTGTGGTTCTGATATGCATTCAGTAGTGATATTGCACCTGCTATTAAGTACTACTGCTATGACCTGGCTCTTAAGCAGTGATTAAGCTATCTCTCTCAGTTTCTTCAAGCCACTCCAAATTTAACAAAAACCACAAATATGGCCTACACTTCGAATGTTGGCAGCAGATGCCAGCAGATGATGATGCTGAACTACATGAAATTGAACAAGGGGAAAAGGGTTTTTTCTGTGCCTCTCCCACCATTCAGAATAGGCTTCTATATAAGCCACAGCGGAAGCAGAACAGAACAGAGGGGTATTCCTTTGTGATAGCAAAGAACTTATTAGGACTGGGATTCAAAATAGGCCCTTCCATTCCAAATACTCAGAGGCCCAAACAGCCCCTACCAGCCCACTTAATAGTCATCTTCTATGGCATCTTACAGCAGTCCCTCTGGCATTCGCCAGAACCCACAGATTGCCAGTCGGGCCCTGGAAGAGTATATAGAACAAACAGTGTACAATTAATGTGGTTGTGGGACTGTTTTTAGATTAGTCCCATCTGGTAAATGTAACTGATGAAACATTAGGATTATTAGAGAAGGGCTATGCTGAGACATAAGGGTGGTTATAGGAAGAGGAGGTATTCTAGGGTGGGTTATATAGAGCAATGGAAATTTTATGTTAAGATTCGAAGAATTATAAGGAGGATAAAATGAGCTAAGTGTGGTAATATAGGGAGACACACAGTATATGGAGCAATTAGAGTTGTTACAAGGAAGAAACATATGGAACAATAGTGGAGGCATTGGGAGGGTTTAGAGTAACACTAGCAACAATATTCAGTGGTATATTAATGAGTAAGCAGGAGTTGGGAGAATGTGTTATTCTGTGCAGTCCATAACATATTGCAAATACCCAGCTCTTTCTCACACCTGCCCCCTCCCTATGGAGATAATGGAAGAGAAGGTGTTAACTTGCTGAACGCTCCGGCATCTGGAGCTGTTCAGTGGTACATAACAGAGTTTAGTCCTTAACTCAGCTTAATTAGCATGTGCTCTGATTAACAGCGGGCGAGCAGCAGTGTCTGCATCCTGGGCACACTTTTCTACCTACTTAAAGCGATACTATCATCCCAATATGTTCCTGTTTGTAAGGGGATGTCCACCCAAAAAAACGTATTTTACATAATTGAAGAAAATATAATTCTTATCAAGACTGGTATAATTTAACTATTTTTCATTGTGTTATTTGTGAATGTAATCACATTTACATCCATATTTGTTTATCTGTTGTTGAGTCTTTATCAGTTTAGAAGTTATTTCTCCTGAAGGCCTATTGACCAGCTGGTGTCTGTTTCAGGAATCAGAACTTGCATGTATGCATCCAGACTTAATTTTAATTCATTGTACAATATCTGTCAGTGCTGTCTGATAAAAGAAGCAGCTCTTAGCAACTGTTGCACAGACAAGCCTGAATGTCGTGGGTTTGGACTGGAAGAGCGGGTTGTGGGCAGATGGTGGGGTAAATTTTGTCCTTGTCCCCACCTACCTGTGACAACTCCTTCTGATTCCTTTACTTTCTAAAAGCCGTCATTTGTTTTAATGCTTGCGGTTGCCCTGCTCCCTCCAGTGGCATCAGAGAGAGGGGGGGCAGAGGGTATATAAGGATGTTGCACTAGGTTGGCTTGGGAACTGGTGGTTTAGGGACGGGTGTGGGTTGAATTTTTTTGGTTTTGCTTTACCTACTCAAACAATGGGATGCAGATCTCTAACCAATGTGGTTTGAAGAAATAGTTACACTTTAAATAACTCTGGTTTTTAAGAATACATCCTAACATTGTCTTTGCATGAACTTTATAATTTAGCCATTAAAGCACTGATTGTACATGTTATCAATCAGATCCCCTGAGTTCCTCTGAGAGGGGGTTGCCATATTTGTGCTGCAGTAGACTATTAGTGTTAAAAGATTTAACAGCGAGGTTTAAAAGGGACAATCAGGTTGGCAAAACAGTCAGGTTTAGGAACTTGAAGTAACAATTACAGTACATACAAAAAAAAACCTATCAGTATTACTTTAAATGCTTCAATATAATGGCACCATGAATCTCAGTAGTAGAGCAGGACATACTGTACCTGCTGCTTTGGCATCACATCCATGTGACATGAGAACGACATTCAATTCTATCACAAGTGCTTTCAATTAACTTATAATCAACAGATGGAGTGCGATATGGCTTGAGCATGACATTCAATGCCATCACAAGCACTTTCCAATCAACCGATCATCAACAGATGGAGCGTGATATGGCTTGAGCATGACATTCAATTCCATCACAAGCACTCTCCAATCAACCGATCATCAACAGATGGAGCGTGATATGGCTTGAGCATGACATTCAATTCCATCACAAGCACTTTCCAATCAACTGATCATCAAGAGATGGAGCGTGATATGGCTTGAGCATGACATTCAATTCCATCACAAACACTTTCGAATCAACTGATCATCAACAGATGGAGCTTGAATTGAGCATGACATTCAATTATATCTAGTATAGGTCAATCTAAAAACAACTGGACTTGCTGAGTAATCAATGAAGACATTTCACTACTCATCCGAGCAGCTTCTTCAGTTCAACTGACTGGTGTGGGAAGTTTTCGGCATATAAACTCTTCCACTAATCCATTTACAATGACACATTGTAACTCTTCAAAGAAGTGACATCTGAAGAAATTCACAGAGGTGTTGATTCTGTGTAGTTGTGATAGGATTATCCAATGTGTCATGCAACTCCTAGATACAGGTGTTACTTGTGAGAGTTGCATGAATGGATGTGTGAAGTGTTCTGAATCCGCCAGGGCACAGATGTTAGAACAGCATTGTATGTAGCAGACAGGTGGTGTTGAAGGCCCCTGCCTCTGTTCAGAGATGGTCTCTCCACCTTGACATGAATCGCCTCTTTCACGCCTCATTCAAACCAGCGGTCTTCTTTATCCAAGATTTGGACCTTGCTATCTTCAAAGGAAAAGACTGCTGAGTTTTGCCCTGTAGAGTTCTCCCTCCTGTGCTGAGCCATTCGCTTGGAGAGCAGTTGTTTTGTCTCCCCAATGTATAGATCTGTGCACTCCTCGCTACACTGGACTCCGTATACCACATTGCTTTGTTTTTCTTTTGGTGTTTGATCCTTTGATTGTACCAGTTTTTGTCTCATTGTGTTGCTAGGTTTGAAAAACACAGGGACATGGTGTTTGTTGAAAATCCTCCTGAGTTTCTCTGACACTCCAGCTACATATGGGATGACTATGTTTCGCCTACTATGTGTCTCCGGGCGGTTATTTCTATTGGTGTTTCTGTTGGGCTTGGTTGCTGCTGTTTTGACAATGGCCCATTCTGGGTAGCCACACACTTTCAAAGCTCCTCTGAGATGTTTTTGCTCTTTGTCTTTTGACTCTGTATCAGTTGCCACACATTCCACCCGGTGGTGCAGGGTTCGAATGATACCCAGTTTGTGTTCCAGTGGTTGGTGGGAATCAAACAACAGATACTGATCCGTATGAGTGGGTTTCCTGTATACTTCCGTCTTCAAGTTGCATGACACATTGGATGATCCTATCACAACTACACAGAATCAACACCTCTGTGAATTTCTTCAGATGTCACCTCTTTGAATAGTTACAATGGATAAATGGATTAGTGGAAGAGTTTATATGCCGAAAACTTCCCACACCAGTCAGTTGAACTGAAGAAGCTGCTCGGATGAGTAGTGAAATGTCTTCATTGATTACTCAGCAAGTCCAGTTGTTTGTTTTTTTGTTTTTTTAGATTGACCTATACTAGATATACCATGACCTGGATGAATGAAAATCTTCATAGTCATGACATTCAATTCCATCACAAGCACTTTCCAATCAACCGATCATCAACAGATGGAGCTTGAATTGAGCATGACATTCAATTCCATCACAAGAACTTTCCAATCAATCGATCATCAACAGATGGAGCGTGATATGGCTTGAGCATGACATTCAATTCCATCACAAGCACTTTCCAATCAACCGATCATCAACAGATGGAGTGCCAAGGTTTTAAATGCCTGTTGTGAGTAGTAGAAACATCACTAAGCAGGTTAGAAAAAGGCTGATTGATTATTCTTGTCCGAGAAGTACCAGATGATTTGGTGATCTGAACATTATGGAACGTGATGATGGTTGTATCCACTGCTACAACATTCCCACTGTGTTAAATATAACAATTAAAATCTATTACTTGTGCTATTACCTCACACTAACTTAGCTGGTTTGCTTTATCTATACAACATTGTGATGAATAGGAGGAAGAACTGCTGTCACCTATGCTTCACTATTAAGACATTATCAGGCATTCCCAGCTGTCCAGCTCATAAGAAAATGGGGGAATTAAATTGCATAATATCATGGCAGGCTCAGACAATACGGTATTTTAGAAAGATCTTTTGACTTATGATTAACAGGACTGTTAAAAATAAATGGCACCCAATAAGCATATGCAAGTTCCCCATTACCATTAGAGCATTGCAGGAACAGCCGTGTTGCTTCCACCCCCCCCCCAGCAATAGAGCAGTCACCCATAATAACAAATTAGCAACATTCCTTCCTAAATTAATCCCTTACTAATGCAATTATTGTTGTGACTCATCGGCTTTTCCACTTGCTTTGTTCTTGAAACATAAGAATAAGTTCCATTCTTCTGATATGAAAAGTTGTTTAAGTCTTGGGTAATTTATATATTACCTGCAAATAACTTTTAACAAAATATGGATTCTGTATTAAACAGGAATGGGTGTCTCCACTAGGGAAAGATCTCAGGCTCCAATGGCAAATGAGAAATCCATGCTCTTTTTTTTTCTCAGTCTACAAAATATAAACAACAGGATTTCCTATTTGGCTGGATTAAAGGGAAAAGTTATTATAAAGATATAATAATGTATTATGCATTTTTTAGGGTAAGCTGTTGTTTTCCTTTTCACATACATTCAAATGTTCTGATTTTAGGGAGAAGCAAAAAATTGTGGACCCCAGAGTGGAATGGAGTTAGGAAGATTAGGGTACATGTCTGGGAATAAGTGGAATAGGGACCAGGTGTTTGAATAGCCCAATGAAAAAAATGGTGGGCTACGTTCCTGTTGGGCTCCACTACCTTGGGCATTTTGATAGGCAGTACAATGTGGTGCACGTGGACAGGGGGGTCAGATACCCAGCAACCAGTATTTGTCAATGAGGGTGTGGGGGTGTAATGTGGCGATGTTTGGTGGACATTTCACTCAGGCCTCCAATGGCCATCACAGGCTGTAGCTTAGTATGTCCTCCTTTTTATTATTTTCAAATGTTGGGAAGTATGCGACAATGGGTTACATTAGACTCATTTATCTAATGTATCAGACTCATTTATTAACACTGGGCCCTGCTGAGCCCCCCCTATTGTTGTGCCATAAGCAGGTGCCTCTTCTTCCTACCACTAGTTCTGGCTCTGCACTGGGCAAATCTGCACATGAGCAGTAACCTGTAGCAACCTATCAAATATTAGATTTGTTCAACCTGCTGCATGTAGAACAATTAAAGTAAATTTGCCCATTGTTAGTACATGAGCCTGAGGGCAGCATGGAGGGTCATGGAGTAAAAGGACAGATTTAAAATAAATGGCAGCTTCCTGGGATTGGAAAAAAACTGACCTTATAAATTATAATTATAAATATATAATTATATAAATGATTGTAATTTGCTTATAAAGCTGTCACCTGCAGTACATATCCAGAGATTGATAAGTCTTGTATCTTATAACACAAGAACAATTTGATCCTATTTATATATATATATATATATATATATATATATATATATATATATATATATATATATATATATATATATATATACACAGTCTTAGGGAGCGCACACCATAAGCCAGGGTAACAACCTGGGTGCTAATCCGTAGAAAATAATATAGCAAAGCAATGTGACAGCACTCCAAGGATTTACGACATGAATATCAGTCAAGCAAAAAGGTTTATTATATCCGACGTTTCAGTTCCAGTGCGGAACTTTCATCAGGGAAGAACCGGTGGTGTGTACAGTGGGACGTTTAAAACGTCTATTTGGCGGCTATAGCCGTTGCCTGGCAACCAGTAAACAATGTGAACATCGTGCAAATGATTACATAGTGAGAATACATGGCAGACATTATGTGCGTATCTGACATAGTATGCAAAGAGTCACAGACCTATTCACAAACACCTCTCTCTGTACAGCTCGCAGTCAGCAAGTATATAATAATACTGCATAAGGAGGGCGTGATTACCCTAAGTGGGCGTGGCCGAAGCTCCGTCCAAGGTCCTGTAGCGGTGGAGTAGCGCTCATTAGGGCTAAGGGCTGCAGTAGGACTGGATAGCGCATAACGTTTGGGACACGCCTCTTGGTAACCACGCACAAACCTCATAGCAGCGCCAGTAGCGCTTCACAGCAGTGAGTCTGGGACATCGCGGTATAGTAGTCAGTCTGCGGAGAGTAATTATTGGGCCACCTATGTTCCGCACTTTCTAAGGGACCAAATGCGGAGATGTGGGCCAGCCGGCGGATTTCCGCAGACTGACTACTATACCGCGATGTCCCAGACTCACTGCTGTGAAGCGCTACTGGCGCTGCTATGAGGTTTGTGCGTGGTTACCAAGAGGCGTGTCCCAAACGTTATGCGCTATCCAGTCCCACTTCAGCCCTTAACCCTAATGAGCGCTACTCCACCGCTACAGGACCTTGGACGGAGCTTCGGCCACGCCCACTTAGGGTAATCACGCCCTCCTTATGCAGTATTATTATATACTTGCTGACTGCGAGCTGTACAGAGAGAGGTGTTTGTGAATAGGTCTGTGACTCTTTGCATACTATGTCAGATAAGCACATAATGTCTGCCATGTATTCTCACTATGTAATCATTTGCACAATGTTCACATTGTTTACTGGTTGCCAGGCAACGGCTATTGGCGCCAAATAGACGTTTTAAACGTCCCACTGTACACACCACCGGTTCTTCCCTGATGAAAGTTCCGCACTGGAACTGAAACGTCGGATATAATAAACCTTTTTGCTTGACTGATGTTCATGTCGTAAATCCTTGGAGTGCTGTCACATTGCTTTGCTATATTATTTTCTACGGATTAGCACCCAGGTTGTTACCCTGGCTTATGGTGTGCGCTCCCTAAGACTGTGTATTTGTGGATGCACCCTTTGGGCTTATCCTTGGACTGCACCCTGCCATTTTTTGCTGTGAGACAGACGGGATCGATCTGTCCTCACCTACTTTCATCACTTTGATCACCCCCGTGTAAAGGTTTATTCCGGGGATCGGTTTGGTTCCAGCAAGGACGCTGTGACCGTGTGATTGAGCAGCTTGTTACATCGGAACATTTACCCACATTCTGGTTGACTACACCTGGTGGCTCACGATCAGTGAAGGCATGGCCGAGAGCATTTCACAACTACCACTGGATATTGATACAAATTTGGACTTTGTCTTCTCCACACAGGATGCGGACAGGATCCTTTTCACTGAAACTCCCCTGGACATCGCAGTGAGTAAATCCAATACTGACATTTACCATGATTTACTGAATCTTAAGAGAAAGGAACAGGATTTGCTATTGCATGGGATTTACTTATCTAATTACCACCGTCAGAGATTGTTACCCAGGGGGTTTAGGATCAACAATATCCCTACCATAGGACGCAACAACACGGATTTCTGTGCCAAATGGTGTGGGATATTGAACAGATGTTCTTTTGACCTCATATTGCTCGTTGTGGAACAAGTGGGCAAGGAACTGTCGGCAACTAGAGAGGAGATTTGTGTACAGGAACAACAATACCTAGATACATTTAAGACCGATACAGCCACAGATTGGTTAGATAGGCTCCAGAAAACAGTGGATAAATACAAACAAGATCTAACAGCATTTAAACAGAATAAACTGAAAAAAGTCTCGGATGACTACAAGAACAAACGAGTATATGGCTGGCTTATGGACCTGAGACCTGATCATTTTAGAGCACCCCTAAGGAGAAGGCGACGTATTCCTAAAACACTCAACACTGTGGACAGCTCTGACCTCTCAACAGACTCAGACACTGGACTTGATAACAGGAATTCCAAACCTTTTTTAGGGGTAAGCACGAGATCGAGAAAAACAAGAGACAAAGAAGGTGGAGAAGACATACAAGAAGGGGTGGACACAAGCACAAAGGGAAAAACCACCGAGGGGCAAGAAAATATAATTTTTAACCTCAGCAAACATATACTTACCTCTGGGGAAATTTCTTTACTTTCTAAGGGCTTGTCATTTGTACCGAGTGTTATCCCTGATCCCTTTGACCTACTAGTAGATACCCACAAGTTTCAGAGGAAACTGAAACTTAAAGAACACTTCAGGAATTCCCCTGACAGAATCCTTCCTGTCTTCCGTGCTAAAAGTACATTTGAACCCCCCAATCCACCGGCATCCATCAAAACCTTTGGTAACATCATCAGCAGGGACATTAACAACATCAGGTGTACACCAGGACAACGACATAATTTATCTCCAGACGAGCGTCACGCCATCAAAACCTTGAAAATGAACAAGGATTTGGTCATCAGACCAGCAGACAAGGGGGGTGCTATTGTGCTATTGGACTATTCATACTATAGAAATGAGATCCTGGGACAATTGTCGGATGTCGCTACCTATAGACCACTCCCTGGAGACTCAACTAGCAAATTCAAGAAGGAATTGGACGGCTGTCTACACATGGCTAGGAACGCGAGATGGCTAGATGACAATACGTATGATTTTCTAATTACACAATATCCAAGGACACCGATTATCTACACTCTGCCCAAAGTACACAAGTCTTTATCTGCACCTCCAGGCAGACCAATTATCTCTGCTGTTGGCTCCCTGTATCAGTCAGTTTCCACGTATATTGACCACTACCTTCAGCCTCTAGTACAATCCATGCCATCATACACCCAGGATTCCAGCCACGTGATCAGAAGACTCCAGGATTTGCCATCCCTCTCACCTGATTGTATACTAGTAACAATGGATGTTACCAGTTTGTACACAGTTATCCCACACGACCAGGGAATTCAAGCCTGCAGACGTGCATTAGGGTCCACACCCCCGAAGGACATCCCTGTGGAGTTCTTGATTCAATTACTAGAACTCACGCTAACGAGAAACTTCTTCCGATTTGAAAAACTTTTCTATCTCCAAAAGTCGGGCACAGCTATGGGCAGTGCATTGGCACCTTCATATGCCAACCTGTTCATGTCCGACTTCGAGACGACTCAGATTTACCCTTATCTGGGCAAGTCCATACTAACGTACTTTCGCTACATAGATGACCTGTTTATGATATGGACTGACATGGAGGAAGCCCTACTATCCTTTCATCAACATCTTAATATGTTGGATAGTCCCATCAAATGATGCTTAATCACAGCAAGAAGGACATAGACTTTCTAGATCTCAACATCTTTTTTGCAAACTGTACACCAGGGACACGGTTATTCCGGAAACCAACAGATCGAAATTCCATACTGCACGCTGCCAGCAATCATCCTCCAGCTACAACACGTGGAATCCCCTACTCTCAGTTCCTAAGAGTCATACGTAACAATAATGAGAGGAATACTGCCGAACTCCAACTACGTGAGATGCTAGACAGATTTTTGGAGAGGGGCTACTCACAAGATTTGCTGATTTCGCAACTCAACAGAGCACTTAAACATACACATCAGATTTGCTTTGTACACCCACAAAAAAAGAACAGCCTGTTAACCCTCTAATATTCAGCACCACCTTTTCCATTGCTTCTCGTCATCTCACAGCAAGCATTGATAAACACTGGCCTATGTTGAATATGGACGAATCTCTCAGTCTTCATTCGGCCAAAAAACCCATGATGGGCTACAGAAGAGGGAAAAATCTTGGAGACCTATTGGTCAGGACAGATATGGAAGGGGCACCCAGTACACACACCAACTGGCTGTCCCAACAGTCCAAGTTGGGTTGCTACAAATGCCCTGATTGCGTTACTTGCAGATGTCTACTCACAGGACCTGATTTTCCCCACCCACATACAGGCAAAAGGTACAAAATACGGCATAGACTTGGCTGCACCTCAACTTATGTTGTGTATTTCATAACATGTCCATGTGGGATGTATTATGTGGGCAAAACTTGGACTACATTGAAAGAAAGGATTGGCAACCACCGCTCATCCATCAGTAAAGCTTGGAAGGAAGGTAAAGCCCAACAACCCGTTGCTAAGCACTTTTTACTGAAAGGGCATACATTACCTACATTTAGGTGTATGGTGATTGACCACCAACCTCCAACAGAGATCAAGCGCTTCTAAGACGAGAATCCAGGTGGATCCATAAACTGAATACGGTAACACCACATGGATTGAATGAGACTTTGGGCTGCTTTCTCTAAATGTATCTTGGACTACATATATGTTTTCTTTCCTTGTTAAATAAACATTACTCTGTATATATTAATGTTCTGCTGCCCTTACACTAACAGCTAGCTTGCTGGACCCAATAAGTGACAGAATTTTGCTTATTTTTGTTTTTAATTGTTTTTATCAGTTTTCCAGACCAATGATTCCTTATACACCCTGGCACTACCAGTGCCCTCTGTTCTCCAGTAATTGTAGCATTTACCTAGAGGTGTTACCCTTGAATAATGGGCTCCCCCGTAAAAGGCTCCGTCCTAGTCTGGGTATGTGGATATGGACAAGAGGTCGTACGCTAATATAAGAGTAATTATTGGGCCGCATATGTTCCGCACTTTCTAAGGGACCAAATGTGGAGATGTGGGCCAGCTGGCGGATTTCCGCAGACTGACTACTATACCGCGATGTCCCAGACTCACTGCTGTGAAGCGCTACTGGCGCTGCTATGAGGTTTGTGCGTGGTTACCAAGAGGCATGTCCCTAACGTTATGCGCTATCCAGTCCCACTGCAGCCCTTAGCCCTAATGAGCGCTACTCCACCGCTACAGGACCTTGGACGGAGCTTCGGCCACACCCACTTAGGGTAATCACGCCCTCCTTATGCAGTATTATTATATACTTGCTGACTGCGAGCTGTACAGAGAGGTGTTTGTGAATAGGTCTGTGACTCTTTGCATACTATGTCAGATACGCACATAATGTCTGCCATGTATTCTATGTAATCATTTGCACGATGTTCACATTGTTTACTGGTTGCCAGGCAACGGCTATCAGTGGCGTACCTAGATATTACTGGCACCCACAGCAAATTATTTTTCAGGCCCCCAAAATGTTTAGAGGTTGACTTGTTTCTCCAATATTTATTGAAATTGTATATGAATTAGGGCCTCATGGGGCCCCTATACCTCCTGGGCCCCCCTGCAGCCGCAGGGTCTGCTTCCTCTATAGTTACGCCCATATATTAACCATCTGTGGTGGCTTAAAGGTCTTTTAAACTATATAAGGTTACCAAATGTTTTTGGAAAACTATAAACACTGGCTCTCCATTTTCATTGTGTCTGGTGCCGATTATTAACATTGGCATAGAGCATTATGTTTACTACTAGCCAGATGGCAATCCTAAAACCGATACACTGTCTCCATCTGCTGGACCACAAGCGAATGATCCCTTGAATACACAGTAAATGTGTTTGTTATGTTAAAATGAGATGGGGGGGGAAACTAAAATCTTAAAGTTCGCCTTTACATTAACTTTTTGTATAATGTAGAGAGTAATAATCTTTGCAATTGGTTTTCATTTTTTTTTGTTTTTGAGTTATTTAACTCTGTGATTCTTACCTTAACTTTTTCATCGCCAATTTGTGCCTGTAAGTTAGCCTCCCATCCACTTAGACTGTAAGATCTACGGGGCAGGGACCTCCTTCCCACTATGTCTCTTACCACATAGCAATTAAGCTCTTTGTCCTATGATTCTGTATATATTTATTATGTGATTTGTCTCCCCCATGTATACTTATATATATATATATATATATTATTCTGAGACCAGCACTCCCTGTTATAAAAGCCAATTTCTTTATTATTACATCGCGTCTGTGCCCGACGTTTCTGTCCCGATTGGGACCTTCCTTGAAAAAGGTCCCAATCGGGACCGAAACGTCGGGCACAGACACGATGTGATAAAAAAGAAATTGGCTTTTATAATTGGCGTATACATAATTACCGTGCACCCCTCCCTTTGCTGAAACCATTTGCCTTGGAGTGCGGATACTCATTTGGAAGTGTGTATATATATATATATATATATATATATATATATATTTATTTATTACTTTTATAGAAATAGAAGAGGGGGATGTTGGTTAGCACGGCTTTTCCAAATGATATGCATCCAATTCCTTAATAGTTGCTCTGTGCTGCAAATGCTGCAAAAGATCCAAGTATAGGAGAGGCCTAAATAGAAAGAGGAGTAATAAAAAGTAGCAAAAACTATACATTGTAGTCTTATTGAGCATGGGGACATTGAGCCCCATTTGAAAGCTGGAAAGAGTCAGAAGAAGAGGAAGAAGGCAAATCATTCAAAAACTATGAAAAAAATATAAGAAGGCCATTTGAATAGTTGCTTAGAATTAGACATTTTATAAGACACAAAAAGTTAACTGAAAGGTGAAACACCCCTTTAAGATGGCATACATATTAAAAAGATCTGTTTGTGTTTAAGTTATTGTTAGGGCAAGGGCACATAGAGCTCTGTGTGTATTTGCACTGAAAAGTGCAGCTTTCAACTGAGTGCGGGAATACAGAGCAGAGATCAACCCAGAATATGCGAAAGCAGCTGAACGAATACTGTGTGTCCCCTCGCCCTAAGATATGCAGCTACTATACAGATCCATGGTTTGCCTTCAGCTGTTGTTGAGCAATAGCTCAGAAATGAATATAATCAGTGTGTCTGTTTCATAGTTCAGCAATGCAGAAATTAACTGGACAATTTTCGGTCATATTCCTCCAGCACACCTTTAATCGATCAATAATTTAATAATAAAACAGTGCGCAACTTAAAACAACACCCTTCTATTATGCAATGACTCTGACATGTTGCTAAACAAGTCTTACTATAGTATTATTAAATGTGCGATAGAGACAGACCTCTCTAAAAAGTTCTTAGTGCATATGTTTTAAGTTTTTATTTATATGTACAATAAAACAAACTGATAGATACCAGTAACAACCAGATGATTAAAATACCAATATATGATCCTTTGGCTTCACCCTTTGTTATGACTGTTTTATTAGCAGGAGTTCACTATACAGGGGGCTTATCTCTGCACTGGTATTGTAAATATCTGCAAGGAACAAACAGGGAGAAGCTTCAGTTTCCCTGTTTGTCCTGTTTATCACAAGAAAAAACAAGCCATGGATTTTGCATGATTAAATAATAATAGGCCACAAATATGTTCAGAAAAAGCCTTATTCATTGCACTCATGTTGCATAGTTAAATTAAATTAAATTGGGTTAAAACCCCCGCAAACATACACACACCCCTCCCTACTTTTAATTAAATTCTATATACCCATACCTATACTAACATAGTAACATAGTAACATAGTAACATAGTAAGTAAGGTTGAAAAAAGACACATGTCCATCGAGCTCAACCTTTTTTTTTGTTTTTTTGTTTATTAACTACCTATCTGCCAGTTGATCCAGAGGAAGGCAAAAAACCCATCTGAAGCCTCTCCAATTTGCCTTAGAGGGGGAAAAATTCCTTCCTGACTCCAAAATGGCAATCGGACTAGTCCCTGGATCAACTTGGACTATGAGCTATTTCCCATAACCCTGTATTCCCTCACTTGCTAAAAAGCCATCCAACCCCTTCTTAAAGCTATCTAATGTATCAGCCTGTACAACTGATTCAGGGAGAGAATTCCACATCTTCACAGCTCTCACTGTAAAAAACCCCTTCCGAATATTTAGGCGGAACCTCTTTTCTTCTAATCGGAATGGGTGACCTCGTGTCAGCTGGAAAGACCTACTGGTAAATAAAGCATTAGAGAGATTGTTATATGATCCCCTTATATATTTATACATAGTCATCATATCACCCCTTAAGCGCCTCTTCTCCAGCGTGAACATCCCCAATTTGGCCAGTCTTTCCTCATAGCTAAGATTTTCAATACCTTTTACCAGCTTAGTTGCCCTTCTCTGTACCCTCTCTAATACAATAATGTCCTGTTTGAGTGCTGGAGACCAAAACTGTACGGCATATTCTAGATGGGGCCTTACAAGTGCTCTATACAGTGGAAGAATGACCCCCTCCTCCCGTGACTCTATGCCCCTTTTAATACAGCTCAAGACCTTATTTGCCCTTGATGCTGCTGACTGGCATTGCTTGCTACAGCCAAGTTTATCATCTACAAGGACTCCAAGGTCCTTTTCCATAATGGATTTGCCTAGTGCAGTCCCATTAAGGGTATAAGTGGCTTGGATATTTTTACATCCCAGGTGCAGGACTTTACATTTATCAACATTGAATCTCATTTGCCACTTAGCTGCCCAGATTGCCAGTTTGTCAAGATCCTGTTGCAAGGATGCCACATCCTGGATGGAATTAATTGGGCTGGATAATTTTGTGTCATCTGCAAACACTGATACATTACTTACAACACCCTCCCCTAAGTCATTAATGAACAAGTTAAATAAAAGTGGACCCAATACTGAGCCCTGGGGGACCCCACTAAGAACCTTACTCCAAGTAGAGAATGTCCCATTAACAACCACCCTCTGTACCCGATCCTGTAGCCAGTTTCCTATCCATGTGCAAACGACTTCATTAAGCCCAACAGACCTTAGTTTAGAAAGCAGTCGTTTGTGGGGCACAGTATCAAACGCTTTGGCAAAATCCAAATAGATCACATCTACTGCCCCCCCACTATCCAGAATCTTACTTACCACATCATAAAATGCAATCAAATTCGTCTGACATGACCTATCCTTCATAAAGCCATGCTGATTGTTGCTCATAATGCCATTCGTTAGGACAAAATTTTGAATGTGATCCCTTAACAAGCCTTCAAATAATTTGCCCACCACAGATGTCAAGCTTACTGGCCTATAATTGCCAGGTTGAGATCGTAATCCCTTTTTAAATATTGGAATAACATCAGCTTTTCTCCAATCCATAGGCACAATACCAGATGACAGTGAATCTGAGAAAATCAGAAATAAGGGCATTAACTGAATCAGCCATCACAACATCACTGGTCTAAAACTGAACTAAGCTCTCTTAGAACACGGGGGTGTATGCCATCAGGCCCTGGAGCCTTGTTTACATTAATTTGTATTAAAGCTTTTTGAATCATATCCTGAGTCAGCCACTGACTAGATTTAGCTGAACCATTCGTGCAGTTATTAAGCGAGCCTGTGAACCCAGACTCCTCTATTGTATACACTGAAGAAAAGAACTGATTTAACACATTTGCCTTATCTGTATCTGTTACAACCATACTGGTACCATTATTTAATGGAGCAACACTCTCAACCTGCATCTTTTTACTATTAATATATTTAAAAAACTTTTTAGGGTTAGTTTTCACTATAGAGCTTAGTATCACAATAGCCTTTGATATTATGTCTGTCCAAAAAATCATCCAAGCCATTCTTAAAGGCATTAACTGAATCAGCCATCACAACATCACCCGGCAGTGCATTCCACAACCTCACTGTCCTGACTGTGAAGAACCCCCTACGTTGATTCAAATGAAAATTCTTTTCTTCTAGTCTAAAGGGGTGGCCTCTGGTACGGTGATCCACTTTATGGGTAAAAAGTTCCCCTTCTATTTGTCTATAATGTCCTCTAATGTACTTGTAAAGTGTGATCATGTCCCCTCACAAGCGCCGTTTTTCCAGAGAAAACAACCACAACCTTGACAGTCTACCCTCATAATTTAAGTCTTTCATCCCTCTAACCAATTTAGTTGCACTTAGTCTCTGCACTCTCTCCAGCTCATTTATATCCCTCTTAAGGACTGGAGTCCAAAACTGCACTGCATACTCCAGGTGAGGCCTCACCAGGGACCTATAAAGAGGCATAATTATGTTTTCATCCCTTGAGTTAATGCCCTTTTTTACGCAAGACCGAACTTTATTTGCTTTAGTAGCCACAGAATGACACTGCCCAGAATTATAGACAAATACAAGATTCCTCTGCACTCAACCCATTATCAATATATTTAAGACAGAGACATTTTGTGCATACTGCTACTGAAAAATGCCTTACCCTTTAAACAAAACAGGGATTGTTTGTCCATATATTGCAATATATTTAAGCTGGCCAACTACGTCAAAGGCATCCCATATCTGGCCAGTCCTATGCTCAATTTTCATTTGATTCATTAAGAATTCTATGGTTTCATTATACATTTTATAAAAGGGACGAACACGTTTTACCTGCAACTTACTAGCTGCTTTCGAAGTAAAACTCCCAAACTTGGCTGCCCTTTTATTAGACACCAGTGGGATCACCTGACTATAGTTGGAGGGGGTGGGAGCTCCATGTAGCTCCCACCCCCTCCAACTATAGTCAGGTGATCCCACTGGTGTCTAATAAAAGGGCAGCCAAGTTTGGGAGTTTTACTTCGAAAGCAGCTAGTAAGTTGCAGGTAAAACGTGTTCGTCCCTTTTATAAAATGTATAATGAAACCATAGAATTCTTAATGAATCAAATGAAAATTGAGCATAGGACTGGCCAGATATGGGATGACTTTGACGTAGTTGGCCAGCTTAAATATATTGCAATATATGGACAAACAATCCCTGTTTTGTTTAAAGGGTAAGGCATTTTTCAGTAGCAGTATGCACAAAATGTCTCTGTCTTAAATATATTGATAATGGGTTGAGTGCAGAGGAATCTTGTATTTGTCTATATGTATTTTGTGGTCACACCCTCATTGCACCCCCGCCTAATGATTTTAAAAACTAGTGGTGAGCACAACTTTCCCTTGTTTGTTACTGCCCAGAATTAGACAACTTGTTATCTACAAAAACCCCTAGATCCTTCTCATTTAAAGAAACTCCCAACACACTGCCATTTAGTGTATAACTTGCATTTATATTATTTTTGCCAAAGTGTATAACCTTGCATTTATCAACATTGAACCTCATTTTCCAGTTTGCTGCCCAGTTTTCCAATTTAGACAAATCACTCTGCAAACTGGCAGCATCCTGCATGGAACCTATAGTTCTGCACAATTTAGTATCATCTGCAAAAATAGAAACAGTACTTTCAATGCCCATCTCCAGGTCATTAATAAACAAGTTGAAAAGCAAGGGACCTAGTACAGAGCCCTGCGGTACTCCACTAACAACACTGGTCCAATTAGAAAATGTTCCATTTACCACCACTCTTTGTAGTCTATCTTTTAGCCAGTTCTCTATCCAGGTACAAATACTATGTTCCAGGCCAACATTCCTTAATTTAACCAGTAACCTTTTGTGTGACACTGTATCAAATGCTTTAGCAAAGTCTAAGTACATCACATCCACTGCCATCCCAGAATCGAGGTCTCTACTTACCTTCTCATAAAAAGAAATTAAGTTATTCTGGCAAGATCTATTACGCATAAAACCATGCTGGCACAAACTCATAGTATTTTTATTTGCTATGAAGTCCAGTATCTTATCCTTTATTAACCCTTTGAAAAGCTTTCCTACCACTGACGTCACTGGCCTATAGTTTTGGGGCTGAGAACGGGATCCTTTTTTGAATAGAGGCACCACATTAGCAATTCGCCAGGCTCTCAGCACTATGCCAGATCTCAATGAATCCTGAAAAATTAAGTAAAGAGGTTTGGCAATCACAGAGCTAAGCTCGCTAAGTACCCTGGGATGAATATCATCTGGCCCCGGACCTTTGTTAATCTTAACATGTTCTAGTTTCTTTTGAATTTCCTCATGTGTGAACCATGCATCATTAGTTGTATTCAGTGGCGTAACTACCAGGGGAGCACAGGGTGCAATTGGGCCAGGGCCCGCACCCCCTCAGGCCCCCCCTGGCAGCTAGCGCGCCACTAGATTCATGCAGAAAATAGAGTACGGAGGGAGGCAGGGAGGCCCGGCTGCACGTCCCGCGCAAGGGCCCGCCCCCTTCTAGTTACGTTACTGGTTGTATTACTAGAATTGGGACTATTAAGAAGGAAACCTTCACTTACTGGTTCCTCATTTGTGTACACAGATGAAAAATATGAGTTCAGAATCTGCGCTTTTATTTTGTTTTCATCAACCAGCTGACCCCCCTCTGATAGTAAGGGTCCCATCCCTTCCTGCTTCATTTTTATTACAATTAACATATTTAAAAAATAATTTTGGATTTTTTTTACTGCTTGCTGCAATATCCTTTTCTATATCAATTTTAGCTTGCCTTATAGCTTCTTTGCATGATTTATTGGCCTCCTTGTACCTTATAAATGATTCGGCTGACCCAGCTAACTTGAAAGCCTTAAAAGCACGTCTTTTCTTACCCGCCTCAAAACCAACGCTTCTACTGAACCAAATTATATACTATAATACACAGATACTTGTTTTCAATTCATGATTGTTCTGTATAATGTCCCTTTTATACACATGTTTCGTTTGAGAAAAGTTTTGGATTTGTTTTTCCATAATTCTGATACAATATAAAAAACATTTCCTGTCATATCAAATATCCTGCAAGCTTTATAAACCTGCTCATCAGAACACAGAGCACTGCAGTATTTGCATTCTCAGTTCCTTTGTCACATAACTTGGCATGTTTTAATTAGAAGGACAGTGAGTTTATGAGTAACAACAGTTGAACTGGGATTATCTGTAAATTGGACTATGTATTAATTTCTTAAGGACAGCTTTGTGGAACGTGTAAGTAAAATTCTTCAGATGATGATGTTCAAAACCAGTGCAACCTTTGTTTGCACCGCTTGTGGGGTCGGTGGGCCCTGTTGGCCCAAACCCTCTCCTCACAGCCGGCAGCTCCAACACTCTTGCACTCCTTTGTGACTGCCAATCCCCTCCCACCAGATCATGGTTTTGGGTTAGGCCAACTTCTCTTATGGGGAATTGTGCATGGACAAGTACAGGATTCCATGAATAACTCCTCCATCAGCATTTGTAAAATGTATTATCTGTACATTGTAAATGATTATAATTATGAAAAATTGTGAATTATAAATGTCAATATCCCTAGCAAGAAAAGTATCATAGGTGGAACTACTATGCACAGTACAGCAGGAACTGCAGCATTGCATTTATATCCGGGGCCATCCTAGGCACCGTTTCTCAGCATGCCCCCTGTTGCGGAAGTGACATTGTGTATGTGATGTCACGTATACAAAGTATGATGTCATTTCCCACGATGAGGACAAAAACTGAGCACCTAACTTCATCCCACAGTTTAGCCATGGGATTTGCGCACAAATATCTAGCAGGTGGGGAATTTTTTTATATTTATTAATAAAAAATGTAATTTGTTTTATATGCACCCACTAGTTATATGGACCAATAAGGCGTTGTAGGGAGGGTTATATTGAGCAATGGAAGGAATTATAAGGAGGGTTATATGAAGCATTTAAAGGCATGGTTATAAGAATTATATGGAGATTTATATAAAACAATGAGGAGTCATAATCAACAGGAGGAGTAACTGGGAAACAACAGTTAGAGCCAGGGCCGGATTTAAATTTGTGCATCCCTTAGGCCACCCAGCTGCTCACACCACCACCCAGCCCGCACTTTCCCCAAACTGCTCACACCACCCTCCAACCACCAAAGCACATCACCCATCCGCTCCTATGGGATCTTCTTCACTGGGACGGAAGCTTTAAATGTCTATCCGTGTCTTCTGACCAGTCCCCAATGCAGCTGTGGCCAGTGAGTGGTATGACACACCCAAACTTCTGCCACCTTAGCATACCACCCAACTGTTCTGTTTTCTGCAGGACAGTCCAGATTTTGACAACTCAGCCCACAGTCCTGGATTTTTATTAAAAAGTCCAGAGTTTCTCTTTGATCTCCTGCACTGACTCCAGAAAAAAATACAATTTCTGAAACTTTAAGAGGCTTTTTGACAATGTCCTATTATACTGAGCGCCTGCATTTAGATACATTTGTGACAATTTGAGATAAGTAAGTCTCTTTGGAGAACGGAGACTCGCAGCTTAAAGGGCAATTTAACCTTCATTGGCAAAACTGTTATAACACATAAAGAAATTCTTCACCAACTGTGTGTGCCATTTGCTGGTCCCCAAAGTTCTGGGAAAGAAATCAACAGAAATCAAGTCTGGCTTGCTTGGCAAGTAGAAACTGGTGTGGCAAGACCAGATGGTAGGAAATTTGTGCTAACTGTGACACGTCATCTGATAAACGTTTAATAATATTTATGCATATTTCATGACACGCTAGTATAGGATATAAGCACAAATTTAGCCACGTCCTATGAATACCAAAGTTTAAAGTTTTTTTTCATAGTGTTCTAATTTTAATTTTTAAGCCTCTATATTTTGAATAACAATACGATCAAATTACTGAAATGTTAGAAAACCACTATACAAATACTAATAAAAATCAATAGTATGTTTTCTCATTCTGTCTGTTCTAGGCCCAAAAACCAGTGAGATTTATCCTAATTTTTAATTCATAATTTATCCTCTAATGAGAAGATTCTTCTCAGGTTTTTAGATATTCTCTGGTTGCTGTCAACCCTTTTGAGGCCAGTGCAAACAACAAATTGGGGTGCACACAAAGAATTTTGTGTGAAAACACAAGGTTTTGCATTTATTCTGACTATGCACACACAGTTTTTTTATATGCACACATAAGTTTAAAATGTTCCCGCAAAAGAATATTTTTATGCACATAGCCGAGAAGGAATTAGAGGGGACATTGAACAGGGGCCTGGAATAAAGCCTAAAACCAGTAGGCTGATGTATTTTCAGTAGGATACTAGCTCAAGACACATTAGGGCCACAAACTTACTTGGAGCACTTTCCAGGTAGGGATACCCTTTCCACCTTTCTATAAATAACGCTATCTAAAGGTATCTTATGGCAATCCATCTGAAGGCCCCAGAGCCAGAGATTCGAATATCCCTATGCCTTACGTCCTATAATAATAAAATCATATCACCAAACATTGAACTGCATGCATGTGTTCTATTAGTCACTCACATGTACAGGGCCGTATTTATATTAAGGCACCCAAGGGCCTGTGCCTAGGGCAGCCCTCGGGTGCCCATAAATGTATTGATTGAAATTTAAATTTTTTGAAATTTTTTTAAAAAAAAAAAAATCACCCAGCCTCTTCCACAGAGTTCCATTGGAAATCCGGTGAAAGAGCTGGGGGGTGAGGGGTATGGGGCCGGACTGGTTTGTGGAAGTGACATCACGTGCACAAATCGCATGATGTCACTTCCGCGATATCCGTGCGCTGACGTCACTCGCGCGGCGTAGGGGGGCGTATTTAGGTTCGATTCCTAGGGCAGCATCGGACCTAAATACAGTTCTGCACATGTAGGCAGCTGGACAACACTAATTTAATTGTAATAAAGTAACAAGTACATACATGAGTGCATAAAACAGGATTTCAAATAGGAGTGTTGCTGACCCAGCCACGCCATCTCTGGTCCGCCAAATATTCCACCCAGCTGTCCCCCTCTGGTGGGAACCCTGCTTACAAAAATCTTAGTCTCTGGTATTGCAATTTCACAAGACTGTAGCTGGGGAGTGAGAAGAGCCCACTGCCAAAGTTTACAAGTCTATCTATATATATCTGTTTGTGTACTGATGATCCCATTGGTGGATATGTTTGACAGTGCATTCCCAGCCCTGTTTATGTCTGGCAAAAACTGGATATGATTCACCACTGATCCAGGTATCTTAGCATTCCATGATATACTAATGGCATATAATGAGAAATTAATCAAATGATAATCTATTATTATTGTGATGTTGATGATACTAGCTAAAATCAAGTTGATCAACTGTTAGGGGCTGATTCACTAAGGGTCGAATATCGAGGGTTAATTAACCCTCAATATTCGACTAGGAATTAAAATCCTTCGACTTCGAATATCGAAGTCGAAGGATTTAGCGCAAATACTGCGATCGCACGATCAAAGGATTATTCCTTCGATCGATCGAACGATTAAATCCTTCGAATCGAACGATTCAAAGGATTTTAATCCAACGATCGAAGGAATATCCTTCGATCAAAAAAATTTAGGAAAGCCTATGGGGACCTTCCCCATAGGCTAACATTGATTTCGGTAGCTTTTAGCTGCCGAACTAGGGGGTCGAAGTTTTTTTTAAAGAGACAGTACTTCGACTATCGAATGGTCGAATAGTCGAACGATTTTTAGTTCGAATCCTTCGATTCGAAGTCGTAGTCGTAGGTCGAAGTAGCCCATTCGATGGTCGAAGTAGCCCAAAAAAACTTCGAAATTCGTAGTTTTTTACCTTCGAATCCTTCACTCGAAGTTAGTGAATCGGCCCCTTAGTGTGCTGTTTAAGGAGATACTATCACCTTACATTCTCTCTTTTCAATATTATATATATATATATATATATATATATATATATATATATATATATATATATATATATATATATATATATATATATATATATATATATATATATATATAAATATTGAAAAGAGAGAATGTAAGGTGATAGTATCTCCTTAAACAGCACACTAAGGGGCCGATTCACTAACTTCGAGTGAAGGATTCGATATATATATATATATCTCCAAAGAAGATCAGCACTCTCAGGGCTTAAAAATATGAAAAAGGTTTTATTGAAAATAACACAGTGTAGGACTAACGTTTCGGCCCTGTCCAGGGCCTTTTTCTTTACCCTTAAGAACATATGGACAACATCCCTTTTGATCTACCACTCATCTATCTACCACTCAATATAGATGAGGTGACCTGGGTCCCAATAGTCTGACCCCTACGATATGAAATCAAAGGGGGTGCTCTAAATTCTTGTATCAATGCGTATGCTTTACGCAAAATGTACCAATGTTTTTGCAAAACTTTACTAACAGTCTCACTCCCTGTATGAAATTGGGTGACAAATGGTATACGATTAGATTTCCTCACTCTTTTCCAAGGATGCCTAACCTTATACTGGGCCTGTTGTATTATTTTCTCCGGTTATCTCCTTGCTCTAAATTTGTGGCACATAATTTGTTCCTGTTTGTCTTTTTCATTGTCCTCACTCACTAATCTATGTACTCTTGAATGTTGACTGATAGGTATAGATTTCTTGGTATGGGATGGATGTTGACTGGTATAATGCATGATTGGGATGTGTACAATGTCCATATGTTCTTAAGGGTAAAGAATTCATTCACCCCCACACTGGACAAATTGTACAGCTACGGGGACAGTAGACATGTATTTCCAAATTTGCAATTTATGTATTGACATGTCCATGTGGTCTCATCTATATAGGTGAGACCACTCAGATAGTAAAGTCACGTATCTCGCAACATCGTTCGAGCATAAATCTAGGTAATACTACATTACCTGTATCAAAACATTTCATAAAAAGAAAATAAATCACAAACGAAACTATGTACAATAAATGATGAAAGGTAAAATAAAGTCCTTATGCTAGCGCACAACCGCAGCTTTATGAGATAAAGCTTGAGTTTTGACTTTATTTTACCTTTCATCATTTATTGTACATAGTTTCGTTTGTGATTTATTTTCTTTTTATCCTGATTTTCACCTATTGTTTGTATAGCACCTATTTGGTAATTTTACACGTATATTACCCTTGACACGTCATTTCCTCTGCCCCTGGTGTTTCCTGTTACATTTGATTTTTGTTCCCGCCACACCGTGTATTTATTTCCGTTTTTGTGAAACCTTTTCCACTTTGAGAAAGGCTGTTGTATCAGCCGAAACGTCAGCACTTGTCCAAAATAAATTTCTTTTTCTACATTAAGACCTGTGAGTGCGATCTTCACTACTTCTAATATATATATATATTATAGGCTTCTGGAAAGTTTCATGTTACTTAATATATCCACATTATAAAACAGCTATGGAATTGCTGCCATTGGTTTTGTGAAGCTTTCTTATCATCCCATATTTGAAACAAACAATGTCATCTACCGGCTTAAATGCCCATGGGGTTTGATTTATGTAGGCCAAAAAAGCACTAGTGAAATACGCATGATTAAAGCTACTCCTGTAGCTGAATATCTCCTTGAGAAAAGGACATAGTATATGGGTCAGTTATGATGGCAAATTCTGGAAAAGTGAAATACAAGGGAAAGAGAGTAGTAGTCGTGCAAGTTTTCTGCAGTCAGTTGCTTGAAAAAATTAAATTTATTGCATCCAAAGCTGTTCCTTTTCCCTTCGTACATTTGCGTTTGGCTCCACTGCCTGTGTTACTCCTCCTGTTAACATTTTTTGTGCTCATATATCCATTGACACAGGTGGACCCTGGCGCTACCACCATCTCCAAAGCCCACAGGAACTCTAGGGTTCCGACAGTGTCTGGAATCAACATCGTTTCAAAAGTAAATGCTTAAAATGATACCAACCAGTAGTGAGGTCAGCTGTGAGACCAGCTGGTAGGTGTAGTCCAGAACAGTCAGTACCTCATATCACTTTCAAATCCCAATATTACTTGGCAGCAGAGACATAACTATAGAGGAAGCAGACCCTGTGGCTGCAGTGGGGCCCAGGAGGCATCGGGGTCCCCACGAGATCCAAATAATAAGTAATCTCAACATCAAACAGGGCAAACTCTGGATATGTTGGAGGCCCTAAAATAGGTTGCAGCAGGAGACATAAGTGACCTCACACCAGTACTGTAATATTATTGTAAGTCTCTGTCTATGAATTTATGGAGGTTAATCTTAACAATAATACTGTGAATTTATGAAAAGAATCCATATATACACCTCAGGCATTACAGCTTAAAGGGGAAAGAAACCTAGTTGGTGCAAAAACCCTCCCCCCCTCCCGTGTGTTGCCCACCCTCCCTCCTCCCCCTGGCCTACCCGTCCCGCTGGGCAAATGCCCCTAACTTGTTACTTACCCTTCTGCGCAGGTCAAGTCCAGGGAGTTCACAGACGACATCTTCTTCCACGCGATCTTCTTCCTGCTTTGAACGGCGTTTTGGCGCATGCGCAGTAGGAGCATTTCGCCGGTAAGGATCTACTGTGCATGCGCCAAAAGTCACGATCTACTTTTGGTGCATGCGCAGTAGATCATACCGGCAAAATGCTTCTACTGCGCATGTGCTGGTCAAAGCAGGAAGAAGATCGCGTGGAAGAAGATGTCGTCTGTGAACTCCCTGGACTGGACCTGCGCAGAAGGGTAAGTAACAAGTTAGGGGCATTTGCCCAGCGGGACGGGTAGGCCAGGGGGGAGGAGGGAGGGTGGCCAACACACGGGAGGGGGGTAGTGTTTTTGCGCCAACTAGGTTTCCTTCCCCTTTAAAGCTGCTGGGAGTTGTCAGTTGGAAAGAAAAAGTTAGCTGGTGCTTGTTAACATTCAAAAACAAAAATGTGTTTACTAATATGATTAATCCAATCAGAGCCACAAGAGGTTGAAGTGTTGGGTGGACCTGGTGATGGCAGAGAATTAGTCCTGTAGGTGTGTATTAGGTATTGTTATAGCACTGAGTGTGTAATTAGTACAAACCTTTTGGAGAAGGAAGCACATTCTTGTATCAGTCACAAACAGGTCTGGGGATGAGCTGTGTCTGAGGAATGAAGTCTTCTCCACTCCACGGGGTGGTTATAAACATGTTACGTAAGTCATTGTGGATATTGCTTGTTGTTTCCATTGTCTTCAGTTTCTAATACAGATGAAATACAAAAAATAAGAACAAAATGATAAGAGGCTGGGAAAGACACCAAGATAAGAAATAGATGTCTGGAGTGTGTGTAAATATGTGTATAACGTGTGTCAAATATATTCTAGACAGAGCATGCACTTCATATACAGTAGCTCCACATAGAACTAAGTTCTACACATAGCTGCTTATTTCCTTGCTCTAAATAATTGTTCTGCCTCCTGCTTATTAAACTTGGGGGTCTGCAGGTGCTGCTACTTTGGGCCAGTTATGTACCCGAAGGTGCAGATCGTGGGTAGGTTGTCAGATACTCAGCATTTTTAGTTACACTATACAAAGGTTTGGTTTGGTACAGTTTGGATAGGGGCAGATAAAGGCTGCGCAGAATTACATCAAATTGCCCAATCTAAACACCTTGCTATATTTATTGTATTGTTTTCTCAAGCCCACCGTATAGCTCATCCTATTGCTCTTTTTGACTTTTTGTATAACTCCTCCAGTTTGATCCATATAATCTTTGCTATCTTCTTTTATTGCTCCATATAACCCTCCCTATAACCTCTCCTATTGCTTCATATAACCCTCCCCATAACTCCTCCTATTGCTCCATATAACCCTCCCTATAACTCCTCCTATTGCTCCATATAACCCTCCCTATATCTCCTCCTATTGCTCCATATAACCCTCCCTATAACTCCTCCTATTGCTCCATATCACCCTCCCTATAACTCCTCCTATTGCTCCATATAACCCTCCCTATAACTCCTCCTATTGCTCCATATAACCCTCCCTATAACTCCTCCTATTGCTCCATATAACTCTTCCTACAGGGCCGCCATCAGGGGGGGACAGGTGGGACAAGCGTACAGGGCCCAGGCATGAAGGGGGGCCCGGCAGCGCTGCATTTTTTTTGAAGATCCGGGCCCCCCTTTCGAGCGCCCAAGCCGTACGTCCTCCCTCTGCGTTGCCGAATGTGGAAGTGCCGAAAAGCCGAAGCGCCGAAAAGACCCGAAGTCACGAAAAAAGCCGAAGTCCCGAAGCGCTGAAAAGACCCGAAGTCACGAAGCGCCGAAAAGACCTGAAGTCACGAAAACAGCCGAAGTCCTGAAGCGGCGCAAAGACCCGAAGTCACGAAAGGAGGCGAAGTTGAAGTACTGAAGCCATGAGTTCAATTCTACTGAACACCAGTTTGTGTATTATTATTTTTTTTAATCCCCTGGCCACCAATGTATTATTTTAATATTCTATAGGCCCCTGCCACCAATCTTTTTGTAAAACATTTTATTTATTTTTATTTTTTTTCAAAAAACTTTTTTTTTGGGGCCCCAATTTGTTTTTAACTTATAAGGGGGCCCCTGCCACCAATGGTTTTTTTTTTTTACTTTTTTTTTGTTGGGGCCCCTGCCACCAATGTTTGTTTTAAAAAAACAATTTTTTTTTACATTTTTTTTTTGGGGCCCCAATTTTTTATAAGGGGGCCCTGACCATCAATAGCTTTTTATAACTTGTGGGGGGGGGGTTACTTTTTTTAGCGCTGATGTGGTCTTTTAACTGCGATGTGGAGTGGGCGGCATATGGGGTGGAGCTTGGTCGTCAGTGTGGGCGGGGCCCAGGGGGCCCCAAAAATGTTGTTGTATGGGGCCCCGTGATTTCTAATGGTGGCCCTGCCTCCCTATAACTCCTCCTATTGCTCCATATAACCCTTCGTATAACCTCTCCTATTGCTCCATATAACCCTCCCTATAACTCCTCCTATTGCTCCATATAACCCTCCCTATAACTCCTCCTATTGCTCCACATAACCCTCCCTATAACTCCTCCTATTGCTCCATATAACCCTCCCTATAACTCCTCCTATTGCTCCATATAACCCTCCCTATAACTCCTCCTATTGTTCCATATAACCCTCCCTATAACTCCTCCTATTGCTCCATATAACCCTCCCTATAACTCCTCCTATTGCTCCATGTAACCCTTCCCATAACTCCTCCTATTGCTCCATATGTCTGTGTAACACCTATTTGGGCCATACGGGGTTAATTCACCAGCTAGTGAAATAGAGCATGGGTTACACGTGACTCTAACACTTCAGGTTAGGGCCTTCACTATATGGAAGATTAAAGGTGTGGTGTAGTGCAACTACAACTCCCACAGGCTACTGTGCAATAACAAAAGACTTGGGCGCCAGGAGGTTCTAAATAAAACAGAAAACGGTTTATTTAACTATGCACGAGGCAAGTGACATCAGGTTTGTACTCACGCAGGAGTTGAGGCAACAGCATATAGAGAGGTCACACAGATCTGCAGGCAGGCCCACCTAGAGTGACACAGGCATTTCATGAGGAAGAGTCTCCATTAGGCATTTGCAGAATTCACACACATTTCCTCCTGGAAGTTGTCAGGAAGCAGCTTCTACCCTACAGTCCCTCTTCACTGAGGTCCCTGACTGGAGGCAACACATAAGCCTCTGGGAAGCTACTCCCTTACTGCAAATCCTTGTTGGAGCTTCAGCTGCTCTTTGTCTCTATCCTCTCTGCCTTTCTCTCCTAGAGAGACTATGACAAGTCTGCCCTAGTGTATCTATTCCTCATTCACGGGGTTTCCTGGTCCCCGACTTGGACACATGGTTTCTTCTGGGCCTTCTGTACCCAGCCCCTCTGAGCACACCCAGCTGGATCAGCATCCAGAGGCGAAAGAGGAAGAGGCCACTCCTTACACACACTATAGTGCAGTGTAGCAGGAAGCTGTCACACCTCTCCTGGCAGATCACTCTAAGAAAAAGGTGGGGGCCTTAAAGCTGCAGGGCAGATTAACCCATAGGGGCTCCTGCATCTGTATATATGTAATATCCTGTCATTCCTCCCTTGGTCCACCCCAAAATTGTTTAAACATACATTCTTTGCCCCAGTTGTCTAGGATCTGATGCCACAATCTGCCCCTTTGCATCATCAGTCTGGCTAGGGTTGCCACCTTTATGTCTGGCTGAGACCGGGCGGGGGGCGGGTCTGTGACGTCAGTGGGCGTGTCTGTGACGCCAGTGGTCGGACCCATGACGGCAGTGGGCGGGGCTATGACGCGGCGATCAGCGATTGGCCGATCGCCGTGTCAATCAAGGGAATCCCGCCCGGTTTTCCTTATTTGAAAAAATGTGCAGGAAGTATAGACCCGGGCAGCCCCTCAAAATACCGGGCTGTTCGTGTCAAAACCGGACAGGTGGCAACCCTAAGTCTGGCTGGTATTCTACTTTTCATTTTGGGGCAACATCAATGTCTCAGTATGGTCCTAGGCCATCAGGATTTTCTACCCAGCCCAATCCACATATGAAAAAATCTCTGACTAAACATTTAACAGAAACCAATATTTAAGTCCCATTACCTTCACAATTTAACTCACTATTGTTCTGTCTAGCAGTTGTCTCCTGATTCCACCCAGGCCCATGTGCTCTTAGGTCTTTGCCAATATCTGATTCTGTCCTTCTCCATAATGATTCCTACCCAATCACATATCTGTAGGATGTCTCCTCTAACACCCACTCCCACAAGGCTATTCTTACCCACCAGTACCAAACAGGACCCATAGTGATATGCCATGTTTTTGTAGGTCTAGTAACCCATAGCAGTAGGGTTCAGAAACGGAACTAGAGGGGGGCGGGCCCTGGCGCTGGAGGCGCAGCCGGGCCCCCCGCCCCCCTCAATACACCCGGAACTGGCCCGGCGCAAAGCGGCGCGTGAACTGCCGGGGGGCCTGAGGGGGTGCAGGCCCTGGCCCACTCGCACCCCCTGCTCCCCCGGTAGTTCTGCCCCTGGTAGGGTTGCCACCTTTTCTGGAAAAAAATACCAGGCTTCCTATATATTTATCTTTTTCCCTATTAATAACATTGGGATCAACCATAATTTTTACCGGCCACGCCGGTAAAATACTGGACAGGTGGCAACCCTACATAGCAGTGGGATGTATGCTTTCAGGATTCCAATTGCAGAAGACCAGTCAAAGCTAACTGCTGGTTTTAATGGGTTACCAGAGCACAATTTACAGTAGTTATGCAGAACTGTCATGTAATGTCACTGGGGACAGTAGTCCTGCCACTTAGGAATTTTGGGTTCCGTGACACAAGGCTACACACACACATAGCCAATAGCACTTAATGACTTTTCACCTACTTAGAAATTCTTGTACATTTTTGGCATGTTCTGTTCTGTCGGTGCTTTACATGATTAAAGAGCAGAACCTTTTCTTAAGGGTGACACTTCATATACTGTTTTTTACTGACTAAATAATTGGGATCTAACTTCCTACAGTTTGGGAACTCATGCTCCGATCACTAAAGGGTAGGAAGGGAGCCATTCCCATTCAGGTCATTTGCAGCATTTAGCAGCATGCAACAACATTTGAGCGTTTTAAGATTATGGAACAGGAAGCAGTTTCAGGTACTTTAAAGGGATTTACATAATGCATCAGTTAAAGGGACAGTGACACAAAAAAATGAGAGAATTTTAAATAATTAAAAAAAAAATGTATTGTTTCCCAGCACTAGTACAACTGGTGTGTTTGCTTTAGAAATACTACTATATAAACTATAGTAGTCTTTCTAAAGCAGACACATAGCATTTACCAATGCAAGGCAACAGTGTATGATATGTTAATTACTTTAAAATTAGTATTACTGTTCCTTTAATAGTCCTTCATACCATCTCCAGCAGAATCCTGCATTGAAATCAGTTTTTTATATTTAATTTTGAAATCTGACATGGTGCTAGACATTTCAGTTTCCCAGGTGCCCACAGTCATGTGACATTCTCTGATAAACATCAGTCTCTCTTTACTGTTGAACTGCAAGTTGGAGGGATAAAACCTCCATCCTTTTACCCCCAGCAGTCAGTAGAAACCAGTGTAACCAGATAACAGCTCCATGACATCTGCATTGCTTAATAGGCACTCAATAGCATAATCAAAGTCTGACTAAGCCAAGTCACTACTCACTTTATTTCCATTAAGTAGGAGAAACAGTAGCCTTATGCTATCTCTTCAGGCAATTGCACTGTGCCTACCACAATTGCTGGTGATTTGTCAAAATGGATATAAACTGCACATGCGCTTCATCACAATACTCAATGCCCGCATTAAAACATGGATGACGAAATGACCAAAATGGCATACCACTGGTAAGTTTACAAATCGCTGAGGCATATTTCCATGATTTGAATAATATACCAGTAGCAATTTATATTTTTGGCAAGGGCACGCCATTTTGGTTATTTTCTGACCTGTGCCTTAATAGCAAAATTGCCTGTGTGTCCTAACAGTATTTATTAGCAGAGTGACTGAGATAAGAAAGCTAATTAGGAAAAACAAGTTCTCAGCAGTTTTGAAACATGTAATTACATAAACCGGTCATACCGACTAGCAAAGAGTCGTACACAAGTTTTTAAACACATATTTTATAAAAAGGAAAAGTTGGGGGTGATAGTTTTCCTTTAAGCATAAAATGCTCATTGGAATGTGGACACAATACTAGATAACACACTTGTGTGCCAGCGCGGCTCTCTAAATTTGTCATAGAATCCCCCCCCCCTTATACAAAGAGAGAATGGAACTACAAGCAACTTATAACTAATAGACAGTAGAACAATTAGCATTCAGTAAGTGAATCACAGCATTGCCATCTGGTTCACCATGAGTGATGTGCCGTGTATAATACACTATATTCAGCACTTTAGTTGTCTCTTTTTTTCTCCCTAAGATTATAATTTTTGGTCACATAAAAGCATTTATCAGCTCCAGATATTGTATTATGTTCCAATAAGTGTGTACACCATCAAGGCCTCTTTAGCGTTGCACCCTGATTATGGAATTTACTACTACACTCCATAAGTCTCTGAATGGCTTTCTATGATTCAACGGGCCGAATGCACAAGGACTTTATGTAGAGATGGATCTGATCACATCTCCCACCAACAACGATGAAATGCTGCCAGCATCACCTGTGTGCCAGTGTACTTTTTTGCTCATGCAGGTAGAAGTCAATGCCTCCCATCATTAAGCGGAAGATCACCTTTATTTTTAGTATGTTATAGATGGACCTATTCTAAGCAAAATTTCTTTGGTTTCCATTGCTTATACAGTATCATATGTTTTTTGAACTATTATCCTCCCTAGTCTATTATCCTCCCTACTATATCTCTTTCCAGCCTGCAGCTGAAAAAAGGGAATAGTCACTCACCCCCAGCAACCAAAAAAAACCTCTGAAGATGATGTTTTAATTTTATCTCAGATCCTATTCTTTATTGCTTATTTTTTTTATGGTTCTCTGCTATTAATTTTCCACTTTGATTTCACAACTGCTAGCTAGTTGCTAGGGTAATTCATTTATAGCAACCACATAACCAGTTTCCAACTCCAAGCATGAGAGCTGAAGACAGGTGAGTAACTACAGAGAAAGCAGACTCTGCAGCTACAGGAGGGCCCAGGAGTAGTGATGTGTGGGTCAGGGTTCCCCTGACCGCACCTGACCATAACCCACCCTGCTAATACCTGCGCCCGCCCGCACCCGCTTCCGGGGGTCCTTTTATAGACCCGCACCGCCCCACCGAAAAAGGGGCTGGGCGAGCAGACGCGACACTATAAAACCAGAACCCCGGAAGTCGAATCCCGGCATTTGAAGGTGGCGGGCGGGGAGAGCAGGAGAAGAGCTCAATCCACACCCGCCACCGACGAGGAGCTCTGAGTGGTCGACCGAACCCGCCCGACCCGCGGACATCACTACCCAGGAGGTATATGGGCCCCATGAGGCCCTTTTCATATATAATTTCAATAAATAATGGTAAAACAGGTCAACCTCTAGACATTTTGGGGGCCTGAAAAATTATTTGCTGTGGGGTCCAGTAATATCTAGTTACACCACTGGTTGAATAACAAATTATGTAAAAAAATAAATGTGTTATTCTTATTTATTTTTAATATTTGACATTTTTGTCTTGAAGCATTAGGGACTCCTTGAGATGGATACTAGAAGATTTAAAAAAACAAAAACAAAAAACACACACATCAATGCAAACCCATTGTCACAATGATTGTGTTGGTTGCAGGGGGACAGCATATACACTTCTGTCTGTAGGGAGAAATAATGTGAGAATGACAAGACTGCAGCATACAGAAATTGTATTTATAATGAGCTCCCCCAGCAGACTGCAAAGGAGTGACCAGTTTACTAAATACTGGATTTGTCTACAATGGGGTGAACACGATTGTATATGTTTTAATGAAATTAAATCACATGCAAAAACATTAAAAAAAAAACACAACAGCATTTTCTAATCTTTGTGAGCAGAATAATGCAGACACACAGGCACGTTCATTTTTTAGAATATATTCTAAATGCATTCTCTGTCTCCTCGATGATATCACCAGAATCCCTAACCCCACCCCATGAGGATTTAGTCGCCGCCCCTTCCAATGGAAATAGCTGTGGACTATGAGGTCAGAGAGAGCGAGGTGGGGCTGGCTGTTGTGATGCAACTGTCAGCTGTTGCAACTGTTCTACCAATTGAGCAATGAGAGGAGCCGGCAGAGCTTGCTCTGTATACAGTGCTGTACCTACCTCAGGCTAGGCTTCTGTGTTCTGACTTGGATCTGCTGCAGAGGAAGGTAGGACTATCCCTTGGACTGTTGGCTGTTTGTCCAGTTGTACCACTTACATTTGTCACACTGTGATGTGTTAGATACAAGCCTTGCACTCAATACTGATTATTTTATTTGTATACTGCCTTTAATATATATACACTCACAGTTATCTTGATGTACCATCAGTTATATCACTACTCACCTATACAGGCATCTGATTATATGCGCCTGGCGGAGCTGTATAGCTGTGTACTGACCTGCTTGCCTCTGTGTATACAGACACACATGTATGTACATATATATATATATATATATATATATGTGTGTGTGTGTATATGTATATGTACACGTGGTTACAGTTGTAGAGATCAATGTACGAGTGACATCATCTTGCCAGCGCCAGGTTTACGTGAATGGGTTGTATTAACCCTCTTCATGCTCAGTGCGTAACCGGCATTCACCAACAGCGTTATGGGGTAGTGCGGTAGCGCTACTAGAATCTTGGTTATTCAGAGACAATCAGGATATATATATATATATATATATATTTTGCTTGTAAAAGCACCAATAAATGCTTGCCAGGTAATGTAGTACAGGTATGGGACCTGTTATCCAGAATGCTTGGGACCTGGGTTTTTCCGGATAACGGATCTTTCCGTAATGTGGGTCTTCATGCCTTAAGTCTACTAGAAATTAATTTAAACATTAAATAGACCCAATAGGCTGGTTTTGCTCCCAATAAGGATTAATTATATCTTAGTTGGGATCAAGTACAAGCTGCTGTTTTATTATTACAGAGAAAAAGGGAATCCTTTTTAAAAAATTTGGATTATTTGGATTAAATGGAGTCTATGGGAGACAGCCATTCCATAATTCTGAGCTTTCTGGATGTCGGGTTTCCGGATAAGGGATCCTATACCTGGTTAGGGTTGCCACCTGGCCGGTAAAAATGATGGTTGATCCCAATGTTATTAAGAGGGAAAAAAGATAAATATATAGGAAGGCTGGTATTTTTTTCCAGAAAAGGTGGCAACCCTACATATGGTGAATTCTAATATATGGCATATTTTGCATCCCTCCCTTCCCCTTTTGAAATGTAGATATCCCCCCCTCCACTATTTATCAGCTAATAATACAAGGGTGGAGACTATCCCCCCTCGCCCAGCCCTATAGGCCAGAGGGCATATGGATTGTTTTTCCTGCACAAATGCACTACTGGACATCAGGCTCTTTATATTGCTAATTTACTGACAATGGAATCATCACTTGTACTCACAGATGTGCACTGAGGGGGAGGGTTTGAGAGAATTAGGGATGTTTTCAACCTGAATAATAAGGGCCTCTGTCCAAATCCTACCCCCACCCCCATATTACAGTGTACCCTCTCTTGCTTGAGAAGGGTTAAAGGGCACCTCTGGGGGACAAAGAAGACTTCTGGTAACAAGGAGAAAGGAAAATTAAAGGAGAAGGAAAGGTTAAAACTAAGTAAGCCTTATCAGAAAGGTCCATCCAAATATACCAGTAAACCCCCAAAGTAATGTTGCTCTGAGTCCCCTGTCAAAAGAAACACTGCATTTCTTTCCTTCTATTGTGTACACATGGGCTTCTGTATCAGACTTCCTGCCTTCAGCTTAAACCTCATTGCCCTGGGCAAGAGCATGCTCAGTTTGCTCCTCTCCCCCCCACCCCCTCCCTTCTCTACTGTAATCTGAGCCCAGAGCAGGGAGAGACTCAGGCAGGAAGTGATGTCACACCACATTAATACTGCAGCTCGTATTCTAAACAAACAGAGAGTTTCTAGAGCTTTTTACTCAGGTATGGTAAAACATTCTACAGAATAAATATAGCATTCTAGCTTGCACTATTGCAGATAATCTATTGGCAATAAAATGCCTCCGTAGCTTTCCTTCTCCTTTAAGGAGGGAAGCCTTTGTTGAGCCTAAAAGATATCTACCTTGTTTGTTTTATCATCACAGAGTTCCAACCTGCATCCCTATAGCTGTGTACTACAGCTCCCAGCATCCCCTAAACTGCCAGTTCTGATTCTGAGAATTGTAATTCACCATGGCTGGTTAGGCCTCCCTGATCCATCATGTAAAACAAATAAAGGAGGTTATGTCTTTAAAAGTATCCCCCCTTTTTTGTCTTTACTCCTAATCCCCTTTAATTCTCCCCCCCCATCTGTTACACTTTCCCCTTCTGTCTCTCTTTCCGTTTGTCCTTCACTTTAGCTGGTTCTGCCCTCTGTCTCCTGGATCTGGTTCCTTGTATTTATCCTTACTCTCTATTCCTCCCTTCCCCCACTTCTCGTTGCTCTGTCGTTTTTCTCCTCTACTCCAAGTCCTCCCTGCATTTCTTTTTCCATCCCCTTTCCGCCTCTGTACATCTCCTTCTGTCTAATTTCTTTTAACGGGTCTCTGTATATGTCTTTTCCTATTCTTTTCCCTCCTTGTTTAATTCTTGTGCATTGCTTACTTGTTTCATATTCTAGTCTACCTATCCACACAGCACACACTCTATGGCCAGTTTTATCAGTTAACCTGCCTCTATGATGTTGTAGTATGGGAGGAAAGTAAACTCCTTGCAGAATAGGAACTGCCATACTGCTAGTCTCTAGCGAGGCAATGAAACAGTGACCTTTGTGCTCACAATCATAAATCAAGGATGAAGGTTCCTTTACCTGTTAAAGGATCAAAAAAAGTCTGACCTCTTTCTCTTTTATATTCTTCCTATTAATAACATTGGCAGCATGTCTTGTTACTGCCAAGGCCATTTAATTCCAGTAACCTTAGTATCTGTGTGAAACTATGTATACTGTACATACAAATGTGCATGGAAAAAATGTTCTTGACGTAGCGTACAGCCTAAGTGAAACAATATGGCAGCTCCCACCCTGTTCCGTCTTCCCAATAAACTATAACAATAAATTGTGGTGCCTCGATCCAGCCACCCCCACCCATAAAATATGCTGAGAAGGATCATTCTATACACTAATAGGCTATGTAAAAGAAAATACATAAGCTATATATATATAGGTTGGTTCCACACAAAGGGGTGGTTTCATCAGCATCTCAATTCAAGGGTTAAGAAAGTCTAATTTAGGCTTGTGGTTGTGCCTGATGGTGAAGCATCTGTTTAAATCCTGACACAAATAACATTTACTCCTCGGCAGATTCCCGAGGCGCGTCCCCAATATGCAAATGGATAATCCCTCTCTAGTAAATACACCGAGGCTGAGTGGAGGTGAGGAGGAGGAGGGAGGTAGCGTTGAAGAGGAGGATTCTGCCTGAAATTTCAGTCCTTCTTTGGAAATGTACATTAAGGGCAGGTGTCTCTAGTGTGGAACCGTGCCCAGTGCTAACCTTGCTTGTCTCCTATAAAGGTAGCAGCGCCCTGCTATTTGGGATCAACCTTTCCTGTCAGCTGGGCCACAAACAGCTATTTAATACCGCTGTCCCAGTTGGCATTTAATTACTGCATCTCAGACTGCCAGCGAATAGGTGGATGTTCTGTCTGCTTCCTAGTTTGTCCTCCACTGGGCCTGTAATTTTCCATGACCCTTTTAAAGGGGATGTAAGAGCAAAAATAACATTTCTACCTACTGAAACAAATTATAATTCCAAATAACTTTCCATTACACATTCATTAAAAATGTCAGTTTTAGGTAAATGTAAATTGTAAATCTGCAGCTGAAAGCAGATTTTGTTTACCCTGTTTTTCTTTTCTGGTTCTGAGCAGATTTTAATTCTGTTCCATTGTTTTAAAAGTCAGAACCTGTAGTACAGAGAATAGTAATGAACCAAAAGCTTTCAATATATATTCTATTTGCAAATGCTTTAAAAACACTGAAAATGTTTCCTGAGGGGGGGTATATGGAGCAATAGGAGGAGTTATAGGGAGGGTTATATGGAGCAATAGGAGGAGTTATAGGGAGGGTTATATGGAGCAATAGGAAGAGTGATAGGGAGGGTTATATGGAGCAATAGGAGGAGTTATAGGGAGGGTTATATGGAGCAATAGGAGTTATAGGGAGGGTTATATGGAGCAATAGGAGGAGTTATAGGGAGGGTTATATGGAGCAATAGGAGGAGTTATAGGGAGGGTTATATGGAGCAATAGGAAGAGTGATAGGGAGGGTTATATGGAACAATAGGAGGAGTTATAGGGAGGGTTATATGGAGCAATAGGAGGAGTTATAGGGAAGGTTATACGGAGCAATAGGAGGAGTTATAGGGAGGGTTATATGGAGCAATAGGAGGAGTTATAGGGAGGGTTATATGGAGCAATAGGAAGAGTGATGGGGAGGGTTATATGGAGCAATAGGAGGAGTTATAGGGAGGGTTATATGGAGCAATAGGAGGAGTTATAGGGAGGGTTATATGGAGCAATAGGAGGAGTTATAGGGAGGGTTATATTGAGCAATAGGAGGAGTTATAGGGAGGGTTCTATGGAACAATAGGAGGCATATAGGGAGGGTTATATGGAGCAATGGCAGAAGACAGAGGGAGGGTTATAAGGAGCAGTAGGGGGAGTTATAGGGAGGGTTATATGGAAGAGTTATGGGGTTATATGGAGCAATAAGAGGAGTTATAAGGAGGGTTATATGGAGCATTAGGAGTAGTTATATATATGGATCATGAAGAGCTATAAGATGGTTTGTATGGAACACCAAGACAATTATCATCAAGCTGTGGGAGTAGGGTCCTTTTGAAGACTAGTATATTGACCACTGTACATCACTGAGAGGAGAATCCAGTTACGTATGTTGACTGCGCAGAGAATATTGCTTGTCACGTTCCTGGTGTCCTCCGATGAACTGACCGGGTGTGCTCAGAATAACTCTGATTCTTTGGCTGCGCTTTTAATAAATAAACCGTTTTGCTGAAAGTAATTCTCGGCTGGGATGGCAAGCATTACCCAGATGGTTAATTTTCCTATGGAGCAATTGCCTTATTCTCTTATGTATGAACATATATTTAACTCTGTCTATGCTTGAGATGTATTCATCTACGGGAGGGTGAATGAGCGCCTCTATACTAATACCCTTGTAAGCTGTGTGTATTTTACAAAAAACTCTCAGAATTAACCCCTTAAAAGAGCTGGAGTTTGCATGCCAGGTACCCAGTCCCTTTTCATTGTTATGTGGTTTCTATGTATGTGATGTTTGCAATACACTGGCTAATGATGGGTGGGGTTGAGGTGTTGACGTGCAACAGATCTATGTACAGATTTTGTGCCAGACTTTTGGTTGCTTTGCAACTGTGACCTTGAACTGTCCACAAACAATTACCCTGAATATGTTGCCCACATCTCTGTGTGTACTTTTTGTTTACACGCAGTGGTATGTAAACTTTGAGTGTTCATAAAACATTTTGAACCTGCTCATATTTATATTTAAAGGAGAAGTAAAGCCTTGGGTAGAATTGATGTATTTTGTATACTGGACTTTCTTAGCAGATTTTTGACAGACAAGTATGTATATTCAAAATGTTACAATTTGTTCTTCAAGTCTAGAGCTAGTCGTATTTTCCTTTGGTGTCCTATAACATCTTTTCGACTTCATGGGTCATCCAAGTCCTGTATTGTGCTTGCCCTTGTCAGGAATCTTGGATGTAATTAATCTACATGACACCAGCTTTATAGTCTGCTACTCCTTTCTGGGGAGAGGGCAGTGGGTTCATTTTCATAAGGCCTGGCTGGAAACAGTTTCTAGGTCTCAGCTGCCTTCCCCCTTGTGTACAGAATGTTCTGCACCTAATGTTATGGCAACTGTATCCTAATGTGACTAGCAGACTCTATTAAAGATATATTCCTTTACTGCTCTACAAGTAGACATATCTTTTCAGCTACATACAGTAAATGCATGTAAGTGCTGTAAGCAATGTCCCCTCTAATTTGTTGTGTGCACCCTTTCTAAATGTGTGTTTACACCTTTTAAAAAAACAGTGTGTGCAGGTAATAAATTATGTGTAGTGGGCACCACAATTTGTGTGCGCTGGCCTCAAAATTTGTGAGCACAAGCGCACAACTTAAAGGAGAACTAAATCCTCCAGGTACAAAAAAAGCCCACTTCTCTCCATTGGCCCCTCATCTCTCCCTTCCCACACAGTCTATTATGTAAAAAAAGTGCCCTGTTTGAAAACCTCAGCTAAAAATGCAGAATAGTGCAGCGGAGTTCCCAGGCACAATCTTCTGTCCATTCAGATAGTCTTCAGGTTTCTTTTGTGACACGGACCCTGCAGGCGAATGCACAGTTGAATCGGATTCCTGACTATCTCCAATTGCGCATGCTCCTGCAGGGTGCGTGTCTGCTCTGAGACACTAAGCTGCTCTCAGGTTTTCAAACAGTGCACTTTTTTACATAATAGACTGCGCAGGGATGGAGAGATGAGAGGGACTGAGGGTATTTAAGGGGGACTGAAGAGGGTTTAGTTCTCCTTAAAGGGAACATTGGCTGTAAGTCTGTCTACTAATCTGTGCGGGCTCACTTGACAATGACCTGAGCCATTGTGGCCTATCATTAAGAGGTTGCATTATTTGTGACTTCTCTCCGGTTGGAGTCTTAAAGGAGATGGAAAGTCAAATCCCACTTGGGGGTGCCAAATGTTACCCACAAGTGAATGTATTTACTTACCTGAAACAACGGGTTGGTGCACCGGCCCGGAGTTATTCCATTCCAGCTTCATCTTTCTTCTCGCGGGCCGGGGTTTCAGGTAAGTGAATACATTCACTTCGGAGTGTCTAACAGTTGGCACCCCCAAGTGGGAAACTACTTTCCTTCTCCTTTAAGGGTTTACACTTTGTTAGAGGCCATTGGGTGCGTGACAAATTATTGAGCCTGTAAATTTAAGGCCTTGAAGCCATGCCACTTTTGACCACCTTATAGGACACAAGAATGCAAAGATATGTAAGGCAGACCCACAAGGTGATAAAGGTGACCTGCTCCGAGTTAGAGTAATTGGAGTGAGAGGCCTAATCACTATTTGTCTGTACCCTGTTCCTATCCTTCTCTTATTACACTTGTTCCTGTATCCGTGCACCTTGAGGGCTAGGACCTGAATATGCTTGTTGGAATAATATGATAGTGCAAACAAACCCATCAGCAAATATTTGCATTATCATATTTCAAAACAAGTACGCAGAGTGTCTTTGCATAGGAATGCGTCTCTGCATATCTAAAATTAACAGGTGTTTGCAAGACCCTGCGAGGGAACATTTTCCCACTGTGCACAAGCTTCAACTCTTAGATCTGTGTGCATATACAGCAACTATACTTTTGTATTTTTAGAAGTATATTATCTCCACTCATGTCCATACTTGTTCCTCAGTTTTATCTGCATGTACACTCTGTCCTCTGAACCATCTGCATATTCTGCCCCTCCCTGTGGGTATATTTGAATTATTTATTTAAAGTATATGCCACCGTATTTTTGCAAACACTAGTTTAGATACATCTGTTGGTCTTTGTAGCTGTGGATGCCATTTTTTGCGTTTCACCAGCCTCCCTTCCTTTTATGTTAATGTACATCTGCTTTGCATTTATATGTGTGTCTGTGTTTATACACTGACTCTGCATTTAATTTCAATTCATACAGGTGCCTGTGTATAACCAGCTCCACAGGTGCCTGTGTTCACCAGTTCAGCCTGTGTAAATGGAAGACCCATACCTCTGTGTGCTCTGTTTGCACGCATGCCTGAAAGCAATTTTAGAGACAGAAAAATGTGATGTTATATTAAGTAGGATTGGCATTCACTTTAATTTCTGTAGTTCATCAGTGAGATCCGTTGACATGGGTTACTTCTCTACAGGGATCCATATTTGTATGACTGCTCTGATGAGGTAACTTCATCTAAAAACTACAGTAAAACAGCACCTTCGGGAGGATAAATTAGGATACTAACAAGCACCATAAAGCCACTGGAGAGTCTACTCCACAAGACAATCATTGCAAAGTTTCTATGGTTTTCTATCTATTTGAGAGACCAGTGTTATATGGTAAGGTCTATTGGGTAATACGATAAAAGGTGCAAAGTTTGGCATCTCGTAACAACCAATCATTTGGCAGTACCAGGTCCGGACTGGCAATCTGTTGGTTCTGGCAAATGCCAGAGGGGCTGCTATAAGGTGCCATAGAAAGTCAGTATTTAGTGGGCTGGTGGGGGCTGTTTGGGCCTCTGTGTGGGCTACTTGGGCTTCTGTGTACCTGGAATGCCAGGGCCTATTTTAATTCTCAGCCCAGACCTGGGTAGCACTTACTTTTTAGCCATTTGGAGACAAATTTGAGATTGGTTGCTATCAGACCAGGTAAAACGTTGCGCCTTTTATTACATTACCTAGTTAATTTGAAACCCAACGTGCTGAAGAGAAGTGTGCATAGTACATCCTGGGGGTTGTTGGTCTTTGTACCTGGTTTTATAGAGCAACAAGTGGTGTGCTAGGTACGCCATTGTCTTTGACCTTTGCTGTTGTTAGTCTAATTTGCACTCGTTTGCACAGTGCTGTTAATTCCTTGCTAGGCCTCTTACACATTTAGGCCTCATACACATTTGTTAAAGCGATTGCCACATTTGATCACAATTCGATCATCTCCTGTGGTCATTTTTACATTCATCTATGTGGGATTCGCATTGTCCCATCTATATCTCGCATTCTGACTGCTATTAATGACAAGTTCTAGTTCACAATTAATTTAAACCTAAAATGTGGTCTGTCACATCAGCTGGATGTCACAGATGGTAGGCACTGACTTGTCCGTGTGTGTGTGTGTGTGTGTAAGGTGAGATCAGTGTGCAGGCTGTACTGAGTGCCTAAGGCTTAAGGGTCAGATGACCAAAACACACGGCTGGTTAACCCCCTCAGTGTCAGTCACATGGCAGGCCTCATTAAAGGAAAACTTTACCCCCAAAATGAATACTTAAGCAACAGATACTTTTAATAAATTACTTTTATTTAATATGAAGTGGCATATTAAAGAATCTAACTAGACTGGAATATATACTTAAGTAAATATTGCCCTTTTACTTCTTATACCTTGAGCCCCCATTTTATGATATTCTCTGTGCTGCCTCAGAGATCAACTGACCAGAAATACTGCAGCTCTATCTGTAACAGGAAGAAGTGTGGAAGCAAAAGACACAACTCTGTTTGTTAATTGGCTCATGTGACTTAACAAGTATAGTTTGTTTGGTATGTTTGTGTGCACCGTGAATCATACGATCCCAGAGGGTGCCCCTTATTTTTTAAAATGACAATTTTCTATTTATTATTACCCAATGGCACTTACTACTAAAAAAGTATATTATTATGAAAATGTTTTACATGAAGCAGGGTTTTACATATGAGCTGTTTTATGCAATATCTTTTTATAGAGACCTACATTGTTTGAGGGGTATAGTTTTCCTTTAACTCGCCAGTTAGTAGAAAGGCAGCCATTTTAACAAAGCAGTCAGGGGTGTAACTAGAGAAGAAGCAGACCCTGCAGGGGAGCCCAGGAGCTATAGGGGGCTCTATAAGGCCCTAATTCATATAAATTTCAATAAATAATAAAACGGGTAAACCTCTAGACATTTTGGGGGCCTGAAAAATAATTAATATCTAGTTATGCCACTGAAAGCAGTCACAAAATCGAAGACGAGAGGTCTCTGTCTTTCATATGTTCTCAAGGGAAGAGACAGATCAGTCATTTACTTTGTGTTTCATGAGTCCCAGAAGGTCAATCTGGTCGAGAGCTCAGAACATAGTTGAAAACTCATGGAACTGTAACCCATGGTAGTTTCTGCACTGTAGTGCCAGCCTCAAAGCTAATAATGTGTGTATTTAGGGAATAATGTACCCCCTACAGTAAATTATAAGGATATTGGAGGTCACAGAGGAGTTCTGTGACCATATAAAGGCACAAGGCTGCAGGCTGAGTTAAACAGGGAACTCTGAGCAACACCCATGTATTAGTAGGGATTATGTATCTCCTACTGTAAATTATAAGGATATTAAAATATTTAATTTCTATTTATTCTAGATTGATGTAATCTAAGTAAATTGGTATCTGGCATTAGATATTACATATCTAAATAATATTTGTACATGATTTTCTCTCTGTACAATATTGAATTTGGAACTGTTTATTATTATTTAAAATCATTAATTCATTCATTGTTTATTACTTATTGTTATGTGGGTTCTCTTCATTCCAGCGTTCTAACTTAACCACATTATCCATAGATTCAGAATCCTGACCAAGTTTGCTGGCTGTTATTCTAAGTGTGTCAGAGGTTAATATATCCAATAATTACTATAGCCCTATCATTAGGACACATTCCTTACTATAATCATACGAGCAGCAAGAACAATGGCGATTGTGTATGCACACCTGTTTTTTTTCTTTGTGTTCCTATATTTGCAATGCAAATTTAAGGTATTGTTTTTCTTTCAAAGTCAATATCACCTGTCTGAAAAAATAATCTAATAATAACTGGCTTTCTAAATATAATTCTGACAAAACAGGTTGCACAATTCCAGGTCTGGACTGGCCTTCAAAATAGGCCCTAGCAATCAAGTTCACAGGCCCTAACAGACCCCCACTAGCCAATTAATAGTAATTTTTTATGGCATCTTACAGCGCCCAGAATCCAGAGATTGCCAGTCTGGGTCTATTTTTTCTTCTTAGGGGATGCTATCAAACCAAACAAACATGCAGCTCAAACCCCAGTCACACATATTTTTTAGCCTCTGTGCTTGATTTTTTTTTTAATGTAAAAAATTTAAACTATGATAAAGAATTATATGCAGTATTCATATTGATGATGCTCTTTTACGGAAGTGTCGGACAATTTCTTGTACCTCCCCCCCCCACTAATGCCAGTACTAACGTGCTGCCATGATCCACCTGCTCTCTCCTAATAATTCACTCTACAATAAAAAATGTAAAGGTTGTTGTTTCTTCTACTCAATGTAACTGAATGTGATGCAGTGGGACCTGGATTTTACTACTGCATGCTGTTCTTAGATCTTGTTATCTTTTGTTAAGGAGCTACTAACTTGTTACCTTCCCATTGTTCTGTTGTTAGGCTGCAGTACAGCAGTGACTGAAGTTTCTCTGAACACAAGTCACATGACTTGAGGCAGCTGGGAAACTGACAATATGTCTAGCCCAATGTCAGATTTCAAAATTAAATATAAAAAAATCTGTTTGCTCTTTTGAGAAACAGTGCAGAATTCTGCTGGAGCAGCACTATTGACTGATGTGTTTTGAATTGTTTTTCCCATGACAGTATCCCAAGTAGGGTTGCCACCTTTTCTGGAAAAAAAATACCGGCCATCCTATATATTTATCTTTTTTCCCTATTAATAACATTGGGATCAACCATCATTTTTACCGGCCAGGCCAGTAAAATACCGGCCAGGTGGCAACCCTAACTGCAAGCCTTCAGCTTTGCACATGCAAAATATTGCCAGACGAAGGCTGAGCAGGAGAAGGAGTCATTCTCTGACATGCAGGTGACGTGTATGCCTACAGTAAGGTTTTTCCTCCAACTTCAAGTATTGGCATTATGGGAGCGGCTGGGAACCAAGTAACACTAGGAACCAAATAACACTGTTAACTTGTCTTGTCATTTAATCCTTATGCAAAGGAGGGGGTTTCCATTTTGATACCAAGTGCTTTTTTAAGAGTGATGGACACGGGACTTTAAATAGACCACTCAGCTTGTTTGTGCAGAACATATAGTAGGGTTGCCACCTGTCTGGTTTTGACCCGGACAGCCCTTAGAAAACCCTGCCCGGTTTTCCAAATTAGGAAAGTCGGGCAGGATTCCATATGATTGACGCGACAATCAGCCTACCTCCGATCGCAGTGTCACAATCCCACCCCCATTGCATCACGGCCCCGCCCCCTGCCCGGATTCAACCGGGCCAAAAGGTGGCAACCCTAACATATAGATAGATGGGAGCTAGAATTTCCCTTACACAGTATGCAATATACACGCATACACACGTGGGTGGGAGCTGCCATGTTGCTTTAGTTCATTTTATAAGAAAATATGCTTCTAATGCATGAGGGCATATATTGGTTCACAAAAACATTCCTTCTCTGCTTATTTGTTCAGTTAACTGTTCAGATTCTAGTCGATGGAATCAAATGGGTTAATAATCCCTATGCTGTATTGTCTGTGTGTGTGGCACCTTCCACCCATGTGTCCAAATACATTTATACTGTATATGTCATGTAAGGAATGTTCATTGCAAACTGTAAGCGAAGTGCTTGTATTTGAAGTCTTGTTTTGTACTGGACCAACTGGCGGAAGCGTAAATCTGAAGAATCTAATGTTTCTTGTGGGGGTTGTATTGAACGCAGTTGATGGGGAAAAAAATATGAGTTAATTTGTCAAATTCTGTTTCTCTGCAGGGCTATTTTCAACCAAGTCATATAGAAGCCTGATGTTTACATATCGCTCTGCCGGCCTCTGCTGACCCCCTCCAGGCCTCACACCACTCTCTTGTTTACAGCGCTTTAATTTCCGCACTCCTAGGAATCCCCAAAGGACTCTCCAATCATGTTCCAGCGTTTAACAAGGCTCTTTTTCAGCGATGTACCTTCCAGCAATACCAATGAGCCCAAGCCTATCATCTCTGAGGAAGAGGATGATGGCTGGCTCATCATCGATATCCCAGGTGAGCCCATACACCTTCCAGCCTGCTTCCTTGACCTCTGGTCAGCAGAGTTTGTGAAATGACAACTCCCAGGATCCTAGTGATACAGGAAGGGTGTAGCTTTATTAGGTAGTAGGAAATAAAATAGGTAAATCAGACATGTCCATCTTGTGAAACTTCTACAGTTGGCACTTCTGATGTTAAACATAATGTCCAGGTGGTAGATGTACATAACATAGTAACAGTAGTTCAGGTAGAAAATGTAAAACATGCCTTACTGTTAGTTGTAATTTAACAATACTTGAAGGTAAAAAGGATGGGCCTGTAAGTTGTATTTACTGAAAAATCGAACCAGGTATTGAATGGGATTCAAAATAGGTCTTGGCATTTCAAGTACACAGCCGCCCAAACAGCCCCCACCAGCTGACTAAATAGTGACTGTATGGCGATTGCCAGTCAGGTCCTGAATCTAACAATTGCTAGACTTTAATTCATGCAAATTTATTATATACAGTATATGAGGACACCTGGAGGAACCTGTTATCTCTGACAGCAGAATGACATCATTCAAGCCTGTTGAGATTTCTGGGAATTGTAGTTAGATAGAATCTGGAGAGCTACAAATCAAGAGCTCCTGCTATGTAATCACTGCCTCTTTGTTTGGAGATACTACAGTAAATGCTAAATATTCTAAAATTCATGGGCTAATGGGCCAGCAAAGGGTTCTACTTTAAATTTAGCTCTGGACGTTGTGTGAGCCTGTACAGTCACTTGATATTGTGTTGTGAAAAAATGTTATGAGGGGAGACGAAGGAGAATTGTCTGTCTCCATTTTCCAGGCAGACTTTCTCCTGTAACTGGTCTACTGACTTTATACATACCTGTAAAGTTGTGGGTCCCTGGACAAAGCAAACATTTGGAGTCCCATTTTATTTTTACGTTAAGTAGGAGATTCAATCAGTAACCATCGGCTGTTGGTGGGGGCTGGGAATTGCTTTTCAGAAATAACTTAAAGGTGGCAATAAATGTTACAATTACGAACTTTCCTGCGACTAATGGTTCATTTTTAATACTAACTGGTAGAGCTAAATTGTCAGATACACAGGTAGACTGGTAACAATACAATTCTAATAGAATGCTACCTGGATCTGATGATTCAGCACTAACAGTGGCCAATATTCGGGGGCCTTCAAAATAGCCAGCTCAAAATTTTCCTGCCAGCCCAATCGATGAGCCAACCGATATCCAAGTCTTCTGTTGACATTGTTTGGCTCGTCTCCCGCCATAGACACACGGCATATTGTATGAAATTTGTACAATATTATTGGTGTGTCTGTTGATATTGTTCAGCTTGTCTCCCGCCATAGACACACAGAATATCATATGAAATTCGTACAATATTATTGGTGGGTCTATGACCACCTTAAGGCCAGCATTTTGGTCATATTGCTTTACTGGTGCCATCTTGCTGCGATGCAACCATCTTGCCCTAAATACAACTGGATGTTCCTGGTTGCCACAGCAAAATCATTTTAGGGCCCCCTAATTTTTCGATTCAGCCAATCATCAAATCCTCTACAAACTGACTACCCAAACTGACTCTGAGCCCTAATTTGCATTTACCTGTGAACACAAAATTATCCTGTGATTTTATTGGTTCTACCGAACCACATAAAAACCCTCAGGATTCATCTGAATTTAGAGTGAATTTGCAAAGAGTGCTAATTTCAGACTGAATTCTGGATTCAGTGCATCCATACTTTTTGTACCGCCCAAAAACACAACTCGTGTTATACAGAATTTATAACAGAGAAAGACTGTAGAAGAGCAGCTGTACTAATGATATAAAAAAATAGACATTTGTAGGGCTAAAAATTAGCCTTCCAAGGAGGAATAAATTGTAAGTTATAATTGCAATATCATCTAGAAAAGTGTTAACCTAGAAAAGAGCCAGTAGCAAAATTGCGTGGGTTATGATCAGATACATCACCAATGCTACACATTAGGTTCTAAAACAGGCCCCTATGCTTTTAAACCTGTACTTTGTTTATGGGGCTGACATTCAAATTTAAGAAACCTGGATCAACATAAAATGTTTTATTTAGGATGATAAAGCTGTTTGACAGTTTCAAATCATGTATAAAGGCTGATCTTTGGAAGGGGCATTTTCAGTCTTACTGCATGTTGTTAATAGATGCTATACTTGGGGGGGACACCCTTGTTGGATTGTCACCTAAATGTGCAATATCCTGACAGCTAGTCGGTATGCTGGAAAATGTTGCCTGCTAATGGTTTCTGGCTCTATCTAGAATTAAAGTTAATGCCCCCATAATGATAGTATTAGTGACTTATAGTAAATGAATAACTCCTTCCCCATCGTTTCTCCTTCCCATCACCCCCCCCCGGCATTGTATGTGTGTGCCTCCCCCCCCTTTCCCCATTCCCTACCCTGGCATGGATTTGCATTTCCTGTATTGTCTCGTGCACATTCCAGAGAGCTATGACTTAAACTCAAGCGGGGAAGATGTGGCACAGGAGCGGGAGTATAATACCACCCCTAGCCCTATGCCCCACTCCCTGGCTGAGAGGATTGGCTGGTCCATCCCACCCCACCCTTCCCAGTCTATGGATGAGAGCTGGTTCGTTACCCCTCCCCCCTGTTTCACTGCAGAGGCACTTGGGCAGAACGAGTTGGGGACCAGTCCTCTTGAAGACCTTCTAATTGAGCACCCCAGCATGTCCGTCTATATCACCAATGGGAGCATCGTGGTGGAAGAGGACACACGTGAAGCACCCAGAGACAGGTAAGGAGTAAAAATGATTGTTCTCGATCATTTTTTAAATGGACAGCAAGATTTTGGGTTCCATTTCAACAAATGTCACCAAGGTATCCAGTGAGTTTGCTTGTGATCTGTAAAGGTGGCAATACACAGGCAGATTAAAGCTGCCAATATCTGTCCTTTTAGACTGATTCGGCAGCTTATCTGCCAGTGTAGGGGGGGCTTCTCCACTATCGATATTTAGCCAAGATATCGATCAAGGTCTGAGTTTTCTGGAGATCGAGGACTGCATTGGCTAGTTGATGCGGCCCTCATTCGTTTTAATCCAATATCGCCCTGCCGTTGCTGGGTAGATCAGGGAAAGTTCTGCTCATTTGACAACCTCGGCAAACGAATAGATCTTATCATCAATGGCAACCTTTAAGAGAAGACAATGGGGGTAATTTATCAACACTGGGCAAATTTGCCCATGGGCAGTAACCCATGGCAACCAATCAGATTGCGGCATTCATTGTTCTACTTACAGCTGGCTTTAAAAAGCTAATCACTGATTGGTTGCTATAGGTAACTGCCCATGGGCAAATTAGACCAATGTTGATAAATGAGCCCCAATGAGTGGGGAGCAACTGTACATTATCGTCCAAATCATTGTGGATTGTATAGTTGCGATTAAATATTCAATATTTTTGGGAAATCCGTGAATGGTGGGCACAGTGTTGGGAAAAAATAGAAGTTCTGATGTAACAGGGCATAACTATGGAGCAGTAGCATTTTCAGGGAAGGGGTAAAAACTCAAAAATATTTCTTACCATCTCCACAGGTCCCCATCTAAAACAAGAGTGGAACGTCGCACCCCTCATCATGCCACCTCCAACTCTGCCAAAGCTGCTATCCTGGGTAAAGTAGGCCAGGCCTCCCGGATCCAACGTGCCAAGGCTCTTGTGGACAGACGCAAGATGAGCCGAAAGAACTTGCAGCGACAAAACCTGGCACAGGAGATTCAAGGGCGCTCTGTGACACGACACCGCAACTTTCTGTGCCAACCCAGACAGCGCCAGTGCAACCACTGATCCTTCCCAACAGCTGTTTACATAAAAGTGGGCATTATCTCTACCTATATTCTTCTTCTCCTGTCTATTGGGTTGGCATCAACCTCTCTGGCTTCTACTACCCTCATCTTTCAAGATCAAAGAAAATTCATCGCCCTCCAATTCTTTGGTAATAAACACACCCAGCACAGATGGAATGCTAAAAGTCCCTTGAGGTCCTGGCAAAGATGCAGAGACTTTACCACTCAATAAAGACCTCTGAGCCCTTAGAAAGTTTCTATAGCTTCCAGACTGCCTTTGAAGTCAGCATTGTATAATACCTTGTAGCCTGCTCATCTAAAAATCAGTCACCCCCCCCCATCCTTTCCAGTTATCCGTACACTTTATCAGCTGAAGGTCAGAGCTAGGACAGAGTTTGTTTTTTTAATATAATTGTTTTTAAAATGGGGTTGGTTAGTTGTATTGTGGGAAGCCACCCATGCAAAGTAAGTATTCTAATTGTTACCAGGAAAAAGGTGCTATGTACATATTAAGAGCTCACCACTGAACAAAACAGAGGTCATTTTCCTCCAAAAATTCCCCTCTAAATTCCAGTAACCTACCAGATGTAATGGGTAAACAAAACGGCCACACTAATGGCAACCAAGTTTGTGGTTCAGGTTGCAGGTTGAAGAGAGCAGGCGGAAGTAGTATAAAGGGTTAATAGCTAGGAGGGAATGGAATTCTGGGAAGAGAGGTATTTCATAGGGTGTGGGGTTTTCAATCAGTGATGTAATTGGGAATCAGAGTAACATGACTGCCAGGGTTGCTGTAACTATTTCGACATTGATTTTAGAGGGCGAGGAAATCCACCCATTCCACCGCAACTCCTCGTTAATTTTATTTTGGCCATTCCACCATCTTTTCTGCACTTGTACAGTGGAATCCGTTGTACCTTTTCTACTGAATATTAAATGGAAGGTACATCCTTGTTTTAAATCGGATGCATTTTCCTTTCAATTAGAGAGCATGTAACTATTTTAATTTGACATTTTTGTGCATTCTAAATGCATGTAAATCCTGCTCTTTTAATTGTGTTTTGCTTGCTGGTGGCTGGAGATAAATTGCTGATACTTATTACTTTCTTTTAGCCTTTTACAGCAGCCCTGTTTTGGGTGGGATTATGGGAGATTTGTGTAGGAGCATTGCAAGTCCATCTAAATGATCATGGATATGACTGTGCAACTGATAAACAATGCAGTCAGGTTGTTAGAGAGTGGTGGGCTACTGTGTAATGTAAAGTGACCTCCTACCAGGAGATGAATCATTGGGTCCCTCTGCAATGTAGCCTTACCTACTACCTATAGATTACCTGGCCAAAGTCAGACAGCCCTTGAATTCTATCTAACTGAATGCGGTCTGCCTACCTGCAGATTATCAGGATTATGCTGGATTTTATACAGTGTGGTCTGTAGGCTGCAGATAATCCAGCTAACACCATTCTGTGTTGCAATAAGGAGCTAGGACTGACATTATTAACCCATTGCTACCTTTAAAGTTAAAATATCACTGTATTCAGTCGGCAGTTATGTGTAGGGCCAGTATTCATACAGGGTGCTGAGGCCTGAACGTACACTGTAAGAGTTCTATATTAAGATATACGTTTATCTTATACTATAAGTATTTATGTTAAGGGTTTCTATCTTTGGTCCCCCAGCTGTTATCAATAGAAACTACATATGAAACCCCACATTCTACATAGCTAAGAAGTAATAATTGAATATGCATTTTTCACGGCTGATAAGAAATCACTGCAGGCTGTAGGATTTATATTGCAGCCTTAAGCTATCCAACATGTAGGTTTTATGATGTTGGTATTAAAAGGAGCCGTTGTCAAGTCTAGGCACCCCATATTTATAGTTGAACATTATTTGGGTGGCCCAGCCTTTCTGCATTGCGTGGGGGCTTTCTTCATAAATTTCCCACTCAACCCAACCCCCCTGCTTTATATCCCCACATGTTTTTGGCAAATGTAGACTTTTATCCCTCTGCACAATGTCCCAAGAATCCAGCCTTGCTTTACACAAGCTCTAATAATCCATCTTACCTGTATATATCACAAACTAAACGGTGCTTACTATAGTAACTTTCATTAACAGTGTGTAAATATTTTTAAAACACTTTAAGAAAGAAAAAGCATGTGTGAACATTCTGATGATTGCATTTTCACAACTTGTGCACAAGTGTGATACTGTTCGTTGCTCTGCTTCTTAGGTACGGGATGAATGGATTGTGGGTTTTTTTTTTTAACCATTAAGTGTTTCAGATTTGAGATTTTTTTTTTTTAAAAAAGGTCTTAATGCGTGCATGGAGAAATTCAAACACCAGTGTGGACTCAGGGACACTATCTGAAATTTTTTTAAAAGAAAAGTTTGTTGTTTTTCAGTCTACATATTTTTTTTTTGTTATTTTAAATGATTTAGATATGACTCACTGGCTATACTTGACGTTAACACTATCACTGACTGATATGTTGCCAACCCACTTCTGGCACTGAGAGGGTTCCCTGTGATTTAAGACACACAGGGGGCCATTTAACAATACTGGGTAAAATTGTCTCACTTCTATTCTAACCCACAACAACCAATCCGATATTTCCGGTGCATCACTAAAGCTAATTCCTGATTGGCTGGGTTACTGCAGAGAAGCAGTTTTTCCCAGTCTTAGTAGATGAACCCCAGGGTATTTGGCAGGGTGTGCATTGTTAACCTCTGCAGGAGATAGTAACAAAAAAAAAACAAATCTTTTTCATAAAAATATGCTTTATCGTTCCTTGCTTTTGGTTTTTATCTTTTCCAGTGCCACAAAGCCCTATAAGCACCCTGACACTAAAGGACCAGTAACATCAAACATTTTTTTTTTAGAAAAAATCATTAGTATACCATGAAAAAAAAACAAAAAACAACAAGACAAATTAAACTTTAAAATCGCACAGCCTTTATAAAGAAATAACTTACCAAAACTCTGCTTTTGCTCCTCTTTGGAAAAAGCGATCCATCCTGTGGCGAAAGGGAGGTGAAATCGAGCGCCGAATGATTGATCGGCGCCATGTCGACAGCCTTTATAAATAAATAACTAACCAAAACTCCGCTTGCGCTCCTCTTTGGAAAAAGCGATCCATCGTGTGGCGCAAGGGAGGTGAAATTGAGCGTCGAACGATGGATAGGCGCCGTGACGAATTTTCTGAAGAGGAGCATCAATGGAGTTATTCCTTAATAAAGGCTGTGCGATTTTAACATTTCTTTAGGCTTGGTGGGGTTTTTTTTCATTGTATACCAACGATTTTTTTAAAAAAAACTTTTTTTGATGTTACTGGTTCTTTAAGTAATTGCAGCCTTCTGCACATCCCAGCCTGCTGCTTCTTATTTCATAATAACATTATAATGTTCTAAAAAATCATAATATGACCATACACACGCTGATAAAAGTTCCCCCTCGAGCCTGAGTTATCATATAGGGGCGCAACAGCGATAAAGCCGAGTTACAGGCAGATTAGAAAATCCTGCTGGGCGAGGACCAAATCAACCCTTCAATGTGGTCCTTTCCCATTGTGTATACATAGGCAGACTCGGACTGGGATTCATGTACATAGAGGCCCAAACAGCCCCCTACCAGCCCATTGAATGGTGACTAAGGCATTTTACTGCAGCCCGTCTGGCAATTGCCAGAATCCACTGATTGCCAGTCCGCGCCTGTGCATAGGCCTTAATTTAGAAAAGTAGCATGTGAAGCGATTTTAAGCAATTTGCCCAAAAATCATCACCCAACTGAATTGAGTGCATATAACAATTTCTCTGCACACAACCATTAAAAAATAAAGTGCACATAAAAGATATATATTTTAGGCTAGGTGCTTAACAGTAACATTGGCTACAGGCCTAGTAACCAGCGGCATATCAGTCGTAGAGAAGACCCCGCAACAACAGGGGGTCCTGCGAGAAAGTGAGGCCTAGACAGGGTCTGCTGTATGGTTCAGCAGAGGGTACAAGCTGCTCCTCCTGCCATGTGGGGGCCGGGCAGGACTATGGCTACACCACTTCTAGTAACCCATAGCAACCAACACCAGTAGCATTTACTGGTCTGCATTTTTAAAGGAAGACTATACCCCGGAATATTGCAAGTCTATATTGTAAAATATATAAGATAAACAACCCATATTTAAAACCCTGTTTGATTAAAATGAAGCATTTTAATGGAAAAAATTGTTGTTTTCTCACATGTGTGAGTTTTGATAACATAGGGTTGCCACCTAGCCGGTATTTAACTAGCCTGGCCGGTAAAAATCTTGCTTAATGCCAATGTTATTTATAGGGAAAAACCACAAAAATATAGGAAGGCCGGTATTTTTTTCCCGAAAAGGTGGCAACCCTATGATATCATACTGAAACACTGCTAAACTTATTCCCTCTGGCTAGTATAAGGCTCTGTGCTCACACACTAACTAAGAGCACACATACTGCTAGGTTACATCAGCCAATGAATGGGCAGAGGCCTCACTTTTTCCTGTTACACTCAGAACCTGCTGCATTAGTTCCAGTCAAAAGTTCAGGGGGGAAGCAGAGCATCACAAAATGTCAGCTTAAGTTAAAAACATGTGAAAGGGAAATATTTACTGTTATATGCCAGCTCAATACTCTTTAGATAACATCTGTCTGCTGGTTATGTTCTTTAGCAACATATAAATAATAAATAAATATCTGCTAGGATGCTGTGGGTTAGAACAAGGCCTGACCTGAGACAAATACTTTGTACATGTACACAGTTCACCTTATTTTGTCCCTCAGAATGTAGCTTTTAATAAATGATGAGCTTTATTTCATGGCACCAAGGCAATTACCATATACTAGCTGCAGGCATAAATGTTCTAGAGCAGCGGTCCCTGATCTTTCTTGCCCCAGGGGCCGGTGTAAAGCCGGGGGGACGTGAACTGCGTGTGCTGCTTAAATTTTGCATGTGCCATGTCAAATTCGGACGCAACAGCATCAAATTTTGTGCGCAAATTCAGACTCGTATCGGCGTCCTAGTTCAAGTATGTCCGTGGCCCGGGGGTTGGGGACCTCTATTCTAGAGTTACCTGCTCCAGGGCCATTTCAGAACCCTACTGCCCCGAGGTGACTGATCTGATGCTGCCACTTTTCCGTTTCCATTTTTGCACCTGAGTAGGGTGAGGGGCCACATTGTTAGCACTAGAAGAGGTAATATTCCGGTTAAAAAAAAAAATTACTTTATTTTTTTAATTGACACAGCTGTAAAAGTGCCGCACACTGCCCTGTGTCAAGGTTCTCATCTTGTCCCATGGCAGCAGGAGTGGTTCTGGCCTGCCCAGCTTAATCTTTGCAAGCACAAGCCTTTCACTTAGCTTTATATATTATATGTAGTTAGAATTGGAATTTTGGCTTACCTTTGTTGAGGTTGCAAACCTGATACTGTATGCTCACATTGAGGTGGGATCACTTGAGGGGTGCAATTACGAAAGGAAGCAATACTCGTCCCAAATTTTAAAGCTGCCCAATTTTCAGACAGATATCAGTCGGACAGGCCCGTCAGAGGGTCTCATGCAAAGGTGAATAAGTTGCCGACTCGGTTTTGGAAGAACTGAAGCAGCAGTTTTTATTGGCCAGTGTATTGCCTTTGACTATTTTATTACATTTGTCTGTGCAAATGGGTAATTCCCTTGATATAACTTATATTGAGTTTGGTAGCTGTGTGATAAAAATTTACTCACAGGTCACTATTAAAATCAGTCCTTTATGTGCTAACAACTAAGGGGCAGATTCATTAAGGGTCGAATTTCGAAGTTAAAAATACTTCGATATTCGAAGTCGAAGGATTTAGCGCTAATCCTGCGATCGATCGATCGAAGGATTTTTTGTTCGATCGAACGATTAAATCCTTCGAATCGAACGATTCGAAGGATTTTAATCCAACGATCGAAGGAAAATCCTTCGATCAAAAAATCACAGGCAAGCCTATGGGGACCTTCCCCATAGGCTAACATTGACTTCGGTAGGTTTTACCTGCCGAAGTAGGGGGTCGAAGTTTTTTTTAAAGGGAAAGTACTTCGACTATCGAATGGTCGAATAGTCGAACGATTTTTACTTCGATTCGTTCGATTTCGTTCGAATTCGAACGAATTTAACCAATTCGATGGTCGAAGTACCCAAAAAATACTTGGAAATTCGAAGTATTTTTCATTCGAATCCTTCACTCGAGCTTAGTGAATGGGCCCCTAAGTATTTTCAACAGAGCAAACCACAATATATCTCCATTTTCATGGAGAAAGCAGTTGGCATTCTTGCTGTGCCCTCTGATCTTTAGGTGTTTTTTGCCAATGGAACCAACTGATATTTTGCACTAGTTAATTCCAACTGTCTGTCCATATGTTCTCAAAAGTTGGCTCCACTTAATCACCTATTAGTTTGAGTCACAAAATACGAAGGAAAAACTCGTATACATACCTTGTTACATGCTCCACTCACTAGCTTATTCTTCTGCTTGAAGGTAAAAGATACCCAGATAGTGAATTACTACTACCCATTATTCGGAATGAATGAATGTGTCACACTGTAAAACAATGGTTAAAGGTAAAACAGTTGTAGGTACAAGGCACATGTTATATAAATGATTCTACCCAAAGGTCTGTGGTGCATATAGTGATCCTTGGCAGAATAAAATTCAGTGCCGGGGGCCTGTACCTGCGAGGTACACTTCAGGTTCAGGTAGTTGACATTCAATGCATTCTGGGCATTTTGTTGCCGACCACTAGTGATGGGTGAATTTGTCCTATTTCGATTCGCCGAAAAATTTGTGAATTTCCTGCGAAATTCACGAAACTGCAAAAAATTAGTGAAACGCGAAGTTTGCCTCCTGCGTCAATCTTGATGCTGGCGTTAAAGCCAACGGGCGTCCGAAAAACGTTGCCGTCCGACGGTTTTGATGCAAATGATTTTTTTCCGACGCGCGGCCAAAATTATTTTTGCTCTGGTGAATTTTTGCGTCAGTCTTGCAAATTTATTTACCCATCACTACCGACCACCAATCCTCAAATGCTTAGGCTTTTCAGCACCAAGTTTGGCAGTATTTGTGTGTGCCATTGCTTTTATAATCACAGTATTGGAAAAGCTTACAGCTGTTTGATAACTATGTAGCAGAATTTGTGGTGCTTTTCAACAAACATCTGCACAGTATTAGTCGCGTCTAAGCACAGCCATTAAGCCTTGCCTGGTAGCGCTACCACTTTTAAAAGCCCATGTCTTACTTTGGAAGCCGTTTCTTATAATGAATGTACGCTCCATTATACTTTATGCTTTGCTTTGAAGATTTTGAGCTCTAAATAAGATTTTAGAACAGACTGAAAATAACATTTCTTTAAAAAAATGTGTATATACAGTATATAGAGATGCATATAATATCTGATATTTATCTAAATGCAGTGAAAGCCCTCTTTGGACAGCAATACAAGGAATACACCATATATGTTGATATATTGAATTGCCACTTATGAAATGCATGTGCCTTTAAAAATTGATTTTTGCATGTGTTAAAAAAAAATCACAGTTTTATAAGCCGCCTCCACTTGGTTATTGGGCTTTTAGTGAGCCAGAGTTAAAGGGTCCTGTTCTATGTAAAGCCTCTAGGGATGCCCTTAGCTGTTTTGTATGACGCCTTACAGATATTGTTCATTATTCACGTCAGTCCCTTCCTCTTCTAGGGAACAAAGGACACTTTGGGGAGGCAAAATGAGCACTGAGCAAATCCAGTACAGGTATAGGATCCCTTATCCGGAAACCCGATATCCAGAAAGCTCCGATTTACGGAATGGTCTCCCATAGACAAATTTTGGAAAATGATTTCCTTTTTCTCCATAATAATAAAACAGTAGCTTGTACTTGATCCCAACTAAGATATAATTAATCCTTATTGGAAGCAAAACCAGCCTATTGGGTTTATTTAATGTTTAAATTAATTTCTAGTAGACTTAAGGCATGAAGACCCAAATTACGGAAAGATCCGCTATCCAGGAAAACCCCAGGTCCCAAACATTCTGGATAACAGGTCCCATACCTGTACTAAGGTTTTTTTTTTTTTTTTCAAGGATTAACAGAGCAAAATGTACTGTAAAATGTAATTAAAAAATGCTGATTCATTTCTCTCTTCTACGTTAAACCAAAACATACTCTAAATGATCCCATGGTTCTCAAATATTGCTCTATGGGTTTTTTCGTTTTTTTTTTTTTTTAAATGGGGAAACCTAATAGCAAGGAGCCGCCAGTTTGATTATTTTTCCCCTCGAGTTAAGCTGGGCATACATGGCCCTATTCACCTATTGACATTCTTCAGAATAAGTCTAGAGCTATTGGTCCATGCCAGGAACCCTTCCGCTGGCCTGCCTAGCCGATATCTAGCCATAGCCACCCTGATATTTTATATGGCAGAAAAAAACGCTACTAGGGAATGATGAAAATCAAAACTGCCACTTGTAGTCAGACAGGACAAGCCCAGGCTACCGATAACACTGAAACAGTTAGTCACACCCTGCATGGCAAATTAACGGTTTATGTGGACACTTGCCGCAAAATGTATCTAAACTGCAAATTAGACTTTCCTTTTGATATTAGAAACGTGTGTTTGGTTTTATGCAGCAGTACATAAAATCTTTAGTTTGTATGATATTTAACTTATCTTAGTTCTGTTACACATTCTGGTTAGCCTTTGAAAAGACAAATATCGTCATGTTTGCAGACAAACCATACCAGGCCTTTATTGCAAGGGGAAAAAAAAAGGACCACAGGCACTGGTTATATGGCTAGTGAGGCGTCATAGATGTTACTGAAGTGCTGTGACTTAACAGTAACACCAACAAATGAAAGTATTTTAAAGGGATGAAAATATAATGTACTGTTGCTCTGCACTGGTTAAACGGGTGTGTTTGCTTCAGAAACACAACTATAGTTTATATAAACAAGCTGCTGTGTAGCCATGGGGGCAGCCATTCAAGCATAGGATACACCGTAGATAACACAAACTCAGAAGAATCCCATTGTAGACTACAGAGCTTATCTGTGTATCCTGTGCCTTTTCTCCTTTTTCAGCTTTTAATGGCTGCCCCCCATGGCTACACAACAGCTTATTTATATAAACTATAGTAGTCTTTCTGAAGCAAAAACGCCAGTTTTACCAGTGTAGTGCAACAGTACATTGTATCATTACTTTAAAACGCTTTCATATTCTGAGGTCAATATTCCTTTGAGTTGTAACCCCACCTATATAACCAGTTGCATAAAGAATCCACGTGCTGCATGGCTTATTAGCAATTAATATAGACGCTTGCTCTAGAGTGCATTGGCGGTATGTGGCACATACACGGACTGAATTCGCCCTGTAGGAGAGGGATTTGATGAAGAATGAGGCTTTGGTTAAGAAAAACCATTACATTTTAATGAATATATATATATATATACATACACACACACACACATACATACATACATACATATATACTGTCCCTTTAACTTTAGTGCTTGCTTGTATGTAAAACAATATTTAGTTATATATAATGCAATTGAATCTAGAATTTTGCTTTTTAAAGTCATAAGTTGAAGCCTTTAACCCAGGGGGGGGGGGTGACACTCATGCCCCTGCTTTAACCCATCATATGCCTTACCGTAATATTTATTTTTTTCTCAGTAACTTGTAAGAATTTGTCCCTTCCGGGCAGAGGGAGGGGGGGGGGTATCCTGCAACGCTGTATTCTCATTTGCACCAATCGTGCTTTTGTACCTGGGCAGTGACCCTCTTGCACGGTAAGGGCGTATCTGTTGCACAACGTACACACAAACGTCTTGTCCACTGGAAGGGAGAACAAGTTGCCCCTCTGGTGGAGTCAAGGTTTTAAGTGACGCTCCCCCTAAAGAGGGGATGGAATTGAATTCTAAACCTAGTGTGTTAGCTCTTAGCGTGTGTAAGATGATGCATAATCTCTTGTGGGTATATAACAGTTGTGTCCGTGCTTCAGACTGAGTACAGATAAATTATTTTGGTGTGGCTGTGTGCGTTGACATTTTATTTGTATTTTGTTTGAGAGGGGTTGTTGAACTGTAATGTTTGTCTTTAACGGAACAAAAAAAATTATAAAAGGATAAAACACAAAGGATTAAAAAATTATTTCAATTATTGTTTTGTCTTTTTTTTGGGAGGAAAAGGGTTTTCTTTCACATTTGGAGTTTATAGAGAACTGCTCTTTATGGTTGGGTTTGTGTACCAGCTAAAGCCCAGCATTGCAGTCAGGGGCTCTGTGGTAGGTGTGGGGGCCCCAAAATAAAAATGCAATATGTGGATCTCAAAGGGGACATGTTTGCGGTCAAGTGGGTGTAGGTATGGCATAACATGGTTTATATTGGGTGGGTCACAGCCATGACCATGCATGCACTGCTCCACCCCTCCATTGGCACGCCATTGTACTTGGCAGGTCACTCCACACAAAGTGGTCCAGTAAGTTAATAATTAGGGCCCTGGAAACTTAATAGGATAGAGCCCCATGATTCCTGATGGGCCCCTGCAAAAGCCACTACAGCTCTAACATCTGGGCTTCCTAAAGATGCCGCCAGTAGCTCCCCATCTTATTTTCTGCTGTTTCAGTGCACACACTGCGGCCAGATGTGAAGTCGCTTGAGCTTAGGGACAGACATTATACCGTATAGAAGATAAAATTCATGTTAGCAAGCAGATTCAGATTAACAGAAAACCGCACATTTTACATCAGAATGTACAGTCATGTAAAAAAAGTTTGGGAACCCCTCTTAATTCTTTGGAGTTTTGTTTATCATTGGCTGAGCTTTCAAAGTACCGGTAGCAACTTCCTTTTAATATAGAACATGCCTTATGGAAACCGTAGTATTTCAGCAGTGACAAAGTTTATTGGATTAACAGAAAATATGCATCATAACAAAATTAAATAAATTTGGGTCTCTACTGGCAGCATTGTGCGCAGCTTCCCCAGCGGCAGCTCCTTGTCAGCGCTGGGGAAGTGGACAGAGGGGAGGGCTATGCTCCTGCACAACAGCGACCCTTCCTTGCTCCTGCACAACAGCGAACCCACAGAAGCCAGGGTGTCTTCTTTCTTCATCAAGAATCTGCTGGGCCCCGAATCAAGGAGGAGAAGAAGCCGAATGCTGTCACTAGAAAAGCCAGGGAGGAGAAATGGATTGCTGCAGGATGGATGGTCACCTTTTCTGAAGAGGACAGGAAGTGGACTTTCTGTAAGTTATTTTTTAATAAAGGCTTTGCTATTTTAAAATTTAATTTGTGTTGGTGTTTTTTTGTTGTTGTATATTAACGAATTTTCAAAAAGAAATTTTTTTTGTGTTACTGGTCCTTTAAGTCTCCTTTTGCAAATGTAACAGCCTCTAGACGCCTCCTATAGCCTTTAATAAGTGTCTGGATTCTGGACGGCGGTATTTTTGACCATTCGTCCATACAAAATCTCTCCAGTTCAGTTAAATTTGATGGCTACCGAGCATGGACAGTCTGCTTCAAATCATCCCATAGATTTTCCATGATATTCAAGTCAGGGGACTGTGACAGTCATTCCAGAATATTGTATTTCTCCCTCTGCAGATTTCCAAGTGTGTTTCGGTTCATTGTCTTGTTGGAATATCCAACCCCTGCGTAACTTCAACTTTGTGACTGTTGCTTGAACATTATCCTGAAGAATTTGTTGATATTGGGTTGAATTCATCCGACCCTCGACTTTAACAAGGGCCCCAGTCCCTGAACTAGTCACACAGCCTCCACCAAATTTAACAGTAGGTTTTCTTAGAATGAGGTGTTCTTCTTCTGCCATGCAAATCGCTTTTTTTTTTATGACCAAATAACTTTGTCTCATCAGTCCAAAGCACTTTGTTCCAAAATGACTGTGGCTTGTCTAAATGAGCTTTTGCATTATCTTTTGCGGTTATCTTTTTTGTTGAAAGTGGAGTAAATTATGATGCAGGCTGAGAGGGGTTCACAAACTTTATCATATGACTGTATTAATCAGCCCTGTAGAATCAGCTTCCATGAAAGTCAGATTGAAAAAGTATTAAATCAATAAATAGCAACAGGCAGTTATTTAAAATGTCCATATATTTATTACAAATGTGTCCACTGGTCCAATTCTACAACAAATTAACCGTATAATTGTTATTATTTACAACATTTACGTCACCTAATTGGCTGCCATATTCAATAATCTATATAAATACAGTACTTCAATAAACAAAATAAGTGGAGTTTTTACATCTTGTAAATTTTTCACAAAAAAAAAAAAAAAGACAATGGAACCACTTTGTTTTCTTGTGTAGCAGGTCAAATGAATCAATCCACTACTTTCATAGCTTAGTAGTTCATACCCTTGCAACACTCGTCTGTATGTCGGCTTTTAAAAACAAATGACAGGCAGTCAATTCCATTCATAAAAAATTCACATTAAAAATAAAGCATTCTCAAGAGCTTTTAATATGTTGTAGGCTCTGCAAAAGTGCAAAATACACCCAAAAATAGAGCCTTTATCTTCCATTTATTCTTTTTAAAAGGAAACCGTTGCCAAGCACTACATATTTATCTTTAAGCTTCCCCTTTAATAGTTTCTTTACACAGTTATCTACTGCTAATTTAGGGATGGGAAAGTTTCATTCTTAAAGATGCTGTTAACTACATTTGCAATCAACCCCTTACACGCTCCTGCTGTTGATGAGATGCTGGGAGTTATAGATCAACATCTCCAAGTGGATCTCAAAAGTGAAGATGCTAGGATTTGTAGAGCAACATCCTAAAAGGCTGCCAGTGGACAAAGAGCGATTTGGTGACAATATCCAAAATAACCTGTTTACGGCCAGCTTTAACGAGTCTTGATCAACTCCCAGCATCCCCATCCCAGTTTAGATATCCAACCATTAGACCAAATCTGGACGATCTGATCTCCAACAATTAGATAATACAACAGACCTACAGATACACTTTGGAAAAGGACCAACACCCAATGTGTTCATCTAACGGGATTTTTAAAACCTTTGTAGCTGATTTTCTAACAGCAAGCCATCCTGAGGGTTAATAAGCTGCTGCGTTGGACTGAAGAGGAGGGTAGCCTTTATCTGCCAGTGTACAGACATCTTTGCCTGCCTATTAAGAGCTCAAATGACAACATTAATAAATGAAAGATAAAGCTTCATTATAAGGTATAGTTTTCTTCTTCTTAACTCCCAATATTCTACGAGTGGTTTAATGACAATTAAAAATGAAATATTAAAAAAAAAAAATATTTCTCCTTCAAAGCAGAAAAAAAATAAGCAGTTAAAACTGTACAACCATCTTCCACGGGTAAAAAAAATAGAGTTAGCAAGTCATTTACATATCTCTCAAAAGTTTAAAAAAAAATATCTGAGTCCATCATATGTGGGTTTGGACGAATAGCAAACCCTACACAAAACATTCAGCCACATACTGAACATAATCCAAGCTCTAATTTGCATACTGAAATTAAGGGGTGGGGTGTGTGCTTCATCTGTGATTAAAAACGTGTTGCCTTCATTGGCCCAGAGTTGAAAGTTACATGAAATTAGGATTTTGGCGAAGCACTAACGAAGTCACCCAATTCCTGAAGTGCTGGGGACACGGGTGGATCCCAAACTGAATTCTGGATTTGGTGCAGAGTTGAAAACAAAAAATTCTACTTGGATTTCCTTCGTTTGGCCTGGGCGGGACTGGCTCCAGAGTCTGCAACACAAAAAATACAGGAATAAGTGTTTTATAATATTTTCACAACCAGAGAGAGTAGTGCCCCCATTACTGACAAATAACAACTAGACCAGTAAAATCAAACTATGCATTTTACTCATTCGAATTGAGCATTGGAAATAAACATTATTATATGCTAAAGAAACATTTTATCTGTTGACCCAACCTCTAAAAGTCTCATTTAGCTTATTGGGAAACTTGGGACAAAAGGCCCTTTAATGTGAATGAAAAAGGATACACATAATTAACCCTTTTTCATTATAATACCATTATAGGGCAATGGTACCAACAATGCTGTTCTGCAGCAGAAAACATCCCATCCACCTGATGTAATGTTATTAATGCTAGTGCCACACAGGGGCTGAGATGAGTCTGCTGAAACACAAAAACCAGCCTTTATGCTGACATTAGTCTCTTCTGCCTGCACCCAGAGCTGTTGTTTCTACTTGAGTGCAGGCACACGCGGCTGATTTTGGAGCGAGAATGCAAAGTCTTGCTATTTTTTGCCGAAATCAGCTGTGTGTGCCTGCACTCAAGTAGAAACAACAGCTCTGGGTGCAGGCAGAAGAGACTTATGTCAGCATAAAGGCTGATTTTTATATTTCAGCAGACTCATCTCAGCACCTATGTGGCATTAGTCTTAATGGAAATCTCTGTGGCTGGTGTCAAGACCTCTATTATCTCTTCACCTTTGTAAATTCATCCGCAGGCATATTCAAGCATCAGTGCAGTAAAGATGATGGCACACAAAGAGATTAGTTGCCTATGAGATTAGTAGGGACTTTTAGGGTAAGGACACACTGGACAATTTGTCGCCAACGTTTTAAAAAAGTAAATCGCGGCGACAAGACGATCGTCTTTTTTGAACAGACGATTCACAGCGACTATTGGCACAGAGCGATTTGTATCCCATTACTCTGTGCGGTACGTGCTCCACCCAAACCGGAAACGGTTTGTGCTTCCCGCTGTAACCTGGCGTCCTTACGTGCTTGCGTTCTTGCGTCATTGCGTTCGCATTGTAATTTGAATACAATTGCTGCTACTTATCTGTATGTGTGTGCGTGTCTAGGAGATTTCAGTGCTTTTCTAAGTACATGCTATTTCTGATAAATCGCTCGGAAAACGGTCTCAGTGCGTTTTGGAGCTACAGGCGATTCACAAACGCGCTGTGGGCACAGGAGCTGGCGTCTTTCATTTGGTTTTGTTCAGAGACAAAACGAGCGATATGTCGACCACGATTTGCTTTTTAAAAACTTTGGCGACAAATCGTCCAGTGTGTCCTTACCCTTAGGGCAGAGGCACACAAAGCTACTGGGGGAGACAAATTGCTTTTTCGGACGACTAATCTCCCCGAACTGCCTCCTCGCCGGCTAGAATCTAAATCTCCGTCGGGATGATACTCAAAGCACTTCATTTTCCAAAGTAGCCCGAAGTATCCTCGTGAGGTGACTTCGGAAAACGAAGCACTCCAAGTGCCTCCCCGCCTGCGATTTAGATTCTAGCCAGCGGGGAGGCAGTTTGGAGAGATTAGTTGCCCAAAAAAACAACAAAGCTGTTTTGATCAATTTTGTGGCTTTAAAAAGTGATACAGACTTGTGTTGTGCAAGTGGATAAAAAGCCAAACTTCACCCAACACTAACTGCCCATCTCTCAACCCGGCCCAGACCTGGCAGGCCGCCATGTTTTATCGAACCGACCAGCTCATCTCTGATGTCGCCAGAGGGTGCAAGGCAAGCATTCGCAAGTATATAAATAAGCCGAAGGCAAGCAGAGGAATTAGCACCAGGCTAATGTTGTGGGTACGATGGCCATGGGGCAGAGTTTGGCCAAGCCAACCACCCGCCCACTAAAGATGTGTTTTGCTGGCTCCAACCTACAAAACCCCAGGGGCTTCAGGCTGGTTACACAGCTGTAATGCAGCTAGCAGTCTTGCTGATAATATATCCTCAGTTCATAGATGTACTATTGAGGCAGGGGGGTCTGCATTTACAACTTTACAGGGCATATTTACTAAAACTCGACTTTTTCTCACTTTATTTAAAGAAGTAAAATCAACCAAACTCCCAAACCCAAATGCCCTTAATTTACCAATAAGTATTCCTGATAAAATCTGTGGGAGAAAAAGCCACAACAAAATCGTGAGGTAATTCGAATTTCAAATTGTCAATCAGCAAACTCAGATAATTGCACGAAAACAAGCACAAACTGCCCAAAACTATAGACAATTATAAAGGTAAAAAAATGTTCCAATTGTTAAAGAGACCATCTGAAATTGACTTCTACATGATTTTTCCAGGCTTTAGCTGGAGTATTTTCAAATTATTAGCAGCTTATGAGCATAATAAATCACAAGTTTTTTTACCCCTCTAAAAATTTAGATTTTTTCTATTGATACCCAATGGAAACACATATGGCAAAGCAAAGTGTAATGATGGCTGGCATTTAAAATGATAATCATTACACTGCGGCTACCTCAATCTTACTGCTAACTTTGCCTTCTGCTCCAGGGGACGATGGGAGCTGTAGTCCAACAACAACATAAGAGAAACAGACTGAAGATCTCTGTTCTCTTAGTCATTATACCAGACATGTGTTTACTCTGGAACCTACCTGCATGTGGCACTTGTGTACAGTGTAAAAGTACTGCACTCACCTTTCGCAGAGGCGGTGCCTGGACGGGCTGAACGCTTGCGTTGTCCAGTCTCCGACACCTCTTGGGGCTCCTCCATCTTGGAGTTTCTCCGGCTCAAAGGTTTTGTTCGCTCTGTTATTTCACTATGGTTCGTGGTTCAAAAAAGCAACAGAAATTTGAGGGAACGAGCAGAACTAGAAGAAAGAGAGCAGGCCAACACAGGGCACAATCCAGACATACATTCTATCACTGAATTACTTGGGAATAGACATATGTAAACAAATGGTTGCATGCTGGGGTCCTCTAGTGACCAAATAGAGGTATAGCCTCATTACTTCCAAAAAAAAAAAAAAAAATCCCACATGCATGCTATTAAGATATAAAGTATAATTTTATTGAATAATTTTAAAATATCAAACAACCAACAGATTCAACAGTCATCGCATGCATGCTGCTGATTCTGTGTAACAATGATTAATTGAGGCTTGTTCCAAAGAATAATAGCTTGTTCCAAATAGCAGCAATGTGGAGTTCAATTAGTGAGGTCATTATGTAAGGGGAAAAAGGAAAGCAGCAAATGTTGTGAATGCTGCACATGCCATAGTACAGTGTGAAAACAGTGAAACATGGTGGCACAAGCATCATCATATGGGGGATGTGTCTCATACTATGGTGTTGGGCCTATTTATCACATATCACATACCAGGGATCATGGATCAGTTTCAATACATCAAAATACTTGAAAAGGGCATGTTGCCTTATGCAGAAGATAAAATTCCCTTGAAATGGGCGTTTTAACAAGACCCCGAACACACCAGTAAATGAATAACACACATTTGATATATTTTTCTTCATGTTTTCATTTGGAATAGAATGTGCAATGTACGATTTTTAGGGTAGTACAGCAACAACAGCAATATCCTTGTAAACTGATGGTAAAATGAAATGTGGCTTACCTTTCTGGGATATCCTGGGGATGGACCTCTGCAAGACAGAGAGAAAAATCTATTAATCCTTGAAGTTTGTCGATCTAAAGGCCTAGAAAATATGGGAGTGACTACTGCTATATGGAAGTGACCAAAAAAGAAAAAAAAAAAAAACACAATGGCTGAGAGAAAAGAAATATGAGTCTGACATGGGCTGTTTTAAACAGCCTATACAGACAGATGACAAAAACAAATCAATAGATAAAAACTAAGGTGTGCTTTGGATGAATACAGGAGTATATTGTCAGTGTAAATATATTGTACCATAGGAGTTAGAGAGAAAGGTATATTATACTGAACAGACATAAGGACATTAATAGCAAATACTTAAAAAAAAAAATCACCAGATTTTTCTGGAGCTATCTCCTTGTTGCTTGCAGGTTGTTCCTCTTGTCTCACACTATTGGAGGAGACTTTTGAACATGCAAAAAATGTTGAAAAGAATCAGAACATGTACTGGGCCTGTGGTACAAAAAAAATAACCGAGAACTAATATAACAATGCTTTTTTTGCTGCCCAAACTAGGGTTAACAGTGGGTTGGACATCTCTACAAAATGGACAATAAAAACAGCCTTTGATAGAAATGTGACAACATCAGTTTGATACTACATACCTATTTCATGTGTGTTTTCTGCTGAAATATTATCCAAGGTGCTGTCATTTCTCTCTGGCACAGTGTTGCCTACATTCCTCAACTCCCCATGGGTTGATAAAGCAGCAGATGGAGCAGGCAGCCCTTCTACAGGACTGGTATTTGTGGGACACAAAGAGTCAGAAGAGGAGATTGCAGTAGTGACCTCTGGATCAGAATCAGCCAAGTTAGCCAATGGGGGAGTTTTGTCTCCCTCTTCAAGTTCTTTGTTTGTTTCCAAACTGTCTTCTCCTGTGCCACCTAACACATTCTTATTCACCTTTGTGAATAGGATTTGCTCAGTCTGATCCACCTTGGGCTGACCCTTAGATGATGCTAAAGAGTTCTTTATGCTATAACAAGAAGCCATGGGCTGTGATGGTATAGAAGGGCATTCTTCAGATGCTACACCCAATTGAGAACTCTGTCTAAAAGGTGTTGATGAAAGAACAACAGATGGAGACTGTGCAGGATGTGCAGTGGTCTGAGGAGGAGTAACTAGGACTGCTCGAGTTGTATGCATACTGGAAACAGTACTAGAAGGTGAAGTTGAAGAAGGTGGTCCAGCAGATAACTGAATATTCTGTGGAATATGTAAAGCCCCCACAACTGCCACAGACTGAGGAGCCATGTTTGAATTGGATGCCACTGTGGAAACTGGCAAGTTCCCTTGCTGTGATGCCTTCATGACTTGTATGATTGAAGGAGAATTGAAGAAAACTGGGGTGATAAACTGAGGGCACACAGTCGACTGAGAAGCCTGCTGCTGTCCTTCGGACACAATAACTTTGTTGCCCATGTTCTGCACATTCACCACAGTTGGCAACAATGATTGCTGCTGCAGGTGGGAAGTCATAGGGTCAGTTGTGGTAGAAGAAGTTGTGATGGGGTTTGAAGTGACAAAAACAGTTATCTGGCTCTGAGACACTGAACTGGAAACAGAGGTCTGACCAGCTGGTTGTTTCACTGCAGAAGATGGAAGGTTCAGAGACACATTTGTACTGGGTTCTATGGTATCTGTTCTAGGTTGAGCTGCATGTGGTCCCGTGTGTAAAAGCAAATTAGGTGTGGCTACAACTTCATTACTACTACTTGTATCTTCTGGTACAGGAGAAATGTCAGCAATTTTGGGATCATCTGAAAGCAGCTGTAAAGGAGGCGATTCAGTTACAGGTACTACAGAAGACTTGATGGTAAGATTGGGAGCAGCTGAATGATCCAACAATTGATTCAACGATGTTGGTGCATCTCTCATTGCTGGTGATACCATAGTCTTGATCTCTTCTGCAGAGGGAGGTTTACAGGCATCCATGAGCTGGAGTTCTTTTCTGGCCATCTCTTCAGAAGATGTCTTCAGTTCTTGCTGGGCCATAGCTTTAAGTTCTGCCTCGGTTTGCTCTTTAAAGGCAACTTGCATTGCCTGGTTGTCTGTCTCCTGCATCACTGCCGAGCTATCTTTATTCTCTTCAGTTATATTGCTTATGGCTGGAAGAGAAACCGGTGGATATGAACCAACTGGAGGTCCAGGGACTAGGGACTGCATGGAAGTTTGAGCCTGCATTGCGTTTCTTTGGGGGATTCCAGGGTTTTGTTGTGGCCCAAGCACAAACTTGTTGGCCTTTAAGTTCTGCCTGCCTGGGCTAGGGGTCGTTTTACGACTAGAAGCAGGGCTTGATCGCCTGCTGTTGCTAGGGCTTGCTCGTTTATTTCCACTACTGCCTGTCTGTTTCCCTGCCACAATGTCCATCTTGTGTGATGGGACAAAACCAGTTGGGTTGTTTACAGTCAGTCCAGGAGGAGCTTGTCCAATGGCCTTCAAGGTTGTTGGATTCAACCCTTGTTGATCAAAACCTCTGTTTAGTGTAGGCCTGGGAGGCAATGGAATATTTATCTGAGGAGGGAAGAGGCCTGCAATGGAGGCATTTAGTCTTTCTGGAGACAGGCTAATCTCAGAAGGCTCTGTACTTGGAGGACGATTATTTGGAGTTTGAGGGTAGTAAGGTCTCGGGCTTGCTCTGTTTGGAGTCTTTGGTCTTGATGTTTGTGACGGAGTTTGCACACTCGGAAAGTGGTGTCCATGAGGTCCAGGCATAGAGTTGACATGCTGCTGTTGCTGCTGGGGATTGGCCCCTTGAGATAAAGTCATAGAAGAAAGATTTCCGGATTTGTTCCCAGGCATCATCAGCTGATTCTGGGAAAGAAGCATTTGAGGTGCCATGTTGTTCTGCTGTCCAGTAACTGCTGCCTGATCTGGAATATCTGCTAAAGAAGATGTTGCAGGCACCTCACCAAGTGGTGACCCTGACTGATTTCCACTGTCTGAGAATCCCATCTTCCTTCCATTATTTCCCAAAGAAACATTAGGCGCCATAGGCATCCTCTGCTTGTCTGGAGAAGGTGGAATTGAGCCAGAACCATGCACATTCACCATAACTGGCATATTGCCACCAGGCTGCATGGGCATCCTCTGAGCTTCAGAATTTAAAGATGGTCGGCGGTTAAAGTCTCCTTGTTGCCCTGGAAGCCTCACAGACTTTTGGTCATGTTGTTGCATCATCAGCATCATCATCATTTGCTGAGGAGGAGTTGGTTGTTGCGCCTGCCCTCCCAGACCTTGTGGCTGTTGCCCCAACTGTTGCATTAACTGAGAAGGGATCTGCTGTAAGGATCTTTGCTCTACTGGCTGAGGTGGGAATGCTACAAAAATAAAAACAGATATATATATTTTATACATTATAAACATTAGTCACTCTTCTATAACTGTAGGACTATCCAGGGCAGCAGATAAGCACTCAATCCAAATCATTCACACCTTCAGGCTGAGTCCTTAGTACATAACTAGGTTACAAATTTATAGAAACAGTGGTCACCACACAGTCACCCGGCTATTGTACCCAGGCCACAAATAAGCACTCCAAATCTAACCCTAACTGGCCTTCAGGATACACCCCCTTGACTAATAACGTTACAGATATATAGAAACACTGGTGCAACAGTCACCCTGCTATAGTTCCAGAACCAATTTCAGAACATTTTACACAGGGAACAATGTACCTTCATATGTAAATTATAAGAATGAGTTCTGTGACCATATAAAAGGCACACAGCTGGAAGCTGCCTTATACAGGGAGCTCGGAGTATCACTCATGTATTATACGGGATAATGTACCCCCTACTGTAAATTATAAGGATATTAGAAGTCACCGAGGAGTTCTATGACCATATAAAGGCACAAGGCTGCAGGCAGAGTTATACAGGGAACTCTGAGTATCAGTCATGTATTATAAGGGATAATGTACCCCCTACTGTAATTGATAAGGATATTAGAAGTCATTGGGGGGTTCTGTGACCATATGAAAGCACAAGACTGTACGCTGAGTTATACAGGGACCTCTGAGTATCACTCACATACTATAGGAAACATTTCCCCTTGCTCTGCTTATTCTAGCAAACCTACTTCTCTACCCACAAAGTTTTTACGGTGCACACAAAATAGTTTTTTTCACTCACTGCCACAAATAAAAAAAAAAATTGATGGATAAGGCTACAGTTTATTATTTCCAAGATTTCTTTCATAAAAACCAAACTCTCAAACTCCAAAAGTTAAAAAAAACTGTTGTGTTTATAAGGAATTATGGGTACAGCAGCCAGAAGCAGAAAAGGGAGCCTTATTTACTTATACAGGTATGGGACCAGTTATCCAGAAGGCTCAGGACCTGTGGTCTTCCGGATAACGGATTTATACATAATTTGGATCTTCATACTTATTAGAAAATAATTTAAAAGTTACATAGGCTGATTTTGCTTCCAATAAGGATTAATTATATCTCAGTTTGGATCAAGAACCATTTTAAAGGAGAAAAAGCCAATTTTTAAAAAATTATTATTTGGATAAAATGGGAGAAGGCTATAAGTGCTTTTTGGATAATGGGTTTCCGGATAACAGATCCCATACCCGTATTGTTATGCTCTGTCTTTAAATCAATATTCCCCCAAAACAGTCGAGTCCTGTGGCTCAGCTCAATAATTTCAGTTCAGTTTGTCACAGTACAAAAAATCTGCCACAAATAGCATTTGATTTAGAATGTAAATTGAATTCCTTTTTATGCCCACTAATCCTTAAGAATATTAAGTCACTGACTGGATAAGAAGATGCCCTCTCTGTACACTGCTAGGTTAAGTTTGTTTATTTCCACCAAAGCTGGTCATACACTAATATGCTTGTTTGGTGGATCTTTGCCTGATTTTGCCACCCACATACTGGCCCAAATAAGGCTGATCCAACCAGTTGGCTTCCAGGTGGTATTTTTTTAACCTGCTCAAGAGATATCTGGATTATTTATGGATCAATATTGGTCAGACATGCCGCTGGAGTGCCCCCATACATCATCCCTTTCTATAAGTAATAGAAGGAGAAAAGGAAAGCAAACCCTAAAAGGTGCACCTCCCCATCGTTGGATCCGATGACTCAAAGAACCAATTGAAACTTAACTTTTATTGATATTAAAATAAAAACCATGAGTCCAGAAAAAATTAAAATGATTGTTAAAAACAGGGGGATAAACGGACTGTAATTAAGTTGCACAATATATACAAGCCGTGAGGTGGAGATTAGACCAATCATAAGGTCTTGGGATAACCACGGGGCATAGATGGGGGTTAGTAACCAATTTTCTGGAAAGCAATGGGTAAAAACCCGATCCTCATAGGTTCCCTTCCTTGATTCACCATCCACCCCTTCACCCTCAGTTTAACCCTCCCAGTTCCTTGGAAGGGGAACAAAGTGAACGCTGTACCAAAAAAAAAAAAAAAATCGTATGAACACCAATAAGGGTGACAAGACCCATACAAATGGACTCTCTCTGCAGCACACTTCGCAGCCGTCAAAATTTAACCCTCAAACACCCCCCCCAATTCTATCAGGGAGATGTGCAGGTACAAGTGAATACTCCCAAATTCTACCCCAGCAAGGCTCCGTTGATCTCCCTCCCCTTCACCCACAGAGCGTCCCTCCCGGTATCGCCGTGGATCAAGGCCTGTAGCAAGCCGTATAAGTTTGCACCCCCTGCCTAACCAGTCTAAAAAGCGCCTGACGCGCGTTTCACCCGCTCGCAGCAGGCTTTGTCAGCAAAGATAAAAAACTGTTACCTAAATATATCCATTTAGAACAGTTTACAGGGTCTGCGAACCCCCCCCCTTCCCAGAGCTGCTTCAGAAGGTGAAAAATAACACTTTACACTTCATTATTAGAAAAACGGTAGAAAATAGAAAGTCATTGGAAAAAGATGTTATTTCTGGTGATCTATTTGAAAACAACTAGTTGTTTGAAGGTGAACAACCCCTTCAAGCCTCACTATAGAAATTGTTTGTTTAAATGCATTACATTTATCATTTTTGGAAATACTGAATCTTTTACAAACAGTTCAGCTGGATAACAAACTGTAGCCAAACCCTAATTTGTATTTTCAGAAAATACATTTCATTAGTTCTCGCAAAGAAAAAATTGCAGTTGTCCAGAGCTTTCAAGGCACATGATTTATGGGGATTGGATTCAGTTCAGCCAAATCCAAATAATACAGGAACTGCTAGAATGCCACCAAATACCAAACCAAATCCGGAGTTTGTTGAAACCTGGCAGCCATTCTATAAATTAAGAATGGATCTGAACAAGGTATCGGCAACTACAGCAGACATAGAAAGTGTGCCACTAGGGATTTCTAAATGTGTTCACACAATCCCTATTAAAGTTCAAAAGAGCTGCAAGAGTCACATCTGAATAATTGGGCTGCTGTGGCTCTGAAAATAGTGATCTTTGCAAAACGAAATGTCATCCCTAATTACTGTATAATCTTAAAATCCTCTGATATTAATTTAGAGGCTTTGGCATGTGGCAAACAACCTGCCTATTATAAGTAGCCATTTGAATCTAAAATGCGTCTAAAAATGTGTTGTTATTAAATGGAATGATAATGAACACTTGGGGAGTTATGACAAAAAGGTTCTCACCCGCTGGCCTGTTAGGAAATTCAGAGAGTTTCTGTGTGGTCTCCACAGTGCTTCCTTGTTCCCCTCCTATCCCCAAAGGGTCAGGGTCTTCCATGCGGGTTTCAGCGGCACTGAGGGGGGAAAAAAAAAAAAAGACATATGAAAACGTTACAAAGCTTGATCCAGTAGGGCTCCTATAATAAGTGAATTGCACAAATTCTATACTAGGAGGAATCAGGTTTTGCCACAGCAACAACATAGTCTCTACTGAAAATGGGAGTACATGGTAAGGAAAATAACATGGCAAATCTTGTGCAGCCAAAAAGCAGCAATCTATATAAAGAGAAAATAAAGAGAATTTGTCCTCATGAATAGGGTATTATTGTACTGAAGAAAGATAAAGAGTCACTGGACTCGAGATCGAATACCAAATCCTGCACAAAAAATTTGCCTGAAGAATTGTCAATGTTTTGTACGGTGCTTTACATGACTTTAAGGATTAGGCTTCTGTTTGGAAAAAGTAATAGGATTTGTCCAAATCCTGAATTTAGTGCATCCCTACTGAATACATTTTTAATGCATCTCACCCACCTAATTTGTTCCTCAGTCGGCTGGTTCTTCTTCTTCCTTGGTGGCTTCTTCTTCTTGGGTTTGGCAGGACTGCTGTTGTTCTGCTTACTGTTAACCCCAAAGTGCCCAGCGGAGATATCACTCTGCAGCAAATTCACCAGTAAAGGACTGGTCAGGGTTACATCCTTATTAATAGGAAATGATGTGTTCTGGCCACACCCCATCTGATTTCCATTGCCCCCTTGGCCAAATGGAGAGCTGAAAGGTAGTCCATGGCCCGGAAAATGCTGTCCTGAACCCCCTGCCATGCTTTGCATGTGCTGTGATGCCATGTTAGCAGTTGTTGGCATAGAAAGATCTGGAAGCAGGGAGTTTAGATCACTGCCAGGCTGTGTTGCACTGTCTCCATGTGTTTGCTGCAAGTGCTGCCCTGGAACTGGGGCTCGAAGTCCCTGTCCTTGCATATTCACCCCTTGGGAAATGTTATTTACAGACCCCTGTTGAGAAACCTGTCCAGGAAACTGCACCATGGCATTCTGTAGCCCAGCATTTGCTCCCCTAATAATCTGATTGGGCCCACCCATAACCACTGCTTGGCTCTGTGCACTGAATGCTTGGTTATTTCCCTGTATAATCTGCTCCATCATGCTCTGACCCTGGGGCGTCATTATCTGGTTGTGGGACTGTAGCATCTGTTTGGGTGGAGTCATGCGCTGAGTTGTTTGCCCAATATTTTGGCCCGGAGATGTGACCATCATCTGTCCCTGGGGCATGAGCTGATTCCGAGAAAGTACCAGCTGCTGAGCCTGTGTGTTTAGCGGGGCCTGCCCCTGAAGGTTTACTATCTGGCCTTGGGAAGAGATGATTTGCTGTTGCATGCTGAGAAGATGTGACTGATTGGCTTGCTGGTTTTGTCCATGCAGACCAGCCATGTTTACCTGGTTCACTCCGCTGCTGCCAGCCTGCTGGTTATTCAGGTTGCTGTGAATTCCCATCAGGTTGTTTTGCATTACATTTGGACCACCATGTGACACCTGCATCTGACTGTGTGTGGATCCATTCACTGAGCCCCCTGCTGAACATGGATAAAATGCAGAACAACTATTTATGTATTTATACATCTACAAACACATACAACACATTTTTTTTTCTAGAAGGAAAACAAGTTTATAGTTTTACTAAAAACCCAGCTATGTGTCTGCCATTATATTTCTTGCCACTAGAGGGTGCAACTACACAATGCTTTTGATTTTAGTACTCCCTGTGCTATGGGCTATTATATGTGTTCAGGGAATATGGACAAGTGCCATTCAGACCAATCATAAAAACAGCCACTATCTCAATTGCCACAGGGCTATTGTTCTTTTGGTCACATACATTAGCCTCATGGGAAATAAAAGTTAAGCGCATTGGGCACATTTTATTTCTGGGCCTTAGTCATAATCCATCAGTGGCAGAACTAAATAAGCCCTGTTATCCACAGACAGCTACTTGGAAAATGATTCTGGTCTGGTAAGCCTCAAGGCTTGTGACCATAACCTCCAGGTAATATTGTGTACCTGTTGTTTGTCCACTTGCACTGCCTTGTTGCTGCAGTACTGCTCCGTTAGAAGGTGATCCTGCTGTGCTAGGTGGAGTTTGACCTTGCAGAAAATTAGCATTTCCTTGGCCTGCTTGAAAACCTGCGAGGAGGCGTTTGGTAACCCCTATAATAAAAAAAAATGAAAGAAGGTAAAAAATATTAAAGATATTGTAGTTAAAATGTGCTACTCCTACATTTACAACACTGATGCCTGGAGAGCATAGTGACGAATTGAGTCATGGGCTAAAAATAAACTATAAAAATAAATAATTATGAGATATACATTTTTAGATGCAATGCTATTCTGACCAACAGGTGGTGCGCCTGAACTATGGTATTTTCACTACTACAGATTCTAGTTCATGGAGAATATTCAGTTGCCAGAATACATCGCCTCCATCCCTCACTGGAGTTCTGGTCATGATAGATCACAAATGCTGTGACTTTCATTACATTCCTCCCACAGTATTTAAGAAGCACTTACCTGTATGAATAGCTTGTGGCCCCTGATTTTGTTGTGGTGCATGCTGCATCATGAAGCCCCCTGTAGCAATTCCCTGTGTTATTATTCCCCCACGGCTGGGTGAGCTGATTGGCTGCTGCTGGAAACCTTGCGGCAGAGGTGTGGCCTGCCCTGAGCGTGGTCCCACAGCCTGTTGCTGCACTTGGTTCACAGTAGGTGAAGAGGCCGGAGGGCTCTGCTGAAAGGATGAAGATGGAGATGAAGCAGGAGACTTACTAGTAAGATGAGGCTGCTGCAGAGGTGTGGGGACCCTAGATGGCCCCCCTTGCATAGACTTTATTGGTGTGCCACTGAACTGGTTTTGGTTGGCCATTGAAGGGAAACTGGTGTGTGTCTGGGTGGCTTGCTGACTTCCAAATGGATATGGAGGTGGGGGATGGGATGGCGTTTGCACCGTGGCTAATGAAGGTCTTTGAGGGAACTGCTGTTGCTGAACTGGACCTGTGTTCATTGGAGATTTCTTCCATCCATGGTTTACTGTCCCAATGCCTGCTTGGGCAGGAGGAGGCTGCAGAGCCCCTGAGGCAAGCTGGTTCCAGCCAGGGGGTACTGGAACTTGCGATGGGCCAGAAAAGGACTGCCGCATCCCTCGGGAGATCTGTGCATGTTGGGGAAGCCGCGTGTGCTGTTGGAACTGTTGGAAGTTGGCCAGATTCATGGGTCTGCTGCCAACCACATTCTGCATGGGATGGACCTGGGGACCCAGGGAACCAGATGGGTGATTTGACTGCTGAACATTCAAGCCGGACACGTGAGGATCAATTGTATCTGCTGGGGGAAAGATAGAACAATACAGCAGGGAAAATAAGTATTAAAAACATCAAAAGTTTTTCTCAGTAAATATATTTCTAATGGGGCTATTGACATGAAATTTACACCAGATGTCTGCAACAACTCGGGTAATCCACACATACAAAGAACTCTAAACAAATAAGTGCATAAATTAAGTTATGTGTAGTAAAGTGGAATGGAACAGGGTATAATATTGAACACATGAAGAAAAGGAGGTGCAAAAAGGCATGGGAAGCAGGGAAACCTGCTGAAATCTGTCTGAAAGCAATCCTGTGCAAAATAATATCAGCTGTTTAGGCCTAAAAATGTTTCTCATTACCAAGGTGTCGCACAAGAAGCGTCTCGTGATGGGTAAAAGCTCTCTCAAGACCTCTGCAACCTTATTGTACCAAAAACATACTGATGGCATTGGTTACAGACGTACAGTAATTCTAAGCTTCTAAATGTTCCAGTGAGCACCATTGGGGCCATAATCCGGAAGTGTAAAGAACATCATTTCACCCTAAACCGGCCACAACCAGGTTCTCCTTACAAGATTTTTGACAGAGCAGTCAAAAGAATATTCAGAAAAGTTGTCCAAGAGCCAAGGATCACTTGCGGAGAACTTCAGAAGTTAGCAGGAGAATTGCAACTCGCATCATTGTCCCAAATGTTCTAAAATTTAGAGGTTATGGGGGATGTTACTTTACAATATCTTGCAAACCAAAAGATGCCTACCTCTTGGCCTAGTTATAATTATGCCACTAGTCCCTCCATCTTTAAACCACCCAAAACAGTCTGGGTCCATTCCTGCAAACTCCACATAAACCATTCTCAGGCTATTTACCCACCATGATAATATTGGCTTTAAGATTTTGTTTCTAAACTTCAACTCTTATGGGAAATGCTTCAACATTTTGGTCCAAATTGTATTAACAGGATTCAACTCGTTTACCAGTAACCCACTGCGTTGACACTATATACAGACTACCTCCTATTATTTTAGGACAATTACCAAATTCACTGCCTGCCGTGCTAAAAGTTCTACAGAAATTCAGTGCATACTCTGGACTGACTATAAAAAAGGATTAATCAGTAGTACTCCCTTTTCAGCACACAGCTACACAAGGGCTCAAATGAGTCACTAAATTTGTAAGTACCTTGTAAGTACCTTGAAATATTAATTACAGCTGACCTAAGTAAATCTATTGAGGATAATACTGTTCCCATTACAGGCCAATTTTGGAATACAACTGCTGTCTTGTCCAGACTTTCTCTAACACTGTGGAGGGAAAGTGTCTGTGTTTAAGATGATTTATTTCCCTAAATGTTTATATTAACTACACTCCACTATGGGTCCCCAATGATATATTTCATATATATATTTCATATATTCTCATTCCCTTCCTATGGGCCAACAAATCCCCTTGCTTTTCATAGAGTTTACTTACACCTCCAATAGCTATAGAAGGTCTTGCCCATGCACATCTATAGCATTACTTCCTAGCTAGCCAAATTGACCATGTTCATAGTTGGGTCATGAGGCCGATCTGAGTGTTTGTCTATTATCCCTCAGAGACTGTGCCAACAGTAAATTAGAAGATTAGAATGTCTGCCAAGTAATAATGACAACACATACAGAGCCTGGGCTGCAAGATTTCTGGCCACCCTTTTCCAGAAGCTCCCCATACCTACCACCCCAGAAAAAGTCTCACCATAAGAACCTCACAGATTTTTTTCTACTGGCTATTATGCTAGATATCAATTTACTCGAGCCTTTACAGATACATTTATTTTTTGCTAACTATATTAGAAACATTTTTATTTTACGCAGTCTATCAATTTACCAAATTTTAATTTTACACTGAACTGTTCTTTAGCAATGAGCAATGGGAGGAGGTAACAGACTCTTTGTTCAGGAACCCAATATCTGTCCATAATAGAATGATTCAATTCATGCTCCTCCTTCATATTTATATTTTATTACCCCTACGCCTCCTTCCTCCAATTGGCTTGGGAACGGCCACCACTACAAGCTTACTAGAAATAAGTAATCGGACATTTGAAGAAAAACTCTCTTTACTGCTGAAGTATGTTTATTAGGTTTGGTTGAGGACTTATTTCTGCTGGACTCTCCTGCTCTACGATAGTTATCAGGAATTAGATGGAAACTACAGTGCTTTCAGTTGTACTCTGTGTTAACCTAGATAATAAATCTCTTCCCTATGTCGGACTAAAGGTGGCCATACACGGGCCGATAAAAGCTGCCGACAAACCGAGTCGGCAGCTTATTGGCCCGTGTATGGGGGCCACCCGACGGGCTTCCCCGATCGAGATCTGGCCGAAAGTCGGCCAGATATCTATCGGATAGGACTAAAAATCCCGTCAGATTGCGGCCGCATCTGTTCATTGATGCAGTCCCGCGATCCGACCACCCGTTCCCGTTTGTTAGGATCTGAACGTTGGGTCCTAGGGCCCACGATCGGATCAGCCCAATATTGCCCACCTCGAGGTGGGCATAGAGAGAGATCCGCTCGTTTGGCGACATCGCCAAATGAGCGTATATGTATGGCCACCTTAACATAAATTGCTCCGGGTTGCCCGGCTAAATTTGAGAGGATATGGTCCACTTGGTTACATTCACCAATCAAATACTATTGAGACTTCGTAAGTAATCGCAAATCTTCTCCTTTATGTATAATCTTACACTGGTTAAGTATCTACAGTCTTGGCAGTGCGGATATAGCTGCTTGTTACACCTGTATATGCCACAACTGTGTAGTGTGCTCCATCACAGAACTAAGTCATCATAAAAGATGCAGTGCAATTATCCCTGTCTGAATTAATCTCAAGATCACTGGAATACAGTTGATTTCACCACCCTATAGCAGGTGTGTACCTTCCCCAGTGGAGAAGATCCAGTGGCTGCCAACTGGGAGATGCAGATTATTTTTGCAATGGATGGAGCAAACTCTACCAGATATGGAAAATTTAAACTTTCTCTTGTTCCAAGGCTTTTTGGCCTACATTAAATAAGTTTTAACCTACTAAGGTATGCATCTTCACGAGGGTTTCTATCCCTGCACTATGTTTACCTTGTTGTGAGGGGGGCCTGGATGTTCTTGGTTGAAGTTCAGTGCATCCACCAGGAGTCATCACAGCAGAAGAGACATGAGCACCTTGAGACATCATGGCGACCGCAGGGCTGCTCATCCTGATGATGCCTAGGCAAAGAGGAGAAGATTTAAATGAATCACAAGTTAACCCCTTATGGCACACAAACACATTGAGAACATGCAAACGCCTTGAAGCAGTGCCCAAGTTGTAATCAAACCCAGGTCCAGAACACTACAAGGCAACAATACATGCAGTGTGCCAACCCCTTGCTGATGCTGAACAATGGCGAGCAGTTCTACCATAAACAGTGGACAAACAACAGCTACAGACCACCTGGTTCTAGAACCAGAATTTTCAACTTCAGTCCTCCTGCTGCTTAAGAACCCTGTCAAGGGCTTGGGTAGCTCGGTCTGAATGCATGGATAAATCAGTTCCAACTAGCGCACGTTTAAGTATAAAGCTGATCCCAGCATATATAAACATATATAAATCTAACCAAAAAAACGACTAAGTGTTGAGCCAAGGAAAGGGGCCTGAACTCAAAAAAATTGGAAGGCCTCTCACTTACCCGTTCCGCCCTGCATTGCAAAATTGCCATCAATTCTCATAGCAGTGTTTGCTGCCACTGGACCATTCATTCGCACCTGTCCCTGATTGTGGGGCAAAGCTAGGTTTATTGCACCTTCCCCTATGGAAAATAAGATACATGTATAAGAATCCTGGCTTTTGTGTGTATAAGAAGCACTAAGCCTGGGTGCAGTTTTACAGTCCACATAACAACAGATGCCCATATACTGAAGGAAATCCACATTCACAGGTCTTGAACAAAATTATGAATTTGATGCAAAGGTTTTGCATTATGGTACTATAGCAGCGTACACTCATATGTATGAATACAAATATACAGAGAAGGAAAATTCTCTGCACACAATCAAAGGAAAAATACAAATGACTAAATATAAAATTATGGGAAGCAGCAATTAAGGATATACCTTCAATTTGGACAGACAGAATTCCTAAGTCTCGTAGTTGCTGGTTGTTACCCTGAGCAAGGAGGCGCAAACGCTCAGCAGCTTCCCGAGGTATGTTAAATGTTACCCTAACACTGTTCCACGGCTCCACCTTCTGAAGTCTCAACTGATCGGACTCTGCAGAGGGATGACAAGCAATCTCAATGAGTTGGTTTGCATGATAAAGACTAGCAAAGCAAACCCTTGCAGATTATGTATGCCCCCCCCCATATAAACTGATTGCTATACCCATGCTAACAAGGTTCGGCACATTATTCAAAATGTGGTTTAGTTTTTTCTGGAAGTCAGCATCTCCAATATCTCCTTTGAAAGCCAAGAAAATTGTAGAGTCTGCCTGTTCTAATCTGAGCTCATCTTCTATTCCGGAGTCATTGTCTCCATCTTGCAGTTGTGCAGGGGAGACTAGAGGACTCTCTCCTGGATCAGGAAGGTAGTGGGAGGCCATGACTGGGCGTCTTCCAACTCTGCGTCAATGACACTCTGTGGAGGAATCAGAAAATATAGCATTGTCACGGCTTATGTTTATTTTAAAAAAGGTACCAAATAAAGCTTTGAGTTAAGGATTTGCAATTTGGTTACCAATAATGTTCAAAGCTCCCTTTTCCTACGTTTCTACACCTTCTGATTTTGTCAGATGAATGGCAGAGGTAGGCATCCATCTTCAAAATGGTTCTACTACCAGGATCTCCAAATTGTTAGCCTGTTGAGAAAATGATACATGACACAGAGACTTAGACATGAAGAAAACGCTTACCCTTTTCTTTGGTGATTACCGAGAAAGTGTATGGATGGAGAATTGCTAGCGTTTTGCTGCCTGCTGAGCTGAAAATCACATGGGTATTGCCGGAAGTGACTGAACATTTGCTAATAAGCATTACACTACTTGGCCAATAGGGATAGGCCACATAGGCAACACAAGCATGAAAACTTTCCTGGGATGGCAAATGAGGGCTGTGATTGCCTATTTGGTAGGTCTTATGTAGAGAGAGAGAGAGAGAGCGAGAGAGAAAACCCAGTTTTTATTTTTACACAGAACTGTACTTTTAAGCCTCAAGCTATAGTTTGGGTGCACAAAACATCCCTTCTGTGCATAAGAGTGGGTGTTGATAAGTTTTGGATGTTGATGGGATGCTGGTAGTTGCAGGCCCAGATTCATGGGAAGGCCACAAGAGCCTCGGCAGAGTGCTGCCCAGCCACATCTAAATTGGGGTCAAAGCACTGGGGATGTGCAGGAGACTTCATTTATTTTTTGAATTTCCTTCTCACCAATCCCCAGTGCACCGTACTCTATATGAGTCGTGATGAGCCTGTGACAGGGGCATAGCGGCACCTGATAATTCAATCCAGGCTGTGGTACTTGGTATTTACAGGTTACCTATTCCTGATAAAACTTGTATACCCCCTTGTTCAACATAAGTCCAATCAATGAATAGGGCTGTGCTAAACATACGGTACTTTTTTTTTTATACAGAACAATTCTTTGAAGATAACTAAATATAATTATTGACTAAACAGCCTTGTGCCTATAGCTCTACCTATAGTCCTTTACTACTACTTTACAGACTTTAATATTCTTATTCTCACAAACAAAACACCAAATATCGTCATCCTGGATCTTTTAGATTTATAATGAGCCTACATTTTCAGAAGCCTTCTTTGTTTGCATACTTGTATTGGTGTGAGTGGGCGTTGCCATATTACGGCACGACATCCATAAATGCTAATGAAACTTTCTCAAGCAGCTAAGTCAAATCGATAGGACAAATTTCCACCAAAGATGGGACTAGTACCTGTTTCACTTAAAACACTACCTTTTTTTTCAATAGATTAAGCCAAATAGCCAAAGTTTCAAATACTCAGTAGGCCAACTTATTGTAAAGTGATCTTGTGCAGGCTGGGAGTCATATTAATTACCTGGAAGGCTGCATGCAAGACCCCCCCAATTAGCTAGCACTGACCATTCACAGGCTGAGAGATATTTCAACAAATGACACACAGGAGATTTTGTCCTCACAAGTGCTCATCACAAGTGCCCTTGTTGGTGCACACTGTACAGTTGCAGGGGGACTAGCACTGCTTCATGTGAGTCAGCCAGGGTGCCTTCCATTTATTAACACAAGGAGGCCCATTAATCTGTGGTCGAAATTCGAATCCTTGTAAATTTTTTTATATTCTAATATATTCAATATTTGGACTGGGAGGTTAAGAAAAAAATTGAATGTCTAATATTTGATCGAATAGTTCCGACCCATAAATTCATTTTGTATTCGATTCATACGAATAGTTTTTCTCCCGAAAAAAAAAAACTTGAATGTCATGAAGGCTATAAACATTTCTAAAAAGCTCAACCTACCTCTGCCATTGACTTGTAAATTAACTTGGCAGGTTTTAGCAATTTATTCAAATTAGGACTGATTCCATGGTTGAGGTGTCATAAATCTCACATTACATTTGATTGTGTGAATTTTGACATTCGAAAATTCTAATTTGGAATTTACTATTCGACCCTTGATAAATATTTTGACCTTCTAAAAGATGACAGTGGCGGTCAAAACACATCCTGTGCCATAAACCGTAGGTGAGTGACGCTCCATTTACTCTGACATGCTGGGTTGGGGAACTTGGGGGGGAGCAGTGCAAACGATTGAGCACAAAGGAGGGACATGCAGCTTCAGAAAATGGACGGTAAAGCTGATCATACACCTAAAGATCTGCTCATTTGGAGAGGTCACCAAATGAGTGGATCTTTGCCCAATTGCCCAAGTCCTGGGCCAAACTGAGCTGATCCAATTGTTTGGAGGCAACAATCAGATCATAATATGGGCCCACAGAAGCCTGGGCAGGCCACCAAAGTCAAATAACACCATGTCATTGGGGTGATGATGACCCATATTACAGACCTTATTTCATGTTCCCATTTAGCACAGAGAAATGAGGTTTACTAAACCTAGGCCTGGATTATTAACTCCTTGAAGACATATAGTTTTAGCTAAACAAGGAAAAGAGGTGCCTACTGCCCTATAGGCAATAATTGGTCCCTGTAAAGAAGGAAGGTGAATTTGTGGGCTCTTCTATACCTGCTAACAAAAAGAGAAGTCGATGGCGGAGCTCTCCCCACTCCTTCCACTCTCCCACGTCCTCCGCAGCTATCGCGGGATCCCGGCAACACTCAGCCGAGCATTCACATACAAACAACCAAATTACCGCTGGCAGCGCTGGAAAACGTATCCACGGGAGACGGTAGGATAATATCAATATCTGGCTTTATTTAAACATACATTGTGGTATCATAGTAGTGGGAGTGCCAAAAAACTAACGCGTATCGTGCCCCACACTGGGCACTTCTTCAGAGTTCTTCTATACCTGCCAATTCTGTTCTTTGGATCTAGAAACATCACTATTTACTTACAAAACACGAACAAGTTATGGAGCATTTTTTAAAGGACCAGTAACATCAAAAACATTTTTTTAATAAATGAGTTAGTATACATTGAAAAATAAACACAAACACAAATTAAACTTTTAAATTTCAAAGCCTTTATTAAAAAATAACTTACTGAAACTCCACTTCCGCTCTTCTTGAGAAAAAGCGACAGGGCAACCATCCATTCTGCAGCAGTTGATTCCTCCTCCCTGGCTATCTCTCCTGGCCGCTCTGCCAGCAAGATGGGGCAGCACTTATAAGCGATGCACGTGTCGTATCTTCCAGCCCACGTCACCATTGCCTGCCATTTGCTCCCCACTTCCCAGCATTGCTCCTACGTCTCTCCCTGAAATGTTTTATTCTTCCCGCACTGCCCCATCTCCCTCCTCCTGTGCTGCACAGCAGCTTGGACACCGAATCCGATTTTTACGAGAAGATCGAAGTGAGCTGCACCCAGGACTGTAACTGGTCCATTTTAGGGATATTGTGCAGCCCCCCCTCAAACAATTCACACACCACTGGATTATTTTTTTTCCGCTCCTATTTGCCTCCTGCTTAACTTTGCATTGAAGTCGGACAAGTCCAGCAAAAGACTTTGGAGGAAAGCAAAACTCACCTTGCACCTTCTTGCCTTGCTGCTAGACAAGCCCGGCTCCACGAGAGAACCGCAGTCATGACCTGCACCTGCCGCCCTGACATTTTCTCTTCTGCCCGCAGAGGCTGCTGAGTCCTTGTTGCAAACTGCCCGATTTGCCTTCTTCTTCCCACACTGCCTACACTGCTCCAGTGGGGCAGCGCAGTGCTGGGGCTGGGGGTGCGGGAAGAAAATGAAAGTTGAAAGCGCATTAGTTTAACTGCGCTGTATTGAACTCGAGAGCTATGTTGTGCCACAGAGGGAACTTTTTTTTCTCTGCACTTTCTGACAAAACATCTTGACAAACACCATCCCACAAAACCCGTTCTGTGCCGGTGCAAGCAGAAACAGCACGTCGGCTAAATGTGGATGCAAACTGAAACAGCACGGGGCACAACATAGCGCTCAAGTTCAATACAGCGCAGTTACACTAATGGGCAAATTTTCTTCCCTCACCCCCCTCACTGCGCTGCCCCGCCAGAGCAGTGTAAGCAGAGTGGGAAGTAGAAGGCAGATCGGGCAGTTTGCTGGGAAGTGGGGAGCAAATGGCAGGCAATGGCAACGTGGGCTGGAGCATACGACACGTGCATCGCTTAGAAGTGCTGCCCCATCTTGCTGGCAGAGCAGAGCGGCCAGGAGAGATAACCAGGGAGGAGGAATCAACTGCTGCAGAATGGATGGTCGCCCTGTCCCTTTTTCTCAAGAAGAGCGGAAATGGAGTTTCAATATAAGTTAAGGGGCTGTGTAGGTGACATGTTTGCGCTCCATGTGCTATTGCTATTATAAGATGACTTTTCAAATTCCTATTTGTCTAGAACAGACAGCACAGGTAGGAACTCATTATCTCTTTATTGGGGGGGGGAGCAGCAATAAGTAATGCCTTCCATACCAATGAGTTTCATTAGTGCTCCATGTACAAAGCTGTTAAATATACCACCACCACAAAAAAATGACACTTTTTGTAAACTGCAATAATTTATTCAGCTTAGTCATTTTGGTAATGGCACTTTCCTTACCTCAGCCCTGCTGCATTCAGCAATTCCCCCATACCTCTGTGTCTATTCATCCCATGAGCACACCCTACAAAATAAAGGCACAGATGAGAGACCGGAGTCATTTTGTTCCCATGACCTGTACAGCCTTTACCCGACTCACATCATCATTCCATGTTGCTAACCTTTTATAAACAGTCAAATTGTGAGGATGTATACCAGGGGTCCCCAACCTTTGTCACCCATGAGCAACATTCATATGTAAAAAGAGTTGGAGAGCAAAACAAGCATGAAAAATGTTCCTGGGGGTGTCAAATAAGGGCTGTGATTGGCTATTGGTAGCCCCTATGTGGACTCTCAGTCTACAGGAGCTTCTGTTTGGCAGTACACCTGGTTTTTCTTCAACTAAAACTTGCCTCCAAGCCTGGAATTCAAAAATAAGCACCTGCTCTGAGGCCACTGAGAGCAATATCCAAGGGGTTGAGGAGGAACATGTTGCTCACGGGCTACTGGTTGGGGATCACTGAAGTATACACTCCATCTTTACTACCCAGCCACCCTCAGCCTTGGCATTGCCCAGATGTAATGTACATAGTAGCAGGTTTTTCAATAATATAAAGCATCCTACTTTGTAGAAACTTTTGATTGCTTTAGCACTTTTATATGTAGTTCATACTTGAGCTTTGTCTTCAAATTCTTACAAATTGGTGTTTACAGTTTACTGAATGCAACCTATAAGGCATGCGACCTGTGGCTAATGTACAACAGCTAGCATTCAGCTGTTAAGAGTATGCCGGTATTTGTAGTTAAAAAAGGCCAACCCCTTAAAATGAAAATAAAATTCTGGACCTACATATATCATGGCTTATCAAGCATCTAAAGCATCCAGTTAAACATCACAGAAGACTGCATATCGTATAGCCGATTCTAAAGCACAGCTACATGACAACTCAATTTAACTGAAGCTTTAAGCAGACAGGCAAATGAATGTTAATACTTTTTCCGTGTAATTTTAACTCTATGGTTTCCTGCTAACTTCAGAGTACACCCGGGTCAGAATCAAACGGAGGGCTCAGCACTGTAAGGTGACAATGATCGCTACTTAGCCAACGTGTTACCCTTTCCTTGTTGGTGTGGGTTACACCAGGGCTTGTCCCACATATACCAAAGTCTTCCATCAGACTGGCTGTGCCCATCCCACAGGGGGTGCCTTCCATTAAACACAGGAAGGAGGGGAATAACCTTATTCTGAACTTTCTTCACTAGTATTCCTCGTTGACCAGTACTATGGGGGGGGGGGGGCTACAGCCACTCCCATCAAATTTGGGGTACAGCCCATTAAACAGGGGTGTCTCCCGTGTGACAATAGTGGGGAGTCTTCCAGCAGTCCATTCATTCTGTGCTTCCACACACACAGCAACCCCAGCCTTCAGTTTGAGGAGACCCTTCAGGGCAGACTATTCCCTCCACTAGTGGGGGCCCCTTAGGACAGCACATTCAATTAGTGGCTCCCCCTCAGTACAGCCCCTTCCCCTCAGATGCTGCCCATTCCCTCACACACTAGGTCACCAGTTGAGGACAAGCCATTCCTTCATACTGGGTCGCCCCTTCTCTCAGGAAAGCCATTAGTAGCAGAGCAGCTCATTCCCCACGCGGTACCGCCACACGCTCCAACTCATTAAAGAGACAGTTTTTCGCACTAACTCCATTTACATCATTCTTGCATTTCCTCCAGGCCCTGTAGGCTTTCCCCGCCCCGGTAACCGCGTACTTACCCCTTGCCGGTTCCCTGTACCTCCTCTTCTCCCACCACTCTCAAACGTTTCAGGCCCCGGGAGGAGGCGGAGACGCTTCAGCTTGGCTGTGAGAAACCCATCTGGCTATGCCGATTGGTTGCGACAAAACCACGTGACCACCTCTTACCTCAAGGATGGGCAAACACAGTTCCGCGCCAACCGAGGCCTTGGAATGGTGACCACGTGAATGAGCAAAGGGCGGGGCTAAAGGGCATCACAGCGGCTTTGAATGCGCAAATGCAAACCCCACGGATCGTGTTGATTGTTTTTGTTACTATTACACCGCCCCCAGTGGCCATAGCTTAGTGACACCGCCATATTTATTAGGCAACAACTTTAGGAGTTTCAGTAAACAAGATTCCGAACAAGACACTGCAGCTTAAGGGCTGTAACAGTTGGGAGAGGATGATCTTGACCTTTAATAAGGTAAAACAGCCTTTAAAGGAGAACTAAACCCTAAAAATGAATGTGGCTAAAAATGCCTAACGTTTCAGCTTGTCAATAGCAGCAATGATCCAGGACTTCAAACTTGTCACAGGGGTCACCATCTTGGAAAGTGTCTGTGACACTCACATGCTCAGTGGGCTCTGAGCAGCTGTTGAGAAGCTAAGCTTAGGGCTCGTCACTAATTATCCAGCAGAAAATGAGGTTGGTCTGTAATATAAGCTGATGCTACAGGGCTGATTATTAACCCTTTAAGTGCCAGCAGAATTTCACATTTTGGTTACGCGAAATGCCAGCCGTTTTTGAAACATTTTGTGCTCTCTCACTTTAGGGGCATTTTCTGAGGGGAAACCTATAGTTTACCTAGGAAAACTATACATTGTTTTTTTCGGTAGAAACTGAGCTTTCTAAATCTGCCTGAGTTTTCATGTATTTCCACCTGTGCAAAAAAATTTATAGTGCTAAATACCAAAAAAAAAAGAAAAATTACCATTTTTCATCGTATATCAATTTATACCAGAAAAATATTTCATTTTACGGATGAAAATCCAACTGATTTGGAAAGCCTTATGTCTCTCGAACGTGCCAATACCAGATATGTATAGTTTTAGGGAGATTTAGGACTTCTGTACCTCAAAAACTCCCGGCAGTATATTGCCGAATTTTGAAAGCACTAAGGCAGAAAACGGCATGCTTTAGATTCCAAGGCAAAAACTCCTGAAACCGTAGGTTTACCCCAGAAAACCATACATTTTTGAAAAGTACACATTCTGCCGATTACAAAATGGGTAACTATGTCTCTCTACTCCCAACTACCAAACATAAAAGCTTGTCTGAACATAGCGGTTTTTCAAAAAAAAATTCAAAATTCTGAAAAATCATTTCAAAGGTTTTATTTTGCTGCTCCGCATATCCCAAACTATATTAGGTACCAAGAAAAAGCACCTGAAATATGATTGCCAGGGGTCCACTGAACAGTTTGATACCCATTATGCATAGGTTTACCAAAGTATCTGGCATTTAGAGACACCAATATGAAGTTAGCACATCCAAATTGATCAGGACTTTACTTCAGCTACTGAGAAATCAACACATTGACTGCATTTTTTGTGGGGTAAAAACACAGAAATATATGTTTACCCCCCAAACCCATATATTTTTGGAAAGTACACATTCTACCGAATCTAAAATGGGTACCCATGCCTTTCTGCTCCAAACTACTGAGTCGCAAGGCTTTCCCAAAATTGTCGGTTTTGGTGAAATATGTGAAAATTGCCTCAAACCTTCAACTTCCCAGCACCATATCACCCATGTATCATTATGCACTAAGAAAAAGCACCCTAAATATGATTGCCATGGTTCCTCTGAACATTTTGGTGGCCATTGTTCATGGGTTTACCAAAGTATCTGGCATTTAGAGGCCCCAAAATGAAGTTAGCGCATACAAACAGTCCCGTGGGTAACTTCAGCTAATGAAAAATCAACACATTGACTGCATTTTTGTGGGGTAAAAACACAGAAATATATGTTTACCCCCAAAACCCATATATTTTTGGAAAGTACACATTCTACCGAATCTAAAATGGGTACCCATGCCTTTCTGCTCCAAACTACTGAGTCGCAAGGCTTTCCCACAATTGTCAGTTTTGGTGAAATATGTGAAAATTGCCACAAACCTTCAACTTCTCAGCACCATATCACCCATGTATCGTTATGCACCAAGAAAAAGCACCCTAAATATGATTGCCAGGGTTCCTCCAAACAGTTTGGTGGCCATTGTTCATAGGTTTACCAAAGTATCTGGCATTTAGAGGCCCCAAAATGAAGTTAGCGCATACAAACAGTCCCGTGGGTAACTTCAGCTAATGAAAAATCAACACATTGACTGCATTTTTGTGGGGTAAAAACACAGAAATATATGTTTACCCCCAAAACCCATATATTTTTGGAAAGTACACATTCTACCGAATCTAAAATGGGTACCCATGCCTTTCTGCTCCAAACTACTGAGTCGCAAGGCTTTCCCACAATTGTCGGTTTTGGTGAAATATCTGAAAATTGCCTCAAAGCTTCAACTTCTCAGCACCATATCGCCCATGTATCGTTACGCACCAAGATAAAGCACCCTAAATATGATTGCCAGGGTTCCTCCAAACAGTTTGGTGGCCATTGTTCCTAGGTTTACCAAAGTATCTGGCATTTAGAGGCCCCAAAATGAAGTTAGCGCATACAAACAGTCCAGTGGGTAACTTCAGCTAATGAAAAATCAACACATTGACTGCATTTTTGTGGGGTAAAAACACAGAAATATATGTTTACCCCCAAAACCCATATATTTTTGGAAAGTACACATTCTACCGAATCTAAAATGGGTACCCATGCCTTTCTGCTCCAAACTACTGAGTCGCAAGGCTTTCCCACAATTGTCGGTTTTGGTGAAATATCTGAAAATTGCCTCAAAGCTTCAACTTCTCAGCACCATATCGCCCATGTATCGTTACGCACCAAGATAAAGCACCCTAAATATGATTGCCAGGGTTCCTCCAAACAGTTTGGTGGCCATTGTTCCTAGGTTTACCAAAGTATCTGGCATTTAGAGGCCCCAAAATGAAGTTAGCGCATACAAACAGTCCCGTGGGTAACTTCAGCTAATGAAAAATCAACACATTGACTGCATTTTTGTGGGGTAAAAACACAGAAATATATGTTTACCCCCCAAACCCATATATTTTTGGAAAGTGCACATTCTACCGAATCTAAAATGGGTACCCATGCCTTTCTGCTCCAAACTACTGAGTCGCAAGGCTTTCCCACAATTGTCGGTTTTGGTGAAATATCTGAAAATTACCTCGAAGCTTCAACTTCTCAGCACCATATCACCCATGTATCGTTACGCACCAAGAAAAAGCACCCTAAATATGATTGCCAGGGTTCCTCCAAACAGTTTGGTGGACATTGTTCATAGGTTTACCAAAGTATCTGGCATTTAGAGGCCTCAAAATGAAGTTAGCGCAGACAAATAGTCCTGTAGGTAACTTCATCTAATGAGAAATCAACACATTGACTGCATTTTTGTGGGGTAAAAACACAGAAATATATGTTTACCCCCCAAACCCATATATTTTTGGAAAGTACACATTCTACTGAATCTAAAATGGGTACCCATGCCTTTCTGCTCCAAACTACTGAGTCGCAAGGCTTTCCCAAAGTTGTCGGTTTTGGTGAAATATCTGAAAATTGCCTCAAAGCTTCAACTTCCCAGCACTATATCACCCATGTATCATTACGTACTAAGAAAAAGCACCCTAACTATGATTGCCAGGGTTCCTCTGAACATTTTGGTGGCCATTGTTCATAAGTTTACCAAAGTATCTGGCATTTAGAGGCCCCAAAATGAAGTTAGCGCATACAAACAGTTCCGTGGGTAACTTCAGCTAATGAAAAATCAACACATTGACTGCATTTTTGTGGGGTAAAAACACAGAAATATATGTTTGCCCCCCAAAACCCATATAGTTTTGGAAAGTACACATTCTACCGAATCTAAAATGGGTACCCATGCCTTTCTGCTCCAAACTACTGAGTCGCAAGGCTTTCCCACAATTGTCGGTTTTGGTGAAATATCTGAAAATTGCCTCAAAGCTTCAACTTCTCAGCACCATATCACCCATGTATCGTTATGCACCAAGAAAAAGCACCCTAAATATGATTGCCAGGGTTCCTCCGAACAGTTTGGTGGCCATTGTTCATAGGTTTACCAAAGTATCTGGCATTTAGAGGCCTCAAAATGAAGTTAGTGCATACAAATAGTCCTGTGGGTAACTTCAGCTAATGAAAGATCAACACATTAACTGCATTTTTGTGGGGTAAAAACACAGAAATATATGTTTACCCCCCAAACCCATACATTTTTGGAAAGTACACATTCTACAGAATCTAAAATGGGTACCCATGCCTTATTGCTCCAAACTACTGAGTCGCAAGGCTTTCCCAAAGTTGTCGGTTTTGGTGAAATATCTGAAAATTGCCTCAATGCTTCAACTTTCCAGCATCATATCACCCATGTATCATTACGTATCACAAAAAAGCACCCAAATTGTGATTGCCAGGGGTCCTCCAAACAGTTTGGTGCCCACTGTGCATAGGTTTACCAAAGTATATGGCATTTAGAGGCCCCAAAATGAAGTTAGCACATACAAATTGTCCTGTGGGTAACTTCAGCTAATGAAAAATCAGCACATTGTCTGCATTTTTGTGGGGTAAAAACACAGAAATATATGTTTACCCCCCAAACCCATACATTTTTGGAAAGTACACATTCTACAGAATCTAAAATGGGTACCCATGCTTTTCTGCTCCAAACTACTGAGTCGCAAGGCTTTGCCAAATTTGGCGGTTTTGGTGAAATATCTGAAAATTGCCTCAAAGCTTCAACTTTCCAGCATCGTATTGTCCATGTATCATTACCAGCATAAAGCATCCTAAATATAAACATACGGGTCTACTAAATAGTTTGATGCCCAATGTGCATAGATATACCAAACTATGTGGCGCACAGAGACCCCCAAATGACAATATGTATAGACATTTTCACGGCTGACGCGCTGGCTGCTGCAACATAACCACCCGGTGTGTGTATTATGCGACATTAGACCACCTAACAGTACAGAGACCCCAGAAAACCATATATTTTCAGAAAGTACACATTCTGACGAATCCAATATGGGTAAATAAGTGTTTCTACTACAAACTGCCAAACTGCAAAGCAATGCTGAACATAACGGTTTTTATCAAATTTCTGAAAATCGTCACAAAGCTTGAATTTTACCCCATTATATGCCCCACATTTCGTAACTTATCAGCATAAAACATCCTAAATATGAACGCCAGGGGTCTACTGAACACTTTGATGCCCAATATGCATAGATATACCAAACTATGTGGCGCACAGAGACCCCCAAATGACAATACTGTATATACATTTTCACGGCTGACGCGCTGGCTGCTGCAATATAAGCACCTGGTGTGTGTATTATGCGACATTAGACCCCCCCTAACAGTACAGAGACCACAGAAAACCATATATTTTCAGAAAGTACACATTCTGACGAATCCAATATGGGTAAATAAGTGTTTCTACTACAAACTGCCAAACTGCAAAGCAATGCTGAACATAACGGTTTTTATCAAATTTCTGAAAATCGTCACAAAGCTTGAATTTTACTCCATTATATGCTCCACGTTTCGTAACGTATCAGCATAAAGCATCCTAAATATAAACATACGGGTCTACTAAATAGTTTGATGCCCAATGTGCATAGATATACCAAACTATGTGGCGCACAGAGACCCCCAAATGACAATATGTATAGACATTTTCACGGCTGACGCGCTGGCTGCTGCAACATAACCACCCGGTGTGTGTATTATGCGACATTAGACCACCTAACAGTACAGAGACCCCAGAAAACCATATATTTTCAGAAAGTACACATTCTGACGAATCCAATATGGGTAAATAAGTGTTTCTACTACAAACTGCCAAACTGCAAAGCAATGCTGAACATAACGGTTTTTATCAAATTTCTGAAAATCGTCACAAAGCTTGAATTTTACCCCATTATATGCCCCACATTTCGTAACTTATCAGCATAAAACATCCTAAATATGAACGCCAGGGGTCTACTGAACACTTTGATGCCCAATATGCATAGATATACCAAACTATGTGGCGCACAGAGACCCCCAAATGACAATACTGTATATACATTTTCACGGCTGACGCGCTGGCTGCTGCAATATAAGCACCTGGTGTGTGTATTATGCGACATTAGACCCCCCCTAACAGTACAGAGACCACAGAAAACCATATATTTTCAGAAAGTACACATTCTGACGAATCCAATATGGGTAAATAAGTGTTTCTACTACAAACTGCCAAACTGCAAAGCAATGCTGAACATAACGGTTTTTATCAAATTTCTGAAAATCGTCACAAAGCTTGAATTTTACTCCATTATATGCTCCACGTTTCGTAACGTATCAGCATAAAACATCCTAAATATGAACGCCAGGGGTCTACTGAACACTTTGATGCCCAATATGCATAGATATACCAAACTATGTGGCGCACAGAGACCCCCAAATGACAATAGTGTATATACATTTTCACGGCTGACGCGCTGGCTGCTGCAATATAAGCACCTGGTGTGTGTATTATGCGACATTAGACCCCCCTAACAGTACAGAGACCCCAGAAAACCAGATATTTTCAGAAAGTACACATTCTGACGAATCCAATATGGGTAAATAAGTGTTTCTACTACAAACTGCCAAACTGCAAAGCAATGCTGAACATAACGGTTTTTATCAAATTTCTGAAAATCGCCACAAAGCTTGAATTTTACCCCATTATATGCTCCACGTTTCGTAACGTATCAGCATAAAACATCCTAAATATGAACGCCAGGGGTCTACTGAACACTTTGATGCCCAATATGCATAGATATACCAAACTATGTGGCGCATAGAGACCCCCAAATGACAATAGTGTATATACATTTTCACGGCTGACGCGCTGGCTGCTGCAATATAAGCACCTGGTGTGTGTATTATGCGACATTAGACCCCCCTAACAGTACAGAGACCCCAGAAAACCAGATATTTTCAGAAAGTACACATTCTGACGAATCCAATATGGGTAAATAAGTGTTTCTACTACAAACTGCCAAACTGCAAAGCAATGCTGAACATAACGGTTTTTATCAAATTTCTGAAAATCGTCACAAAGCTTGAATTTTACCCCATTATATGCTCCACGTTTCGTAACGTATCAGCATAAAACATCCTAAATATGAACGCCAGGGGTCTACTGAACACTTTGATGCCCAATATGCATAGATATACCAAACTATGTGGCGCACAGAGACCCCCAAATGACAATAGTGTATATACATTTTCACGGCTGACGCGCTGGCTGCTGCAATATAAGCACCTGGTGTGTGTATTATGCGATATTAGACCCCCCTAACAGTACAGAGACCCCAGAAAACCATATATTTTCAGAAAGTACACATTCTGACGAATCCAATATGGGTAAATAAGTGTTTCTACTACAAACTGCCAAACTGCAAAGCAATGCTGAACATAACGGTTTTTATCAAATTTCTGAAAATCGTCACAAAGCTTGAATTTTACCCCATTATATGCTCCACGTTTCGTAACGTATCAGCATAAAACATCCTAAATATGAACGCCAGAGGTCTACTGAACACTTTGATGCTCAATATGCATAGATATACCAAACTATGTGGCGCACAGAGACCACCAAATGACAATAGTGTATATACATTTTCACAGCTGACGCGCTGGCTGCTGCAATATAAGCGCCTGGTGTGTGTATTATGCGACATTAGACCCCCCTAACAGTACAGAGACCCCAGAAAACCATATATTTTCAGAAAGTACACATTCTGACGAATCCAATATGGGTAAATAAGTGTTTCTACTACAAACTGCCAAACTGCAAAGCAATGCTGAACATAACGGTTTTTATCAAATTTCTGAAAATCGTCAGAAAGCTTGAATTTTACCCCATTATATGCCCCACATTTCGTAACGTATCAGCATAAAACATCCTAAATATGAACGCCAGGGGTCTACTGAACACTTTGATGCTCAATATGCATAGATATACCAAACTATGTGGCGCACAGAGACCACCAAATGACAATAGTGTATATACATTTTCACAGCTGACACGCTGGCTGCTGCAATATGAGCACCTGGTGTGTGTATTATGCGACATTAGACCCCCCTAACAGTACAGAGACCCCAGAAAACCATATATTTTCAGAAAGTACACATTCTGACGAATCCAATATGGGTAAATAAGTGTTTCTACTACAAACTGCCAAACTGCAAAGCAATGCTGAACATAACGGTTTTTATCAAATTTCTGAAAATCGTCACAAAGCTTGAATTTTACCCCATTATATGCCCCACATTTCGTAACGTATCAGCATAAAACATCCTAAATATGAACGCCAGGGGTCTACTGAACACTTTGATGCCCAATATGCATAGATATACCAAACTATGTGGCGCACAGAGACCCCCAAATGGATATATAGTAGATAAAATTTACAAGGCAAAACAAAATAAGGCAGTAAAGAGTGAAATGAAAAAAAATCCAATAAAACCACAAAAATCAATGTTTTTTTTCCAGAATAGTGTTATCGGCCATCAGAATCACAGTTTGAATATTTTAGCTGGGCCAAACAGGTTATAGGGCTAGAAACAAGTGAACACAACATATGCAGAGCTGAAAATGCAATAAAATGGCTAAAAATTCAATAAAATGGCTAAAAATGCACCAAAATACCCAAAATTGCAATATAATCACCGAAATAACATACAAAAGATATTGCACAGTACGGTTAGCGAATACGCTATTCGTAATGGCAATAAAACATTTTTTTCAGCAAAAAAAAGAGACGATGCGATAAGAAAAAAAAAAAAAAGCCACAATGCCATGTATGTGCGTGTGCGTGTGTACAAATGGTAAATTACATGTTATGTGCGCGTGTGTGCGTGTGCACGTGTGTGTAAGTGCAGTGAGTGTAAGTGACCCCCCCAATCCCCAAAAATGTATGTGTAAGTGTGTGTAAGTGTGAATCTAAGTGTGTATTACTGTAATAAGTGTGTGTTGGTGTGTTTGTGTGTGTAATTGTTGCACTAACCTGAAAAAGTCGCTGAAGACTGTTGCACACGATGTGGAGGGGTCCCAGGAAGACATCTGCGACGATCTGCGTGTCTCTGTGCTGTGGGGGCGGAGCTGGATGGTGCAGTGCAGGCTGCAGCAGCAGGACACGTAAGGAACACGTGCCTGCTGCTGTTTTTGGGCCCCTGGGCGATCGCGCCCCAGGGGCCACTCGATCCCCTGCTCTGCTCGTTGCCTAGGGGCAGGGGATCGAAGCGGAACGGAGCGAGCGGCTCTAACAGCCGCTCCTCCGCTCCAGAACCCGGAAGTGCTGCAGAACGTAGAATCTACGTTCTGTGGCATTTCAAGTTACTTTTCCACAGAACGTAGATTCTACGTTCTGTGGCTCTTAAAGGGTTAAATTCTGATGATAGTTGCACTGGTTTCTGTGCTGCCATGTAGTAATTATCTGTATTAATTACTAATCAGCCGTATATTGTGACATTTCTATTCTATGTGTACTGTATATTGTGAGTGGGTCCCTAAGCTCAGCACAGTGACAGCAGCACAGAGCATGTGCAGTGAATCAGCAGAAAAGAAGATTGTGAGCTACTGGGGCATCTTTGGAGATACAGATCTTTACTGCTAAAGGGCTGGGGTTGCCTTGGGCTGGTACAGAAGCACAAAACATAATGTACAACATTTCTAGCTACTTCTTTAGTTAAGCTCTTTAGTTACTTTGTGTTATGCGCCCTCCTAAAGACATCTACCTGTACCACTACCTGCACCTGTGTGCAAATGCAAAGCTGAACAGTGGGGTTGGAGGCTGCCATTTTTGGTGGGTCACTTCCTGTCACATGTGCCAAAGTGGATTACTAAGTAGAAGAATGCTCACTGGGTGCAGGAAGAAGGAGCTAAACATATTGTCAGTTTTCCAGGTGCCCCATCATGTGACTTGTGCTGATAAACTTCAGTCATTCTTTACTGCTGTACAGCAAGTTGGAGTGATGTCACCCCCAGAAGCCCATCAGCAGGACAATGGGAAGGTAACCAGATAAAAGCTGCCTTTTAGATATATCAACAACACTCAATAGTAAAAACCTATTGACTCCTTCAATTACATTGAGTAGGAGAAACAATAGCCTTCCTGAAAGCAGTTCCATACTGAAGTGCTGGCACTTTCTAAAAGCACATGAGCAGGGCCGCTCCTGCCATGAGACATGGTGAGAACCTTGCCTCAGGTGGCAGCAAGCGGGCAGATACGAGGGGCAGCAAAAAGCCGCCTCTTGTAATTTTAAGAGCCAAATTTCCGGGTTTTAACCTGGAAATTCGGTTACGATAATACAGAAACCTGTATTGTGCTCAATGCACTAGCGATTCTGCCCCCCTTTGACCCGCTCCGACGCTGCTTTTTAAGCACGCATCGGGAGAGGGGGGCGGCATTTGGGCTGCTGTCTCAGGTGGCAGCAGCCCCATAATCGCCCCTGCTGCCAACACAATACCTCCCAACTGTCCTGCGAAAACCCGATTTTGACAGCTCAGCCCGCAGTCCCGGGTTTGTTACTGAAATTTCCCCACTTTCTATTTGCTCTCCTGCACTGAACAGCCAGAAAATATATATCCGCCCCTTTTAGCGTCACGGCTGCCCCATTTTGGTGCCCGCCCCCCACTGGCCAGTAAAATTTTTTAATAAAGGTGGCAACCCTAATGCCTATACACCATACCTCCCAACTGTCCTGTTTTCAGCAGGACAGTCCCACTTTTGACAGCGACTTTCTATGCTCTGAACAGCAAGAAAAAGTAACAACGTTTCTAACTTAATTGGCTTTTGGCAGAGAGCCCAGAACATCCACAGCTGCAGATGAGATACTTTTGTAACAATATTGAGATAAGCAAATAAGTAATTGTAACAATATAAGATAACAGGTCCCATGGGAGAAGTTAGACTCATAGCTTAAAGGGCAATGCACCTTCATTATCAAAACTGTAATAACTGGAAAAAAACACAGAAATATGTTCAAACTTTCACAACCTGCCAAATGTTGTAAAATGAACATGGTAAGTAGGGGGTGTGGGCACAAAATGGGCGTGGTCAAAAATGTTGTCGCTCTTTTTTATTTCCAAAATGTTGAGAGGTAGGAGTCACACCAATATTGCAACTAAGAAAAAATACAATTGTTGGGTTAGGAATCAAATGTGACACGGTAGAATGAATTATCTGTGATGTAAATAGTGTAATTTAGTAATAGAAACTCCATTATAAAATCATGACAGAATCCTTTTAAAGCTTTATCTGCTCTAGCGCATAGACCCTGCTACTCTCCTCCTACTACAGCGTGTCCCCTCGCACGTGACGCATACGTCTCCTCCTCGCGCATTACTTATACGTTTACGCCTTCTTTGACGCTGACGTAGGATGCGCCGCGACGCTTTGACAGCGCGTTTGAGGTCACTTCCGGAGCGTGCTTGTGCTATAGTCAGCTAAGTAGCTGCTTGTGATTTCTCAGCTCTTAGGCACGGGCAACCCACCCTCACATAGGTTCCCTCCATCAGCAGGATGAGCGGCAAACGGAAAGAAGAGCAGCCCGTGTCCAACGGGGGAGTGAAGGTGAAGGGACCCATATGGAGCAAAGCCCTGCGGGGAGACTCTATATGGGAGGACAAGGTAATGGCACAAGACGTGTAGGAGCGCAGATCCCATGGTTGGACAAGGACTTCGTCTCCCAGAAGCTTTCTAGGTCGCAGGATGTGGGAGTTGTAGTTGAATGATTTCTGCTGGCCTGGTTATTAACAGTATGGGTCGTTGTAACCAGGAGAGCCATGAGAATAATGTCACCGGGAGATTCACATTTACACTGTAGTCGGTGGGAATCCCTCGCTTTACTGCAGTGTTGTGACTATTGCCTTTGCGCTGCCTGGTTGGGACGAGTCACTATAAGCGAATTCAGGACAATGCACTTTGTTTATCACTGTGACTGTTCCCAGGACACGTTTCATGTTCACAGGCCTTAAATAAGCCAGTGTTTTAGATCTGACGTTACTGTATGTGCCATTGATTATTCACTACAGTGTTGTGGTGCCCACACTATATCCGTGTAGCTTCTGCTCTTGTGTTGCATTACACTTTATGTTCTATTTAAATGAACCCATTTCCCTTACTGATTCATATAGAGGGGATCTATTTATAGCACACGATCTACCCTATAGGCTCTCCTACCTCAACCTCACAGAAAGAAAATCTTCAGTGCTGTAGATACAATTACTGGGATATCATTTGTAGCTAATATAGTAATTCCATATTAGTAATTTACTATTGCAGCTCCTTGAAATCTTCTTAGTGCAGATTAAGGATTAGTGTGGCTGTGAATGCTGACTGTGTGTGTGGGGCCAGCCTTGTATGTAACACCTGTGCTGACACTAGGCTAGACATTTACAGTTCTCCAATCCCCTATACTTATCCTGCCTTATTTAAAGGGCAAGTCAACCCCAAAATAAAAATATGCCTAATAAAAGAAACCATAATTCTTAGCAACTTTCCATTATACATTCATTAAAAATGGTCAGTGCTTTTAAAGTTATATGTCAAAATGTTTGCTATTTAAAGTAGCATTTGCTTAACTCCTGGTTGTTACTTTTTAAACAATGTTGCAAAACTTTTGGTTCCCCAGCATAGTCAGGTCAGTTAATCAGCTGCCTTGTTTTACATTGTATCGACAGTCTTAGCCATCAAGGCAGAGAATAGAAAGGGACAGACAAACACTGCTTTCCATAGCAATATTTTTACAAATAAATTAAAGGAAAAGAAAAGGTTAAAACTAAGTAAGCCTTATCAGAAAGATCCATCTAAATACACCAGTAAACCCTCAAAGTAATGCTGCTCTGAGTTCTTTGTCAAAATAAACACTGCATTTCTTTCTTTTTATTGTGTACACATGGGCTTCTGTATCAGATTTCCTGTTTTCAGATTAAACCTCCTTGCCCCGGGCGTTCGCATGCTCAGTTTGCTCCTCTTCTCTCCCCCCCCCCTTCTCTGCTGTAATCTGTGCCCAGAGCTATAAGTGAGCAGGGAGAGACTCAGGCGGTAAGTGATTGACACCAAGCAGCTGCTTTCCTAAACAAACAGAGAGCTTCTAGAGCTTTTTACTCAGGTATAGTAAAACATTCTACAGAATAAATATAGCATTTTAGCTTGCATTAATGCAGCTAATCTATTGGCAATAAAATGCCTCCATAGCTTTCCTTCTCCTTTAAAAACCATAGAAAATGTGTAATGAATGTATATTGCAAAGTTGCTTAGGATCATTTTCTTCTATTGGGCAAATTTTTATTTTGGGGTTAACTTGCCCTTTAAGCATTTGATCAGGATTGTCTGGCCTAGGGATCACCAGTTGCAATTCCAATACACATCCTGGAAAGCTGTAGACTATGATTTCCAATTGTAGATACAAAGAGTTAATTGCTGCCTCTGCTTTTGTGTATGAGTAAGACCTGTGTCTGCATCAGTAGTAGATACTGTAGTTTCCTCCTATGCTTCAAACACATACAGGCAGGTTCATTGGCTCTTGTTAAAATCACCCATAGGGAATGTGATATGGACCTTAGATTGTAATTCCACAGGGGTGCGGATTGAAGGGAATGATGTATAATCTCTGTGAAGCGCTGCAGTACTTTAAGTAGTAGTGTTTCAGTTCTATTGAACTGCATCTCCCGTCACTTATTGTTTTAGCTTGCAGTGATTGTGGGTCTTAAAGGACCGGTAGCACCAACATTTTTTTATATTTTTATTACTTTAAAACACAAATTTTTTGATGTTACTGTTTCTTTAATTGGATACTGTCGTCATTTTTTTGAATCCCTTTAAAATTGTGGTTTTACCTTTTATTGTAGGGGATGTCAAACCCATTTTCTACCAGTCTGAGTTCCTGGATGTGATCTACTGGTTCAGACAGATTTTGCCCATCATTTTGGGGGTGATATGGGGTGTTGTCCCTTTGAAGGGTTTTATTGGAATAATTATGTAAGTATTATATGTGCTTTATTAGTATTATAATTTCTTTCCAGAACCCTCCAATATAATGTGACAGGTATTCTCTATAGTCTTATCCCTGTGGTATAATAAATACATTTCTGATGTTATACAAGTAGACAGGTCAGCTCTTTAGCAGTCAGGAGGCCATAAAAACCATTGGAGGACCACTTAATGGCCTTGAGCCTTTTATTATTAGAAGGCAGGTGACAATATATAGTTTGAAAACATGGTATTGGAAATGGTAATTGTTACACCCCTTTAAAATGTAGGTTATTTTTCTATAAAGGTTTCTTTAAATAAGAAAAACAATTCATATTTGTGTTTGTTATATCTGTGGTAACTTGGTAACTGCTGATTTTTCTGCTATTGTGTTATTAAATATGATACATAGATTTCTATAAAACAGACTACAGTGGCTATTTAGCCAATTAAATATATATATATATATATATAAGTGGCAGTGGCAGGAAACTTATACTTATATACGAGTTCAATCAAAAGGACTTGTTCTGAACATAGATATGTCATAATTTAACAATAGACAGTAGGTTATTGAAGATTAAGGTGTAAAAGCTTACCAGCAGTATTTAACCTTCTTTGCTACTGCTGGAAGATCATAGTTCCCAGCATTCCATACAGCAGAGTTGGTGAGAGATGCTGGGAGTTTTATTGGTTTGATATATATTTATATATTCCAAGGCTACTGCACACACTTGTAGTTCAGCTACATACCCTGGTGCTCCCAGAAGTTCCAAAATATAGTTAAGTAAATGCTGGTGCACACAGGGATTTTTTTCTTCAGAGTCTGTTTTTTTTTTAATCAACGTTTCGATCCACCGCTGGGACCTTTATCAAGGTTAAAGATCTTGATAAAGGTCCCAGCTGTGGTTCAAAACGTTGATTAAATAAAAACAGACTCTGAAGAAACTCATGTATAAGTTTCCTGCCACTGACACTAATGAAACCTAATGAAAATTAGATACAGGTTTGGTTGACTCTTTCTTTCAGAATTTCTCATATTTCTGCTTTTCTTCCACAGTTTTTGCCTGATCAATGCCGGCGCACTCTACTTGTATTTTAGCAGCTTCCAGCAAATAGATGAGGAAGAGTATGGAGGAACATGGGAGCTAACAAAGGAAGGATTTATGACGTCATTTGCACTCTTTATGGTACCTATAAACATTTCTGCTGATCACTGTAGTACATGTATATGTTGCTATGTATAACCTATTGGTCAATACTTTATATACTACTGTACGTATACCTACTGTATATACTAAGGCACCCCCCAAAGTTATTCAGCTTTCCTCTGTTGCCTTATATTCTATCCATTAGGCAGCAGCAGTACATGAAGTCATTCTGTAAAGAAACAGAGGGAAAGGACAACTGCATGTTGGGAATGTTAAACATTTAAATATAATCTTGCATTTATACTTAAAGTCTCTAACATAAAAAAAAAATGAAAACATTTTTTTGTAGATAATGGAAAAAAAACCATCAAGACACATTTAACTTTAAATTATTAAGAAATAACTTACTGATACTCGATTACTCCTTACTGATACTCGATTACTCCTCCAAGGTTATCTCATATAAAAGGCAGGGAGGAGAAATCAAGCGCCGCACGATGGAGCATCGCCCTGTCACCTTTTCTGAAGACGAGCGCAAGCAGAATATCGATAAGTTATTTCTTAATAAAGACTTTGCTAAATGTGTCTTGGTGTTTTTTTTTTCGTTATGTACAAAGTAGCCATGGAGGGGGTGTTTTATATATTTTTTTTTTTTTCTGTGCAACATCACGGTTCTGCTTCTAACACTCTTGTCATTTGTTTTCCTTTTCCAGGTGGGCTGGATCATTTTCTACACAGCAATTCACTTTGATTGATGATGATTTATATATATATATATATATATATATATATATATATATATATATATATATATATATATATATATATATATATATATATATATATATATATATTATATATATATATATATATATATATATATATATATATATATTTATTTATTTTTTAACATAATGAAGCCTAAGGGGGAAAATGGAGGAGTGGGACTGTCTTTTTAACTGCAGCACAGAACTGAACCTTTATGGGAACTATGGCTGGTAACTAATCCACTGATTGGACCCCAGTTAGATTGGACACCCTAACATGAGACCTTGATCACCATGGCTGGTAACTAATCCACTGATTGGACCCCAGTTAGATTGGACACCCTAACATGAGACCTTGATCACCAGTCTCTCTCGTCTTCCTTGTAATTGTCGTACTTGTCTGGGAGCAAGCGGCAAACCCGATATCCTACAAATAATTCTGCTGCTACATCCATACTGGACCAACAATATAACTTCACTACACCTCAGCCTTGGCACGGCAGCTATATTGGAAATGGACAGCAGAAAAGGGCTCTGCTAATTCTTCTAATTGCTTGAAATGATCTTCTGTGCTTTATGGTGAGAGGATGGCTGCATTTTCTGTTCCAACCTACCACACACTCTAACCCGTTTGCTGTAGAATTATCTACAGCCATTAACTATGAGTGATGCAGCTGCCCTCCCAGCATGGAAGGAGTGAACTTGGACCTGACTTGTTTCTCACTTCAAGCTACACAGTATTTAAACAAAAGTCGTATTTAAGCTGATGTGAATGTGTTTTACAATTATAGTTCCGATTTATTGAGTCATCTTCTCTTCTTCATGCACAGAACTTGGAGTTCAACTTTATACAGGTTATTTATAATATTGATAATATCTATAATGATAATAATGATATCTTCTGGGCTAAGTAGATGGCTGTTCAGACAGACGGACGTCATCACTCATTATGTGTCCTATTACTGTGCCTTTTTTACACACCTTTCTATGGGACTTTCCTTTCTAAGATGGACCACAAGGGAACTTAATCACCCAGTTAAACACAGATTCAGATTTAAATGCAGCATGCAGAGATAATTGTCTTACAAGAAACACATCTTTCATGTGGTGAATTAATAACCCTGGAAAACAATCTGATGGGCTGGAGCTACTATTCAGCTTTTTTAACTTGCACAGCAGGCACCTCCATTGTAGTTTAAAAAACTACATGCTTTCAGCCCCTTACTATTCAAGGAGAAGGAAAGCTACATGGGGCATTTTATTGTCAATAGATTAGCTGCAATCGTGTAAGGTAGAATGCTATATTTATTCTGTAGAATGTTTTGCCATACCTGAGTAAACAGCTCTAGAAGCTCTCTGTTTAGGATAGCAGCTGCAGTATTAGTGGTGTAACATCACTTCCTGCCTGAGTCTCTCCCTGCTCACTCATAGCTCTGGGCTCAGATTACAGCAGAGAAGGGAGGGAAGAGGAGCAAACTGAGCATGCTCAAGCCCTAGCCATAGAGGTTTAAACTGAAGGCAGGAAGTCTGATACAGAAGCCCATGTGTACACAATAAAGGAAAGAAATGCAGTGTTTACTTTGACAGAGGACTCAGAACAGCACTACTTTGAGGGTTTACTGGTATATTTAGGTGGACCTTTCTGATAAGGCTTAAGGTGGCCATACGCGGAGAGATCCGCTCGTTTGGCAACGTCACCAAACCAGCGGATCTATCTCCGATATGCCCCCCTTGAGGTGGGCAATATTGGGCTGGTCCAATCATGGGCCCTAGGGCCCAATGATCGGATCCTAACGATTGGGAAAGGGCGGTCAGATCGCGGGACTGCATCAACGAACAGATGCGGCCACGATCCAACGAGATTTTTTGTCGCATCTCAATCGGGGAAGCCCGTCGGGGGGGCCCCATACACGGGCCAATAAGCTGCTGACTTGGTCTGTCGGCAGCTTTTATCGGCCCATGTATGGCCACCTTTACTTAGCTTTAACCTTTCCTTCTCCTATAAATGTGATCCATGGGGTAGGTTTATTGTTGTACACTGTTGCGTCAATGAATCTCATGCATTGTTTGTTTGTGCAGAAGATTTTAATGCAGTACTCCATGTCCAATTGGATAGACTTGGCAATCGTCCTCCGGGTACTCCCTGCACCTCCATTTTTGTCTTGAGATGGCTCTAAGCGTGGCTTAAGGATGCTAGCTACTTACTCAGACCATGCCCCACTCTTAACTACTTGGTACACTCAAATACCTACTGAAAGCAAGAGATGGTCCCCAAATCCAACTACACATATACCCTATACATTATGATAAAAGGCAAAATTTATTCAAAAAGACAAGCTAAAACTAACCCCTAGAAAATTAGTCAGAAGAAGTGCCCCTGTATCACATTACCAAAATCAACAATCCTAACATCTCAAGTTCATCCACTCTAATTCACATATATGTTCTAATGTCACAGTAGAAGGTGTTATGCACAGTATAAGGTTGTGTCTCATGGATGAAACTTGATATCCTATATACACAATATAAAATTCACAGCTGTTTGTATGAAGCAGGCCAAAATTGGAAAAGTTTTCCGTATTACACTATTGAAAATGTGCATTAGGGGGCAGCAATGGTTTATTTTGCTTTGCTTAAAGGAACAGTAACCAAAAAAATTAAAATGCTTTAAAGTAATTAAAATATAACGCAGTGTTGCTCTGCACTGGTAAAACTGGTGTGTTTGTTTTGGAAAAACTATAGGTTTATATAAACAAGCTGCTGTGTAGCCATGGGGGCAGCCATTCAAAGCTGAAAAGAGGAAAAGGCACAGGTTACACAGCAGATAAGCTGTTTAGTCTACAATGGGATTCTTCAGAACTTATCTGTTATCTACTGTGTGTCCTGTGCTTGATTGGCTGCCCCCACAGCTACACAGCAGCTTGTTTATATAAACTATAGTTGTGTTTCTGAACTAAACACACCAGATTTACCAGTGCAGGGCAACAGTACATGATATTGTCATTAATTTTAAACACTTTCAATTTTTGATGCCTACACCTTTATGCTCATCAGTAGTTGAAATATTCTTAACCGTTAGGGTAATTGTACATGTATTGATTCTATGCTTTTTGATGCCCAGGCAATTCATAGCTTGTTCTTGCTGTAATGTCATTCCATATTCCTGCATTCACTATTCCAGACATTTGCCAGTGAGAATCAGGGACAATTAATGTTTTTTTTTTTTTTTTTGCACCCTTCACCTGCCTCAGCAGCAAAATGCCCATTAGGGTAAAACTACACAGGAGATTTTTATCAGATTATGTGGGTCAGATTGTATCTGATCACCCAATAGCACACATCAGCACAAAATGTGATCCTGCTATAGCTAGAATGGACAGTCAGATCAGATAAAGCCAAATTGTGCAGTTTGTTCATGCATCTACTGTACAGCAATTTATTTCAATGGAAAAAAAGACAGTCAGACGCCATCAGAATTTATGTCGTTGGATTAAGATGCAGCATACAAGGTTCCCATCCGACCGTTGCGTTGAATGAAAACATTTCCATGTAGTTTACACATCAGATTTTTGTATCAGTCCCACTATATACTGCACCCAACTTGTCGGATGTGTTTTGTGTCGATCTGACACCATCCTACAAGACTTCTCTTAAGGCTAACCTTCACGAGTGCATTTGTCGGATGGTGTCAGAACGACAAAATGCATCTGGCCCCATCTAAAGGTGGCCATATATGGGCAGATCAAAGCTGACGATATCGGTCCTTTAGACCAATTTGGCCTCTTATCTGCCCATATGTGGGGGTTCCGGCCGGGTCCTCCCGAACAATGTCATGCCGGAAATCGGCCAGATATGGGTCTTTAAAGTTTTATTTTTTCCACGTTCCAGGACCGCATCGGCTAGTTGATGCAGTCCTGCGACCCATTGGTGTCCATTCGTAGCATTGTAATCCGAAGGGCCGAACGTTCAGATTCACCTATCGCCCAGCCATTAGTGGGCATATCTGTTTAAGATCCGCTCATTTGGTGACCTCTCCAAATGAGCCACCTTAAAATAAAAACATTCTTTGTAAGGATACACGTAACCCCTACACCCTAACCCTAAAAAGCTAAATAACGTAAAAAACACAAATAATAAAATATTAAAACCAACTGCAAATTGTCTTATAATATCAGTCTCTACATCATACTAAAAGTTACTGGATATACAATATAATAAATAAACATTTAACCCCAAATTAGCCCCCCCAATGGGTGTGGATTTAAGTCCCATTAGGAATACCACTGCACAGTGTGGGGACCAATGGTCTAGATTACTGGGGTAGAAAACACGAGAAACAATTTAAGACCAAGTGATCAGCAGAGGGGGTTAGCTACTTATACGGGTATCTGGCAGAGAGCGCATTGGCTTCTTGAGGAAATGACTAGTCTGAGTCACGAAACGCGTCAAGCCATGCTCTCACCCTGCCTGCTTTTCATTTCAGACATTTGCGTAATGGAAGACAATGCTTCTTCTACACAGGTGGGCAGGGTGGATTGCATGAGCGCTGTTTTAAGCAATATGGATTTGAGAGAGAGGCAGGCTGCTGATATATTTTCGGACACTAATGAGGGCATTTCTCTGTTTCCTGGCTTCTGAGGATTCATTAGATTTATGCAAACAGCTGGAGCGCAATATGATAAAGGAAATGCGTTTGTGGTGGGACATATCCACACTAGAAAATTATATAAAAGTCGGCCGCATACCTAGGGGCCTCCGCATTAAGAAATTTCCAGCTTTTTCTGATGTATCTCGCCAGTTTGTTGAGTCGTGGAATAATGTACTATCCTCATGTTCATTCAAACTGATGGAACTTATTGTAGATTTTCACTCCAAACAACACAAGCTAGTTCAAATGAACATTAAGGAAATACAATCAAATTTACTCCAATGAGCTGAATCGTATTTATGATTGGAACTACCGCAGTACCTTCCAATCTTCTTCCAACAAATATCGTCCAAGGAATGTCACACGCACAAATAAAAAATCTGACAGGAAAGTGCGTTTCAAGGACACTGACCCCCAGATAGTGGGGTGTCATCCTCATCTTTTTTATACACAGAGGGGGATTTGTCTCAAGGCGAGGCCGAGGGTGCTATATGAGGGAAAACCCAGAAACGCACCCAATTCAACAGAGAACGAGTGAAGACGAGGAGCCAATTGGATACCGACGATCCACGAGATGTGGAGTGGGCACGGAGAGAAAATGTGAACAAGGAGAACACCAGACGGGTATAGTCTCTGATGGATCAGGGGCAGTGGCTAAGGAGGGACCACTATTTCATGTGAATAACGTTATTAATCTTTCCAGTCATCAACTTACGGAGGTGGAATCTAGAGTACTGAACCTGGGCTTGAACTTTGTTCCTGACAGGGGCATGCAAACATTTGACACTTTTGTAGATATTAATAAATTTATCCGCAGACATTTTGAATCTCAGTCCCATGAAACCGATATGAATGTAGACTTTGATGGTAGTAATTATGCTTCTGATTCTCATAATGAGTATGATTCAAATACTATTGAGTTTGAGGAAGGGGGCACACTGTCTTTTGCATATGATCCATCCATGTTTATTTTTGAGGATATATGTGCTATTACTATGCTACAGGATCTACAAGAAGAACATTTTAGTGGAGATGAATTGTTTAGACCCATTAAACATACAGGCCTGAAAGATAAATCTGATTTTTATCCCATAGAAAGTAGGGGTCCATATATAGAGCTATTCCAAATATTGGTTACTGCAGATCTATGTAGATTAAAAACATCTGGCCGTAGGGATAGGGCTAGAAATAACCTCAGCAACCAGGAACGACAGGCGTTGTCTGATTTGGCTAAACTAACTAGACTAACAAGTCTATAATAATCAAGAATGCAGACAAGGGGGGTTCTGTGGTGGTGTTGAATGCGGACTACTATCTGTCAGAATCTCTACGACAACTTCACGATGACACCACTTATCGTGCTTTGGACCGTGACCCCACTAGGGAGTTTCAGAGTAGATTTATACATTTGTTAGATTGGGCGAGATTTAATCATATCATTGATGAGAATGAGTTTACATACCTTAACAGATTGAGTCCCCGCATACCAATTTTCCATTGGCTACCTAAGGTCCATAAAAGTTTAATCGAGGTACGGGGCAGACCAATTGTTTCAGGTATTGGATCCCTCAATGAACCCCTTTTGGAATATGTGGATCGTTTGTTATTACCTATTGTAACCTCATTACCCAGTTATTTGAGAGACAGCATAGACTGCATCAATAAAATCCAGGGGACATTTTGGCATAATACCTACATTTGGGTCACTTAAGATGTAACCGCTCTATATTCCTCTATTGACCATGATAAGGGTTTGTCGCCCATTTATTTTTGGCTCAAACAATCTCGTTTGTATGATGACCTGCAGAATGAGTTCCTGGTTCAAGTGTTGGAATATTTGTTAAGTACCAACTACTTCATGTTCAATTCCATCTTTTATTTACAGAAGCGGGGTGCGGCTATGGGGGCACGGTTTGCACCATCATACGCCAACCTCTTTATGGGCTTATGGGAGCGTATACATATATACGATGTCAAAAATCCTTTCCGCACGCATATCGTCAAATATTTTAGATATATTGACGATTTGATCTTGATATGGGATGGGGATCCCAGTACAGTGCATGCTTTCGCTAGTTACTGTAATGATACCGGCTGGGGTATTAACTTCACCATGGAAATGAACTTACTGTCAATCCCCTATTTGGATATTGTCTTCATTGTGAAAGGGGACTATATACATACTGAGCTACTGTATATCGTAAACCCATAACCAGGAACACCCTTTTACATGCTAGTAGCAGTCATCCTAAACATGTTATAAGAGGGATACCCACTGGACAGTTTTTACGTCTGAGACGGATCTGTACCACTTGGGACTCCTTTAACAAGGAGGCGATGTCCCTTTGGGATCGTTTCTTGGTGAGGGGTTATGCCCAAACAGACATCAAAAAGGCATATGATAGGGCGGTGGGTGCGAACCGTAATGATTTATTGACCAACAAAGCCAGACGTACTTGTTCCAATACCCATACAGGGCAATATACAGCGATTCACACTGGATCACGATATCCCCGTGTAATTACTACTTACTCACCTGATACCCCCCACCTCCAAAAGATAATACGTAAACATTGGAGTGTCTTGAGGCAGGATCCAGTTTTGAAAAAACTTATACCTACCCAACCAGGTTTTATATTTAGGAAAGGAAAAAGCCTAGGTTCACAATTATCACCTAGCTTCTATTCAGAGGCTAGTAACAAGTCTAATTGGCTGAGTGTCAAGGGATGTTTTAAGTGCGGGAGGCCACGTTGTCATTCATGTGGTTTTATGAGGCCCTCGAAGGAATTCACCTCCAGGTCAGGCACCCGTTCTTATAAGATTAATTTTTTTGCTAATTGTGGCGCAAAGCATGTGGTCTATCTCATTACATGCAGGTGTGGTATACAGTATATTGGTAAGACCATTAGACCGGTCAGGAAACGGATCTCTGAGCACTTAAGATGTGTTTCCAAGTACGATAAGAGATCAGCAGTGGCAAAACATTTATTAGAGAAACATGATGGTAATACATGCATCTCTTTTTAAATCATTGATCTAGTAAACCCAGGTGCTAGAAAAGGAGATATGGAGAAACGACTCCTCAAGAGGGAGGCTTACTGGATTTATACTCTAGATACTATTATGACTAGCGGTCTGAATAGGGAATGGGAAGTCAGTCTCTTTGTAGATTGATTGAGTTATATGATCTGACAACTTTCCATTTTTTATGGCCATTTCCTTTTTATGGCCATTTCCTCTCTTTCTCTCTGGAGACTGTATTCTAGGTGTGGATACATCAGTACAATTATATATATATATATATGTATTATTTTCTATCTATTATAGTTATTATCATGTATTTTGTATACTGTATCGTTTACTCATATGTATCCTCAATGTTACAGTCTCTTCCGAATTGCATTCTATCATTATATATATTAAGCATCCAAAGAAAACTGTAGCACACCGATCTTTTCTTTGGATGTTCGAGTTATTTGGACCTTGAGCAGGAGGTCCTGTGGACTGTTTAGCACCCGGCACCCGAGAGGGTAATTACGTTCAGGTGAGCACTCTAATTCTGTGTATATATATTAAGCACACAAGAGTATATATTGTGTATACGGTCCTCATTATATTATGTATATCAATCTATATTAACCAATGATAACTTTGTATATTAGGGTGTAAAGTAAGTAATTTTTAAGGGCCGTATTCACAGATTTCATATTTATATTTATATTCACTTATGATGGGTGACAGTAGTGACTGTGTGTTTTTAGGTATTCGTTTTTGTAGCATTTAACTTAAATTTAATTACTATATGACTTCATTTTTATTAATTTCCCTAAGTGATCAGCAGAGGGGGTTAGCTACTTATACGGGTATCTGGCAGAGAGCGCGTTGGCTTCTTGAGGAAGTGACTAGTCTGAGTCACGAAACGCGTCAAGCCATGCTCTCACCCTGCCTGCTTTTCATTTGTATTTGCACCATGTTTTTACTGCAATATTTGGAATAAAATTGGAAACTTTTTAAACAGTATTGGCCTATGGATCCAGTGTCTTTGGTAGCCTGTCAGTGTGCTTTCCTATTTGTTGCTTAAGACCAATTGGAAAGCTAATGAGATGTAACCGAGATGTAACGATCTGAAATAGAAGCCGTCCATGTTTGTGTTGAGTGATCTCCATAGATCTGTGGTTATGGATAGAATAGATAAACCATCCTAAACTGTTGGACACTGGAAGAGGTTAAGGTAATGGCTCATAATGTGGAATTTAGAAGAGAATAAAATGTAACTGGCGAGCCCTCTAATTAATCTGGGTGCAGTTTTACAATTTGGTGATCATATTACTGTTGACCTGCGTTTTACCCGACCATAAGAAATCTCTTGTGTAAATTCTGATTCTCTCCTTACAGATTATAAAATTAAGTCTGTTTTTTATTTATCACTTAGTACTTAAAATTCCTGAGCAATATATATATGCCCTTCATCACCCTATTGTCTCATTTACATACTATATACCAATTAATTCCATTGGCCCGTCCATTGCTCCACTGCATGTACCATATGGCAAGAGCCACTTTCCTCACTTTTCACTTCATATTTTTTTTTTATTTCTCCCTCTTTCTTTTCTCTCTTCTCCCTCCCTTCTATTGTGTCCCTCAACCCCTCACTGCCATCTCTTCTTTTCTCTCAATATTTTCAGGAGGGGGTCAAGGGTTGAGGTGGACAGAACATCTTCTACCTATGGCTGCTGTCCACAGGATTAGATACAGCAGCCCTGTGCATTAATAGTACAACCTTTTTTGCCCTTTAAGGGCACACAATGGCTGATCAACAATCAATTTACTCACCTTCAGAATTAAAGCCGCACCTTGTGTATCTGAAATAAGGCTGGAACTGTATACAGCCAGGATTTCCCTTAATTAAGTTTTAGAAACTTTGCACCTTTTTCTGGCTGTTCAGTACAGGCGATCCAAGAGCAAGTCAGTGCATTTCATAAACAAACCCGGGACTGTGGGCTGAGCTGTCAAAATCGTGACTGTGCCCATACAGTTGGAAGGTATGCAGTCCCCCTCCAGGTTGGCCCCACCACCATGTTGGATCCTAGGTTTACGTCTGGTTTGCAGCATACTACACCCTTATTCTGTAACACTTAACGGAAGCTCCCACCATGATGTCTAAATACAGTACAAGAACAGAAAGAAATATTCTGTGCACACAACAAGCCTTTACCTGATGATATCCTTTTTTGTAAAAAAATACAAAAAGGACAAAATAATGCTTGTGAGAGTCCCACCAAATTCTGTCTTAATACTCCTCCCCCCAACCTCAGGGTCCCCAAAACAGAAACACACCATCTCCTCCTGTGCCCATAACTCACCTCAGTATGATCTGTTAGCACATGGCATGGTCCTGTGCAACTACACTTAGCGGCTGCTTGCCCTGTGCTCCTCTAGATTTCTGACCCTGTACAGACGTCATATGCTAAACGCATCTGCTGCTTGCATCAGTTTGGAAGTAATGTTCCACTAATGATGCCAACAAATTATTGTGTAATTAATAGACTAAATAGTGGATCATCTGGTCAGATAAAGTCATTGTGTCTAACGATGAATTACACAAACAGAGTAGGATATACAGGAACACATTTTACAACCCCGTGTGAAGGTTTGTATTAACAATTGCCAGCCATCACTGTAATGTGAGTATATATAGTGAATAAAGTACCCCCTCTTGTAAAATATAAGGATATTATAAGTTACAGAGGAGTTTCATGACCATATAAAAACACGAGGCCGAAGGCCGAGTGTTTTTATACAGGTCATGGAACTCCGAGGTAACTTCTAATATCCTCATATTTTACAACTCGGGGTACTTTATTTATTATAATACACAAATTTCAATGAGTCATGTGACAGAAATGACATCAGAACTCACCGTTTATAACTGATGACATAAGAACTCACAGTTTATAAGGATATAATTTACAGGATATTCATGGCTTTTGTGTATTATATACAAATATGCCTGCGAGCAGTGTGTGTATAAACACAGCCACACTCATTACACATAGCGGTGACATGTCTACACACATACACCAATTATCTGTCTGTATGACTAGTTATCAAGCCCCTGCCCCATCCCACAATGGAGAAGTATATACACAAAAATTGGCAGTTACGACTGCAATTACAATGTACAAAGTCAAATCAAGTGCAAATTAACATTTTTCCCCCCCACAATGCAGCATTCCCCCCATAATTTAGGCCTAATTGCAACCAGCAACACAGTAGCTGTCCCCCCATATGTACACTACAGGTACTAAAACAAAGAAAATATGGTAAAAAATATAGTCGCTCCTATTCATAGGTATTATTTACAAATATAGAGAGAAGGAATGTTCCATTCATACATACCCTCATCTGTTGTCTAAGGAAAAATAGCAGTAACCCCTGAGGCTAGAGTGTTAGTAACTCCTCTTCTTGCTATGAACAGTTAAGTTACAGATTGTTTTCCCAATTACATGCACCTTTGTAGAGGATAGCACATTTTTTACTTTATTTTGCGAGTCTGTTTTTCTGAACTTCTAACCTATTTTATTGTTGTTTTTGCTCAAACAATACAATTTCCAAACTAGCAGCTTAGGTAAGGACATGCCATACTAAATAATCATTTATATTTATGCCTGCTTTATTTTTGGGGCACATGGTAAATCAGAAAAATCAAGTCCAAATTGAATTAACGTTTTTACCAATACCAGAGTGTATACCCACTGCTACTATAGGCACCACCTCTCCCTACTATACCTGCTATCCCACAGCCACAGTCCATTCCCAGAGACTATTATCCCACTGTTACTATAGGCACCATCTCTCCCTACTATACCTGCTATCCCACAGTCACAGTCCATTCCCAGAGACTATTATCCCACTGTTACTATAGGCACCACCTCTCCCTACTATACCTGCTATCCCACAGCCACAGTCCATTCCCAGAGACTATTATCCCACTGTTACTATAGACACCATCTCTCCCTACTATACCTGCTATCCCACAGTCACAGTCCATTCCCAGAGACTATTATCCCACTGTTACTATAGACACCATCTCTCCCTACTATACCTGCTATCCCACAGCCACACTCCCTTCCCAGAGACTATTATCCCACTGTTACTATAGGCACCATCTCCCCCTACTATACCTGCTATCCCACAGTCACACTCCCTTCCCAGAGACTATTATCCCACTGTTACTATAGACACCATCTCTCCCTACTATACCTGCTATCCCACAGTCACACTCCCTTCCCAGAGACTATTATCCCACTGCTACTATAGACACCATCTCTCCCTACTATACCTGCTATCCCACAGTCACAGTCCCTTCCCAGAGACTATTATCCCACTGTTACTATAGACACCATCTCTCCCTACTATACCTGCTATCCCACAGTCACAGTCCATTCCCAGAGACTATTATCCCACTGTTACTATAGACAACATCTCTCCCTACTATACCTGCTATCCCACAGCCACACTCCCTTCCCAGAGACTATTATCCCACTGTTACTATAGGCACCATCTCCCCCTACTATACCTGCTATCCCACAGTCACACTCCCTTCCCAGAGACTATTATCCCACTGTTACTATAGACACCATCTCTCCCTACTATACCTGCTATCCCACAGTCACACTCCCTTCCCAGAGACTATTATCCCACTGCTACTATAGACACCATCTCTCCCTACTATACCTGCTATCCCACAGTCACAGTCCCTTCCCAGAGACTATTATCCCACTGTTACTATAGGCACCATCTCTCCCTACTATACCTGCTATCCCACAGCCACACTCCCTTCCCAGAGACTATTATCCACTGTTACTATAGGCACCATCTCTCCCTACTATACCTGCTATCCCACAGCCACACTCCCTTCCCAGAGACTATTATCCCACTGTTACTATAGGCACCATCTCTCCCTACTATACCTGCTATCCCACAGCCACACTCCCTTCCCAGAGACTATTATCCCACTGTTACTATAGGCACCATCTCTCCCTACTATACCTGCTATCCCACAGTCACACTCCCTTCCCAGATGTTATTAATCCCATTTCTAGAAGAATATTGTTTTTTGTAATACTTAAGGCTTAAGAAGTCGTGTGACACACAGGATGGCATCATTAACCACTAATTGTAAAGATTTATGTTACAGGATATTTGGATTTGTGTATTGTTAACCATTTGAGGTATATGCCAGAGTTTTTCTTTCCCGCTCATCCTCCCCACTGGATCCCCTTAATCCCCCCCAGGGTTGTTCTCTTTATTTGGGATCCCCACCAATAACATGTCTCCCCCTTACAGCTGTCCTCATAAGCAGCCTACTTAGTGACAGCAAATAAACAACATGCTATTGGTAACATGATGTCAGCCTTTGCACTACTTCTTCTACTACTTCTTCACGCATATTCTAAATATATACATTAACAAAGCTAGATCTGTGACATAATTGGGCTGAGCAGGACCAGGCCAGTGGCATGACTCTATCTATACTATATACTATATACTCCAGCCAGCCTGACTAAATACCGCCTGCCTGTGACGTCACCCCCATTCCCACCCCGGGCATCTCCTAGGCAGAGATCCAAGCCACGCCCCCGTTATTTTTCTGTCCAGCCCCCAAACCGTGTCGGTGACGCCGTAGCCCGGAGAGATGGCGGAGCAGGGTTCGGGGCGCTCCTTGGGTTCCTATTCTCCCGTGGATTATATGAGCATTACCAGTTTCCCTCGCCTTCCCGAGGAGGAGACCGGGGTAGAGCCGGGGCCAAGGGCCGGAGAGGAGGATACATTCCTGGGGGAGCATGACTCGGGTAACCCACCGTATAGCAAACGTGCATGTGTGTGTGGGGAGATGGTGATGGAATGGCGTGGGCTGAGATCCATGTCCGTCTGGGATGTCTGCCATGTGTACCACTCACACTATTATCTGTCCCTGATACCTCTATAATTGGTACTAAACTAGTGCATCTCTCCATCCTCCTGGGTACCACTGTATATCCCTTCATCCTCCCATCCTAGGTACCACTGAATATCCCTTCCATCCTAGGTACCACTTTATATCCCTTCATCCTTCCATCCTAGGTACCACTGTATATCCCTTCATCCTCTCATCTTAGGTACCACTGTATATCCCTTCATCCTCCGATCCTGGGTACCACTGTATATCCCTTCCATCCTAGGTACCACTGTATATCCCCTCATCCTCCCATCCTGGTTACCACTGTATATCCCTTCCATCCTAGGTACCACTGTATATCCCTTCATCCTCCCATCCTAGGTATCACTGTATATCCCTTCATCCTCTCATCTTAGGTACCACTGTATATCCCTTCATCCTCCGATCCTGGGTACCACTGTATATCCCTTCCATCCTAGGTACCACTGTATATCCCATCATCCTCCCATCCTGGTTACCACTGTATATCCCTTCATCCTCCCATCCTGGGTACCACTGTATATCCCTTCCATCCTAGGTACCACTGTATATCCCTTCATCCTCCCATCCTAGGTACCACTGTATATCCCTTCATCCTCTCATCTTAGGTACCACTGTATATCCCTTCATCCTCCGATCCTGGGTACCACTGTATATCCCTTCCATCCTAGGTACCACTGTATATCCCCTCATCCTCCCATCCTGGTTACCACTGTATATCCCTTCCATCCTAGGTACCACTGTATATCCCTTCATCCTCCCATCCTAGGTACCACTGTATATCCCTTCATCCTCTCATCTTAGGTACCACTGTATATCCCTTCATCCTCCGATCCTGGGTACCACTGTATATCCCTTCCATCCTAGGTACCACTGTATATCCCCTCATCCTCCCATCCTGGTTACCACTGTATATCCCTTCATCCTCCCATCCTGGTACCACTGTATATCCCTTCCATCCTAGGTACCACTGTATATCCCCTTCATCCTCCCATCCTAGGTACCACTGTATATCCCTTCATCCTCTCATCTTAGGTACCACTGTATATCCCTTCATCCTCCGATCCTGGGTACCACTGTATATCCCTTCCATCCTAGGTACCACTGTATATCCCCTCATCCTCCAATCCTGGTTACCACTGTATATCCCTTCATCCTCCCATCCTGGGTACCACTGTATATCCCTTCCATCCTAGGTACCACTGAATATCCCTTCATCCTCCCATCCTAGGTACCACTATATATCGCTTCATCCTCGCATCTTAGGTACCACTGTATATCCCTTCATCCTCCGATCCTGGGTACCACTGTATATCCCTTCCATCCTAGGTACCACTGTATATCCCCTCATCCTCCCTTCCTGGTTACCACTGTATATCCCTTCATCCTCCTATCCTGGGTACCATTGTATATCCCTTCCATCCTAGGTACCACTGTATATCCCTTCATCCTCCCATCCTAGGTACCACTCTATATCCCTTCATCCTCTCATCTTAGGTACCACTGTATATCCCTTCATCCTCCGATCCTGGGTACCACTGTATATCCCTTCCATCCTAGGTACCACTGTATATCCCCTCATCCTCCCATCCTGGTTACCACTGTATATCCCTTCATCCTCCCATCCTGGGTACCACTGTATATCCCTTACATCCTACGTACCACTGTATATCCCCTCATCCTCCCATCCTGGTTACCACTGTATATCCCTTCCATCCTAGGTACCACTGTATATCCCTTCATCCTCCCATCCTAGGTACCACTGTATATCCCTTCATCCTCTCATCTTAGGTACCACTGTATATCCCTTCATCCTCCGATCCTGGGTACCACTGTATATCCCTTCCATCCTAGGTACCACTGTATATCCCCTCATCCTCCCATCCTGGTTACCACTGTATATCCCTTCATCCTCCCATCCTGGGTACCACTGTATATCCCTTCCATCCTAGGTACCACTGTATATCCCTTCATCCTCCCATCCTAGGTACCACTGTATATCCCTTCATCCTCTCATCTTAGGTACCACTGTATATCCCTTCATCCTTCGATCCTGGGTACCACTGTATATCCCTTCCATCCTAGGTACCACTGTATATCCCCTCATCCTCCCATCCTGGTTACCACTGTATATCCCTTCATCCTCCCATCCTGGGAACCACTGTATATCCCTTCCATCCTAGGTACCACTGTATATCCCTTCATCCTCCCATCCTAGGTACCACTGTATATCGCTTCATCCTCTTATCTTAGGTACCACTGTATATCCCTTCATCCTCCGATCCTGGGTACCACTGTATATCCCTTCCATCCTAGGTACCACTGTATATCCCCTCATCCTCCCTTCCTGGTTACCACTGTATATCCCTTCATCCTCCTATCCTGGGTACCACTGTATATCCCTTCCATCCTAGGTACCACTGTATATCCCTTCATCCTCCCATCCTAGGTACCACTGTATATCCCTTCATCCTCTCATCTTAGGTACCACTGTATATCCCTTCATCCTCCGATCCTGGGTACCACTGTATATCCCTTCCATCCTAGGTACCACTGTATATCCCCTCATCCTCCCATCCTGGTTACCACTGTATATCCCTTCATCCTCCCATCCTGGGTACCACTGTATATCCCTTCCATCCTAGGTACCACTGTATATCCCTTCATCCTCCCATCCTAGGTACCACTGTATATCGCTTCATCCTCTCATCTTAGGTACCACTGTATATCCCTTCATCCTCTGATCCTGGGTACCACTGTATATCCCTTCCATCCTAGGTACCACTGTATATCCCCTCATCCTCCCTTCCTGGTTACCACTGTATATCCCTTCATCCTCCTATCCTGGGTACCACTGTATATCCCTTCCATCCTAGGTACTACTGTATATCCCTTCATCCTCCCATCCTAGGTACCACTGTATATCCCTTCATCCTCTCATCTTAGGTACCACTGTATATCCCTTCATCCTCCGATCCTGGGTACCACTGTATATCCCTTCCATCCTAGGTACCACTGTATATCCCCTCATCCTCCCATCCTGGTTACCACTGTATATCCCTTCATCCTCCCATCCTGGGTACCACTGTATATCCCTTCCATCCTAGGTACCACTGTATATCCCCTCATCCTCCCATCCTGGTTACCACTGTATATCCCTTCATCCTCCCATCCTGGGTACCACTGTATATCCCTTCCATCCTAGGTACCACTGTATATCCCTTCATCCTCCCATCCTAGGTATCACTGTATATCCCTTCATCCTCTCATCTTAGGTACCAATGTATATCCCTTCATCCTCCGATCCTGGGTACCACTGTATATCCCTTCCATCCTAGGTACCACTGTATATCCCCTCATCCTCCCATCCTGGTTACCACTGTATATCCCTTCATCCTCCCATCCTGGGTACCACTGTATATCCCTTCCATCCTAGGTACCACTGTATATCCCCTCATCCTCCCATCCTGGTTACCACTGTATATCCCTTCATCCTCCCATCCTTGTTACCACTGTATATCCCTTCCATCCTAGGTACCACTGTATATCCCTTCATCCTCCAATCCTAGGTATCACTGTATATCCCTTCATCCTCTCATCTTAGGTACCACTGTATATCCCTTCATCCTCCGATCCTGGGTACCACTGTATATCCCTTCCATCCTAGGTACCACTGTATATCCCCTCATCCTCCCATCCTGGTTACCACTGTATATCCCTTCATCCTCCATCCTGGGTACCACTGTATATCCCTTCCATCCTAGGTACCACTGTATATCCCTTCATCCTCCCATCCTAGGTACCACTGTATATCCCTTCATCCTCTCATCTTAGGTACCACTGTATATCCCTTCATCCTCCGATCCTGGGTACCACTGTATATCCCTTCCATCCTAGGTACCACTGTATATCCCCTCATCCTCCCATCCTGGTTACCACTGTATATCCCTTCATCCTCCCATCCTGGGTACCACTGTATATCCCTTCCATCCTAGGTACCACTGTATATCCCCTCATCCTCCCATCCTGGTTAACACTGTATATCCCTTCATCCTCCCATCCTGGGTACCACTGTATATCCCTTCCATCCTAGGTACCACTGTATATCCCTTCATCCTCCCATCCTAGGTACCACTGTATATCCCTTCATCCTCTCATCTTAGGTACCACTGTATATCCCTTCATCCTCCGATCCTGGGTACCACTGTATATCCCTTCCATCCTAGGTACCACTGTATATACCCTCATCCTCCCATCCTGGTTACCACTGTATATCCCTTCATCCTCCCCTCCTGGGTACCACTGTATATCCCTTCCATCCTAGGTACCACTGTATATCCCCTCATCCTCCCATCCTGGTTACCACTGTATATCCCTTCATCCTCCCATCCTGGGTACCACTGTATATCCCTTCCATCCTAGGTACCACTGTATATCCCTTCATCCTCCCATCCTAGGTATCACTGTATATCCCTTCATCCTCTCATCTTAGGTACCACTGTATATCCCTTCATCCTCCGATCCTGGGTTCCACTGTATATCCCTTCCATCCTAGGTACCACTGTATATCCCCTCATCCTCCCATCCTGGTTACCACTGTATATCCCTTCATCCTCCCATCCTGGGTACCACTGTATATCCCTTCCATCCTAGGTACCACTGTATATCCCTTCATCCTCCCATCCTAGGTACCACTGTATATCCCTTCATCCTCTCATCTTAGGTACCACTGTATATCCCTTCATCCTCCGATCCTGGGTACCACTGTATATCCCTTCCATCCTAGGTACCACTGTATATCCCCTCATCCTCCCATCCTGGTTACCACTGTATATCTCTTCATCCTCCCATCCTGGGTACCACTGTATATCCCTTCCATCCTAGGTACCACTGTATATCCCTTCATCCTCCCATCCTAGGTACCACTGTATATCGCTTCATCCTCTCATCTTAGGTACCACTGTATATCCCTTCATCCTCCGATCCTGGGTACCACTGTATATCCCTTCCATCCTAGGTACCACTGTATATCCCCTCATCCTCCCATCCTGGTTACCACTGTATATCCCTTCATCCTCCCATCCTGGGTACCACTGTATATCCCTTCCATCCTGGGTACCACTGTATATCCCTTCCATCCTAGGTACCACTGTATATCCCCTCATCCTCCCATCCTGGTTACCACTGTATATCCCTTCATCCTCCCATCCTGGGTACCACTGTATATCCCCTCAGCCTCCCATCCTAGGTACCACTGTATATCCCTTCATCCTCCCATCCTAGGTACCACTGTATATCCCCTCAGCCTCCCATCCTAGGTACCACTGTATATCCCTTCATCCTCCCATCCTAGGTACCACTGTATATCCCCTCAGCCTCCCATCCTAGGTACCACTTTATATCCCTTCATCCTTCCATCCTAGGTACCACTGTATATCCCCTCAGACTCCCATCCTAGGTACCACTGTATATCCCTTCATCCTCCCATCCTAGGTACCACTGTATATCCCCTCAGCCTCCCATCCTAGGTACCACTGTATATCCCTTCATCCTTCCATCCTAGGTACCACTGTATATCCCCTCATCCTCCCATCCTGGGTACCACTGTATATCCCTTCCATCCTAGGTACCACTGTATATCCCTTCATCCTCCCATCCTGGGTACCACTGTATATCCCTTCCATCCTAGGTACCACTGTATATCCCCTCATCTTCCCATCCTGGGTACCGCTGTATATCCCTTCTTCCTCCCATCCTAGGTACCACTGTATATCCCTTCATCCTCCCATCCTAGGTACCACTGTATATCCCTTCCATCCTAGGTACCACTGTATATCCCCTCATCTTCCCATCCTGGGTACCGCTGTATATCCCTTCTTCCTCCCATCCTAGGTACCACTGTATATCCCTTCATCCTCCCATCCTAGGTACCACTGTATATCCCCTCATCCTCCCATCCTAGGTACCACTGTATATCCCTTCATCCTTCCATCCTAGGTACCACTGTATATCCCCTCATCCTCCCATCCTGGGTACCACTGTATATCCCTTCCATCCTAGGTACCACTGTATATCCCTTCATCCTCCCATCCTGGGTACCACTGTATATCCCCTCATCCTCCCATCCTAGGTACCACTGTATATCCCCTCATCCTCCCATCCTAGGTACCACTGTATATCCCTTCATCCTCCCATCCTAGGTACCACTGTATATCCCTTCATCCTCCTATCCTAGGTACCACTGTATATCCCTTCATCCTCCCATCCTAGGTACCACTGTATATCCCTTCATCCTCTCATCTTAGGTACCACTGTATATCTCCTCATCCTCCGATCCTAGGTACCACTGTATAACCGTTCATCCTTCCATCCTTGGTACCACTGTATATCCCTTCATCTTCCCATCCTAGGTAACACTGTATATCCCTTCATCTTCCCATCCTGGGTACCACTGTATATCCCTTCATCCTTCCATTCTAGGTACCACTGTATATCCCTTCATCCTTCCATTCTAGGTAACACTGTATATCCCTTCATCTTCCCATCCTGGGTACCACTGTATATCCCCTCATCCTCCAATCCTAGGTACCACTGTACATCTCTTCATCTTCCCATCCTGGGTACCATTGTATATCCCTTCCATCCTAGGTACCACTGTATATCCCTTCATCCTCCAATCCTGGGTACCACTGTATATCCCTTCCATCCTAGGTACCACTGTATATCCCTTCATCCTCCCATCCTAGGTACCACTGTATATCCCCTCATCCTCCCATCCTAGGTTCCACTGTATATCCCCTCATACTCCCATCCTAGGTACCACTGTATATCCCTTCATCCTCCCATCCTAGGTACCACTGTATATCCCTTCATCCTCCTATCCTAGGTACCACTGTATATCCCTTCATCCTCCCATCCTAGGTACCACTGTATATCCCTTCATCCTCTCATCTTAGGTACCACTGTATATCCCCTCATCCTCCGATCCTAGGTACCACTGTATATCCGTTCATCCTTCCATCCTTGGTACCACTGTATATCCCTTCATCTTCCCATCCTAGGTAACACTGTATATCCCTTCATCTTCCCATCCTGGGTACCACTATATATCCCTTCATCCTTCCATTCTAGGTACCACTGTATATCCCTTCATCTTCCCATCCTAGGTAACACTGTATATCCCTTCATCTTCCCATCCTAGGTACCACTGTATATCCCCTCATCCTCCAATCCTAGGTACCACTGTATATCGCTTCATCTTCCCATCCTAGGTACCATTGTATATACCTTCATCTTCCCAAACCTAGGTACTAATGTATATCCCTTCATCCACCCATCCCAGGTACCACCAGTCCCGGACTGGCAATCTGCGGGTTCTGGCAAGTGCCAGAGGGGCTGCTATAAGGTACCATAGAAAGTCAGTATTTAGTGGTCTTGTGTGAGCTGATTGGGCCTCTGTGTACCTTAAATGTTAGGGCCTATTTTAATTCTCAGTCTGGACCTGGGTTCCACTGTATATCCCTTAATCCTCCCATCCTGGGTACCACTGTATATCCCTTTATCATCTCATCCTCCCTCCTTGGTACCAGTGAATGCTTTTATCCAGTTGTCCCACTTTTCCCTCCATACTTCTACAACCCAGGGTACCAGTGTGTCTTTCCATCCCAAGTACCAGAGATATCCCCTTAACCTGGGTAACAGTGTAATCCTCTGTATGCAGGTAAAACCTATCTTGGGTGGCAAAGTGTACCTACATGTTGTATGCACTAGTGTATTCCATTCTGCATAGTAGTTCCTACACTTTCATTCTATTGTCATGATATATAGAGCTAGTCCCAGTAACACATCAATATATCAGGTGCCCTGAATGTTCTCTGTCACTCCATACACCTCTATATATCTCTATATAACTGTGTGGGCACCACAATTATGTCTGCACTCATGATCTTACATCCTCATAGATATATGTACATGGTATGTCATCTAAATTATATTAGTTAAAAATTTATTTTATTGGACATTTTTGTATTAACCAAAGAATGTGATGTTTATAGTATGTTAAAACCCTTTGTATAGACTTTTACAATATAGTAAATCTTTATATTCTTATACACTTATCTGAGTGAGATAAGATATAATGTGTACCCCTGATCTGTGTATAATCTAGATACACACTGTACCAAACACTTTGAATATAATATGGGATTTTCAGATGTGGCTAGACTGATTATTGGGGATTAAAAGCAGCATTTTGGCACACATAGTAGAACAGGGAAAACTGATACTCCCCTGTGCTCCATTGTTAGTCTTGGGATTTAAGGCTTTCAGTTTTAATCTGACAGACAAAGTGGTCATGTACAGAAGCACCTGTGGCTGGGAACGGTTCATATGCACTGGCTGGCTACAACTTGCTTTGGATAGAAGACTTGGGTTTATTGGTTTTCTGTAATAGATTAGGGTCTTTGCCTGCAGAATTGTGCTCCAGATCCTTTGAATGAACCACGTTGGGAAACTAATTCTTAATAATTTGAGCAATGAAAGATATCCATTAGACTAGTGTCTCTTCAGCTGCTGCTGAACTACAACTGCCACCATCCTCTAATGGTCTAAATTTGTTTGTCACCCAGTTAGAGGTGGATTTTTTACTTTTCAAAGTGATTGGAAGTTTATACTAAGCTACTTTTCACTTCTTCCCTCCCAGACCCAGACGCCTTCCTTAAATCAGCTCGCCTACAGCGGCTTCCTTCTTCCTCCTCTGAAATGGGGAGCCAGGATGCTTCACCCCTCCGAGAGACCATCAAGGACCCTTTCAGCTCAGACTGCAGTTGTAGACAGGACGATCTTACAGTTATCATTACTGCCTGCGTGACTTTTGCTCTTGGGGTTACTATAGCGCTTATAATGCAGATCTATTTTGGAGATCCACAGGTGAGAGCACATATAAGGGGGGTTAAAGGGTCTTTAAAGAGATGTATCATGTTTATAGTTATTTATGGATATAATAAATATGTCATGTTAGATTTCTATGTACTTTAAGGGATAATGTATCCCCTACTGTAAATTATAAGGATATTAGAAGTCACTGAGGGGCTATGTGACCATATAAAGGCACAAGGCTGCAGACTGAGTTATACAGGGAACTGTGAGCATCACTCGTGTATTATAAGGGATATTGTACCCCCTACTTTAAATTATAAAGATATTAGAAGTCACTGAGAAGTTCTGTGACCATATAAAGACACAAGGCTGCAGACTGAGTTATACAGGGAACTCTGAGTATCACTCATGTATTATTAGGGATAATGTACCCCCTTCTGTAGATGATAAGGATATTAGAAGTCACTGAGGGGATATGTGACCATATAAAGGCACAAGACTGCAGGCTGAGTTATACAAGGAACTCTGAGTATCAGTCATGTATTAGAAGGGATAATGCACCCCTAATGTAAATAATAAGAATATTAGAAGTCACTGAGGGGATATGTGGCCATATAAAGGCACAAGACTGCAATCTGAGTTATACAGGGAACTCTGAGTATCACTCATGTATTATAAGGGATAATGTACCCCCCTACTGTAAATTATAAGGACATACTTAACCTGCCTGTGAGCCTGTGTACATTCTGCTTTATGTAACTCCTGGCTCCTTACTTTAAGGTTCAGGCAGGGGAGCAGGTCTGCGTCGGTGGGGGCCCATGAGGGTGGGCCCACCAAGTTTTCTCCCCGTGTCACGCTGGCCCAGTCTGACCCTGTCTAAATTTGTATCAGCATGTCCATATGGTCATTCAAGTTTTCATCAGCTTCCTGACCTTTGGGCATTCTGCCAACATGTTATAATAAATCTATATACATATATATATTGGTTATATATATTGGTGCCTTCTTCTTCCAGATCTTCCACCAAGGGGCAGTGGTGAGTGATGCTTCCAGGTGTACTGCTCTGGGCATCGAGGTTTTAGAGAAAAGGGGCAGCTCTGTGGATGCCGCCATAGTGACTACTCTTTGTCTTGGAATTGTTAATCCTCACACTTCTGGTATTGGTGGGTGAGTACAGACAATGATGTTATCTGATGTATTAGCTACAGGGCTGTCTGTGCGGGGATCCCAGGAGTTGCAGTTCAACTACAGCTCTGACCTCCAGGCATAAACCAAAGTATTCTAATATATTTGCTGTTAAATAGTGTGTATAAACATGCCTTTGTTTGCTGTCACAATGTATCAGAGTTGAGTGCTTGTTATGAATGCTAATTTACAATACGAGCTCATTCTGTTAATAACAGTGGCGGAGTGATGCTTATTCATGACATCAGAAACAATGTATCAAATGTTATTGATTTCCGAGAGACAGCTCCATCTGCTATCCATGAAGAGCTGGTGAGACGCTATTGGAAAGAGAGGGTAAGGATCTGTTTGTATGTCGCAGTTTCCCCCATTGTTTGGTCAAGCAAGCCAAGTCTTATGCTTTTATCTGCACTCTTGTAGCCTGGGATTTTGGTTGGAGTTCCTGGAATGCTGAAAGGCCTTTCTAAAGCTCATGAGATGTATGGGAAGTGAGTACATTAATGAGTTTGTCCATTACAGACACTGGCTGCTCACAGCAGAGATCCATTACTGATTCTTATTCATTCTTCTCTCACAGACTTTCCTGGCAGGATGTCATTTCTATGGCAGCTGAAGTGGCACGCGGTGGTTTCAATGTTACCCATGATTTGGGTAAGGAGAATAATTGAGCTTTCAGTTTTTTTTACGGGTGAACTAGCAAAGGTGTTTCAACTTTAACATAACAGAAAAGCAGTATTTTTGGTAGTGGCTTAAAGGGGTGGTTCACCTTTAAGGTAATGTTATAGAATGGCCAATTCTAAGAAACTTTTCAATTGGTCTTCATTATTTATTTTTTATAGTTTTATAATTATTTGCCTTTTTCTTCTGACTCTTTCAAATGGGCGTCACTGACCCATTCTAAAAAAATAAATGCTCTGTAAGGCTACAAATGTATTGTTATTTCTAATTGTTATTACTCATCTTTGTATTCAGGCCTCTCCTATTCAATATTCCAGTCTCTTCTTTAGATCAATGCATGGTTGCTAGGGGAATTTGAACCCTAGCTACCAGATTGCTTAAAATGCCAATTGAATAGTTGCTGATTAAAAAGCTAAATAACTTAAAAACAACAAATAATAGAAAATGAAAACCAATTGCAAATTGTCTCACAATATCACTGTCTCATACTAAAAGTTATCTCAAAGATGAACAACCCTTTTAACTATAGCCCTACAGGCCCTGGAGGTATGTTCAGGGTCATATTAATAGAAAGGCACTTTCTATCAGGGGGATAGTCCTCAGATGCCCATATTGAAAATAAATGGCTAGGGTGGGGTAACCTCTATCACACAAGATCGGCAAGCAGACTGAACCACACAGAAGGGGGGGGGCAGGAATCAGAGGTCTGGTGCCTGGGTACATGTTTTATCAATGCTCTGCTAAGTACTTCTATACTAATACAGCACAGCACAGTCTTATTGGTCAGAAAAGCAAGCCTGTGATATTGGAGTAGAAGGGTGGTGTATTAAAGCAGCTATGGAAACCCCTAGATACATGTTATTTTCCATATGGCTGTATTGTATTTAATGGCAATAGCTGAATGGTAAGATAGAGTGGCAGGCTGTTATGGACGGGGAGACGGTAGTTAAAATAAACCAGTGTTCTGTGCAGTTTCACTCTATGTATGAGAGAGAGTAAGACGAAGGAGAAAGTATTAAAATTTAATACAGGTATGGAAACCCATTATCCAGAATGCTCCGAATTATGGAAAGGCTGTCTCCCCTAGACTCCATTATAATCAAATGATCAAAATTTTAAAAAAATGTATTTCCTTTTTCTCTGTAATAACAAAACAGTACCTTGTACTTGATCCAAACTAAGATATAATTAATCCTTATTGGAAGCAAAACCAGCCTATTGGGTTTATTTAATGTTTACATGATTTTCTAGTAGACTTAAGGTATGAAGATCCAAATAACGGAAAGATCCATTATCCAGAAAACCCCAGGTCCTGAGTATTCTGGATAACAGGTTCCATACCTGTACTTTATTAAAGTATTAACGTTTAGTTTTAGCATGTTAAAGAATGGCTACTTCTAAGCAACTTTTCAATTGGTCTTTATTTTTTTCTTTTGTATAGTTTTGGAATTATTTACCTTCCCCTTCCGACTTTCTCCAGCTTTCAAATGGGGGTTACTGACCCCATCTTAAAAGAAATGCTCTGTAAGGCTACACATTTACTATCATTGCTACTTTTTATTACTCATCTTCCTATTCAGGCCTCTCCTGTTCATGTTTCAGTCTCTTATTCATAGCAAAGCATGGTTGCTAGGGTAATTTGGACCCTAGCAACCAGATTGCCGAAATTGCAAACTGGGGAGATGCTGAATAAAAAAGCTAAATAACTCAAAAACCACAAATAATAAAAAATGAAAACCAATTGCAAGTTGCAACAGTTAATTTAAAGGTGATCAACCTCTTTAATGTGTTCATGGACTTTTTCAGCTAAAGCAATAAACGAGTCAATGGGTCAGACTTTCTCAAATGCCTTCTTGGAGACTTTCCTACCAGACGACAAACCGCTTATGGCTGAAACATTCATCCGGCGGCCTGACTTAGCAGCCATTTTGTATTCTGTAGCAAAAGAAGGGGTAGAAGCTTTCTATAGCAGCAACCTGACTCAGGAAATGGTTTCAGAGGTGAGTGGGACAAAATGTCAGCTCTTTAATTTTCTTCTTATTTCAGTGTATGCATTGTTTCTTCTCCCCCAAATGCTTTATTTTGCTTTCTATAGAAAAAGTAACCATTTGGGATAAAAAAAATGCATTTTCCAGTTGTTTCTTGCACAATATGTACCAGAAATGGCCTTATATTGATATATTAACAGTCTTTGAAAGTCATTGAAGTTTCAGTTAAAGGGGATTTAAACTAAAAACCAATCATGTAAATGGATTTTAATGATTTCTGAGATATTGGAAGTTTTAGACTAATTGTGAGAACTGGAGAGTAGTGATGTACAGGTCGGAAATGTTCTAACCCACCCTAAACGGTTTCTCAACCCTGGCCAACCCTGGAGAAGGTGGGCTCCAGGGTTACTGTCCCACCAATAAAGGTATAAGCTATTGGGAGCCCAACCACAGCTCACAAATGGTCAGTTCTGTGCTCTGTACTGTAGTTGGCAGTTGCGATCAGCACCTGAAGTTGGGGCTCAAAATGGGGCCCAAACCAGATCCTTGGGTTTCAGGCCAGCCATGCATCAGAACTAGAGAGAATGCCTGTTTGCTATCACTGATACTCCTGGAATTTATCTTGATGGTGAGTAAGATAAAGAGAGAGATGAACATGAAAACATGAAAAGCATGACCTCTTATTTGCTATACAACAAAGGCATTCAGGTGTACTGTATTAGAGCCATAATGCATCTCATTCCTAAATTGTAGAGGCTATTTTAAATACTATAATATCTGGAAAGCAGTAATCATGACTTAAGACAAATGCTGTATTTCTGAACTCATCTAATGTAATGTTGTGTCCGCAGGTAAATGCATATGGGGGTGTCATGGCAGAAGAAGATTTCAGCAACTACAGTGTTCTAGTAGAGAAACCAATGGAGACCGTTTACCAAGGTATTCACCATTGTGACAAAACAAATTGGGCCTTAGGTTTAGCGCTGAAGTAAAGACTGCGGCCTACTATTAGTCAGTAACGTACAGTCGCTTATTCTGAATTGATATGGGGCAGGATCAAGAATGCCTATTGGGATTTAGTATAGGTAAATGAGATTTACTGTTTTCATGTATCACATGACTGAAAGGGTTTACAAAAAGCAACAGTTGGGAAATTTGTTACATGGTTCATATTTTGCTGTTTTGTTGTTTCACTCAACAGGCCACCTTGTGTTTGTACCACCAGCTCCAAATGCCGGGCTTGCCCTGATAACTGCCCTCAACATCCTAGAAGGGGCAAATCTGACCAAGCAGACCCCCCGCGCAAGTGCCCTTCACTGGATAGCTGAGGTGACATAAGGGAAGTAGCCTCTAGGGTAGGAAAAGCTATGGGTTTGGGTGGTGGGCGGTAACAAATATGCTGTCAGCCCTTAAAGGAACAGTAACGTCAAAAACTAAAAGTGTTTCAAAGTAATAAAAATATAATGCAGTGGTGCCCTGCACTGGTAAAACTGGTGTGTTTGCTTCAGAAACACTACTATTGTTTATATAAATAAGCTGCTGTGTAGTAATGGGGCAGCCATTCAAAGGAGAAAAGGCTCAGGTTACACAGCAGATAGCAAATAAGCTCTGTCTGTCTAATGGTGTTATCTTTTATCCATTAGTTATCCTGTGCCATTTAGCCGTTTTTCAATTTCCGCCATTGCTACACAGCAGCTTGTTTATATGAACTATAGTAGTGTTTCTGAAGCAAACAGATCAGTTTTACCAGTGCAGGGCAACACTACATGATATTTTCATTACTTTAAAACACTTACATTTTTTGGTGTTACTGTTCCTTTAAAGGAGAACTAAGTAAGCCTTATCAGAAAGGTCCACCTAAATATACCAGTAAACCCTCAGGTAGTGCTGCTCTGAGTCCTCTGTCAAAAGAAACACTGCATTTCTTTCCTTCTATTGTGTACACATGGACTTCTGTACTTCTGTATCAGCCTTACTGTTTTCAGCTTAAACCTCCTTGCCCCGGGCGTGAGCATGCTCAGTTTGCTCCTCTCCCCCCCTCCCTTCTCTGCTGTAATCTGAGCACAGAGCTATGAGTGAGTAGGGAGAGACTCAAGCAGAAAGTGATTCCACACAGAAATGGAGCGCTCAAACCTTGTGCACAATACTTTCGGATCAGGTGCTCAGCAGTGATTAGCCCAACCTGCCAAGGGGATACTATGCATTATCCAGTGACTGCAGCACTCTGATAATTGTAGGGATATTTCAGCGTTGTAATTTTATTGGCTCATTAGCTCATGTAGACAAAAAAGTGGCAATGTTTCGGCCCGTTAACAAGCCTGTAATTCTACACACTGTTCCATGTTATATAGTGAAAAATAAGGGTGGAGAAAGGTTAGGGGGTGGGGGAAGTGCTGGGCGGGAACATCTGTGATAATTAGTGAACGTTTGTAATCATGTTGATATTGTGTCCAAATCTATTGATAAGATATTGATATAAAGTCAACTGCGAATATTCCATAAGTAAATAAAATCCATATAAAAATCTGTGTAAAAAGTTCATATCCATTCTTCAATAAAGTGTCCATATCAAGCAGAAAGTGATGTCACACCAAGCTAATATGGCAGCTGCTATCCTAAAGAACCACATAGAACTAGAGCTGTTTACTCTGGTATGGTAAAGCATTTTACAGAATAAATATAATGTTCTAGTTTGCACTATTGCGGCTAATCTATTGGCAATAATCTGCCTCAGTAGCTTTCCTTCTTTAAAAAACAGACAGTGCTGAACAAGTTTTAGAATGATGTAGGCAGGAATACTGTACTTGCCGTCCTAGGTTACAGATCTCCTAATTTTGGGTATGTTTGAGAGCCAAAGTTAATTTCTCCATGTTTCTGATTTATACAGACCCTCAAAATTGCCCTTGCCACAGCTAGCACTCTGGGAGACCCCACGCATGACCCATCTATGCCCGGTTTTGTAAAGGAGATGTTGAGGTGAGTGTTTATACACAGAGCTGCTGCTGCAGAAATATAGGGGCCCTGTCATGATTGAAAATGAACGTATTTTAGGAATGTTATTATGCAGCTGTTTAACTGTAATTACCAGCATCATCATAATGCCTTTCATCTCATGCTATAATAGTAGGAGAAACGGCTGGGGCTAGAAATACACTAAGAACCTGATTTCGGACCAAACACCTATCTTACCACAAGTTATTAAACAAACCGCTCTATATTTTCCAAGAACAGAATGTCACACTGTGAAATAACCTCTTCATTTTTCTTTCTCTGATGACAGATGAAATTATTTGTGCCCTATTTGACCCTTTTAGTGGTTGCATTCCCTGAATATACTGAAATTCTGAATAATATCTTTTCTTCTCACAGAGAGTCTGAGATCAATTTTCTCCGGCAGCGCATCAATGAGTCCCACGCTGCCCCTGCAGAACATTACATGCCCTTCTACAACCTGGAAACAGGATCTGATTCCAGCCAAGCCTTGGTGGTCGGACCAGATGATTTCATCGTGGCCGTGGTGAGGTGGGTGCACTAGCTTTGTCAGTACACTTTTATTGTGATAATAATGTTATTATATTTGTTTACTGAGGGGTTCCTAAAAAAATATTTTAGGCTTCCTTGCCCTTTAATTTTAAACCAAAGTGTTTATTTGGTTCACACACAAATGGCTTCAGTACTTACCTGAATTCCTGCAGTGTCTCTGCTGTGCTTATCAGTTGTTATATCCTGTTGTAAAGCAACAACAAGAAGTTATAAATATGGCAGCCTCTGTCCCTTGAGACAACAACAATTTCGTATTGGTTAATGGCACATAGGTGTTCTGTTGCATCAATTGTATAACATATGTTACATTGTCTCATTTCTGTTCAGTTCCCTGAATCGTCCTTTTGGCAGTGGTATTATGACATCCTCTGGCATCCTTCTTAACAGCCAAATCCTTGATTTCTTCTGGAGCAACAGAAGCAACAGAACCTCTTTCCCCAGCCCCGTAAGGCCTTTTTTCTTCCTCTTCCGTTGCCTACCCATAGTTTCCTATATTCATTTCATTGTTCATAGTCAGAAAAGTTTCATCGCAGGTTATTTTACATAGGGAGTCTTACACAGATGCTTAATTTATGTCCCATATGTTTAACCCATTAACTTCTTTTAGAAAGCTCATTTGGTTTACCAGTGTACCAGTTAAACCATAATACATGTGAACCTATATAGCGTTAACAGAATAAATTTAAGCATAAATGGGAAAGAAATTGTACTTTGTCATTTGTCACTTTTCACTTTTGAGTTCTGGGATATGTGGATCCCATTAATTGAGTTGCTGCATCAAAGTGATTTTCTGTACCAAGCGCAGAGTTCGCCCATTCCCTATTAATCGTTTTCTGTACTTTGTCATTGCTGTCTTGTATCATTTTTCCGCAGAGTAATACAGTTGAACCAGGGAAAAGGCCTTTGTCCTTCCTGCTTCCCACGGTGGTACGCCCAGCTCATGGTCTGTGTGGGACCTACCTCTCTCTTGGGGGATCAAATGGGGACCATGCATTGACAGGTATTACTCAGGTAAGTTGGGTACAATCTTTTTAAGGCAGAAGAATTATATTTTGTTTGGCCATTGATGATGCAGTTAGAGATGTTATTTGCAGTAGATACAGATCTATGTGAAACTGTCGAATCAGAATGCAACTCTTGTCAATATCCCCTGCCTCCATCACATGTGACACTTTTCCATCACCTGTCACTTGTAGCCTGTAGGTTTCACTGCCAGTAGCCTATAGTTGCCACTGGCTGCTAGCAGCCCATAGATCTCGCTTGTCTAAATGGCTGAAGTTAGCATGTCATTCCTAATATATGATGGAGCCATTTGTGTGGCTGTGTTCCAGCTGTGCTTCTTAAAGGAAAACTATACCTCCCGAACAATGTAGGTCTTTATAACAATATATTCAGTGGTGTAACTAGATATTTCTGGGCCCCACAGCAAATTATTTTTCAGGCCCCCAAAATGTCTAGAGGTTGACCTGTTTTACTAATATTTATTGAAACTGTATATGAATTAGGGCCTCATGGGGCCCCCTACACCTCCTGGGCCCCTCTGCAACCGCAGGGTCTGCATCCTCTATAGTTATGCCCCTGAATATATTGCATAAAAACAAAATCTGTTGCTTAAATATTCATTTTGGGGGTTTTCCTTTAATGACTCTGTATTGCCCTATGTTAATATTGTTACAACAAACTGTCACTTTTTCTGTCACCTCTGCCCCAGGTCCTGCTTAATGTTCTGTCCTTTAACAAGAACCTGAGCGACAGTGTGTCCAATGGGAGGCTGCACCCTGACCTCCAGACCAGTCTTCTGGAAGTGGATGGTAAGTAGCCAGTATGCTCCCCTGTTATAGCTTTTTATAGGGGAGGGATCCCCAAGACCAGGAGTTCACAACGTTTTTTTACCCATGAGCCACATTAGAATGTGGCGGAGTTTGGGAGCAACACAAGCATGAAAAAAAGTCCCTGGATATGCCAAATAAGGACTGTCACGGGAACAGGCAGCCTACAGGGGGCTCTGTTTGGCAGTACACCTGGTTTCTATGAAACCAAAACATGCCTCTAAGCCTGGAATTGAAAAATAAGCACCTGCTTTGAGGCCACTGGGGGCAACATCCAAGGGGTGAGCAAAGTCACCCTTTTTTCTAAATATAACTTTTTATTGAGTTGTTCAAACACGGGAAGTACAGATCATGTGTACTTGAAAGGAAAAGAAGAAGATGCAATAACCATCACAAAAACAGCCATCATCAAATCAAATTATGTACAAAAGCTGAACTGTTAAATAAAGTGTTATAGATTATTTTATGTATATATCAACTGTACCTCTATAAAGAAACACCATCATCGTAAGGAAATGGCAATAGTATGTTGCACTGATCAGCTCATTGGCCAATCTTTGGTAAAGCGCATACAATGGTTTCATAGCATCAACCCTAGTTCGGGTTGCCACCTTCTGTCCTGTGGAACTTCAGGCGGGGGGGCGGAGCCTTGACGTAATAGGGGCAGGTCTGTGATGCGGCGGGTCCGTGACCCGGTCAAGGTGGAGCTATGATGTGATTGGCCGACCGCCTCATCAATCATAGGAAATCCTGCCTGGTTTTCCTAATTTGGAAAGCCAGGCAGGCAGTTTTGACTCGGACAGCCCTTTAAAAAAAACAGGCTGTCCGGATCAAAACCAGACAGGTGGCAACCCTAACCCTAGTCCAGTTTTCATTGGGGCTGAAGCATGTTAAGGTGGCCATACACAATAAAATCTGCTCGTTTGGTGAGGTCACCCATTATTATCTGATCATTGGGCTGAGATACAAAAGATCAGATCAGCCCGATTTGTAGATAACCCAAAATGTAGATTAGATTACTTGATCAGATTATAGTGGGCGATTATGCAGGCCCATTGTGAGAGGACCACATCAACGTGCCAATGTGATCCCTGCCCAATGGGATTTCCAAACCTACACAATAAATACTGTACAGTATCTGGATGATTTGTGGCCACATAGCAGTCAGGGAGGTAGTTTGGAAGGGCCTCAACACTGGCAGATAAGCTGCTGACTCTTTATGGAGGGGCCAAATTGGCAGCCTAAATCTGCCCCTGTATGGACACCTTAACTTCCATCTAACAATATCTTCATCCTTTGCTCCTCAGGAGACTTCTCAGAGAATGATACCCTGGGCCTGGAATCTAAGGGCCATCTCCTAAGGAAGATACCAATTTTGGGCTTAGTTCATGGTTCACGGAGAAGCAACGACCTTATCATTGGGATAAAGGATCCACGCAGCAAAGACGCTGGAGCATCCACTATCTTGTAGATCCTTGCAAGGTGTACGTACCGGCACCATTCTGTAATGCACCTGTTTTTGGGAAGCTCATCTGGCTTATTGGAGGCACTTAATTTAAGGAACAACCCAACATGAATAGGGCTTGAGTCTTCTCTAGCAGAAACATAGTGTGCTAAAGGAATATGTGTTTGATTAATTCTCCTAGGATACAAATCTGTCTAAGGGTAGGACTACACGGACGTTTTCGTGGCGCAATCCGACGCGATGTGGCAAAATGCCGGCGTCAAATCGCATGCAACAGAAATAAGATAAGAGATAGAAATGTCGGATGAAGTCGCAGCGTAGCGTGCAGCGTCTGCATCCAACAGTCGCGTCGTGTCGGATCAATGCTGCGACTTCATCCTCCGACAATGCATTCACTTACCTTATTTCCGTTGCATCCGATTTGACGCTGTTGTTTTGTCACATTGCGTTGGATTGCGCCAAAAACGTCCATGTAGTCCTACTCTAAATGTCACCACCTTGTTCAGATAATGTAGACTTATCTTAATTATGAGAATGGGCTATTCTGTCGGCAGACTTGCAGCTGAAGATGGCTGGATTTATACATCTGATGCATAGCTACACGCTTTTTTGTGTATTAGGTTCACCAGATCATTAATAAAGTCTCTTCAACCTGCAAAACCACTGCCCTTCTACTTTAATCCTAATGCAATGAATAATAAGGTGATCAAGCTCATGTCTAAAAAACCAACACACAGCTTCAAAGGATAGGAGAGATTTTTTTTTCAACCCTCCCATCAATTTTATGCCAAAATAGTTCCATTAGTTATCGATGGAAATTCTATATGCAAGGCAACTAGGTGTGTCCATTTGCAGGCTGAACAAATGGGAAAGGCGTTTTCCATCCTGGGAGTCCTCGGCTATTGCTCAGCTGCATGTTTCAAATTGCCCAGGTTGGTGAGCACTGAGAGATTGTGATTGATATATAATATTTTTCAAACCTTAGTTAAGGGGTTATTTATCAAAATCTGTTTTTTTAAGTAAAAAAAGGTTGACCAAACTAGAATCCACAATTCGACCTTATTTATCAAAAACTCGCTAAAATCAGTTCGGAAAAAACAGAAAAATTGCATAGAAAACCCTGAATTTTTCGGGTTTCATGCCCCAAACGGTATAATTTTTCGTCACCTCGATTGAAACCCACGATTTTTGCCCCGACACTCAGCGCAGACCATGATATCTTTAAATGTTTGGTATTTCCCACATTTCTAGCTTTTGAGACAAAAAGAAAGGAGAAAGTCACCTTTTTCCCTGTATAACCTGTGGGAGGAACCATCGCCGTGCTTTATATTGTACGTGTAGGAAAGTATCTGCATCATGTAGAATATTTTGTGCCAAATGTATACTTGGCATGAGTCCAAAATGTGATCACTATTTGTCTTAAACCTGCTGTGATATTAAACTGGTTTACTCAAAAGATTTCACTCTTGGCCCAGGACAGAGACTGCCAAATTGTTAACATGTGACTCATTTTGCCTTTTAATAGTGGCAAGTCTGTGATTCACAAACTGCATTTGAAAATAAAATTATTTTCCTGATTGGAGGACACTGCTGTCCCTTTTTTTCAGTAGAGATTAGATTTAGTAGATAAATGAAAATGAGTACAACTATGGGATTTTTTATCCAGAAACCCATTATCCAGAAAGCTCTGATTTACAGAAAAGCTATCTCTCACAGACTCCATTTTAATCAATTTTAATTTTAAAAATGATATACTTTCTTTGTAGTAACAAAACAGTGCCCGACTAAGATATAATTGAGCATTATTGGGAGCAAATCAATCCTACCTATACAAATTAAATGCAGTTCCTAACAGTGGTGTAACTACCAGGGGTGCAAAGGGTGTGACTGCACCAGGGACGTGGCCCCTGCACCCCTGATGGGGCCCAGGCCAGGATTTGTGCTAAGCTACTGTAACTCTTTCGCCTCTAGGTTCCAATTTGGTACGCATTATTCGAATGTGTGGGAATACCGGGGGTAAACGTGTGGCTGCCTCGAGGTTGCACGCTGATCTGGATGCTGTGTACTGTACTGAAAAGCCAGGACTGCAGCTGATGATGTCTGACATCCTGTTTCTGCCCACAGGGTTCCGACCCCCCCCCCTCTACCTGACAGTCTGTGGGTGTAGCGGGAAATTCTATAGGTTAGTTGGCAAGTCCCTACATTTTGCCCCTTCCTCCCAGCGGATTGGTAGAGGCAACTCACAAAGCACGTGGTGAGATATTTATCACAATGCTCGGGGTTCTAACCAATCGCATGAGAAAACATTTGGCCAGCTCTCATACTGGTTTAGAGATTTCATCATATCTTGGATAACAGGTCCCATACCTGTATTTAGAAAGTTTCAGTATGATGAAGCTTATATTAAAATTGTATTTTCGCAATAGTTCCCCTTTGAAGACGTCTTATTCCCAAAGTATTGAGGAGCCCTACAATGATGTTGCAATGGGAACAGTAATCACTTGTTATACTACTGATAAGAAGCAAGGTGCAGTTTGCCCAGGTTCATGTGAGCCTTGTACCTCCCTTGCTGTTAAATACAGGCCTTTTTCTGCGTATCAAACCTATAGCAGATATGTCAACTCCACAGTATTTGTCAGGAGTCTACTGACTTGAAGTCCCTCTTGCCTGGTCTCCTGCAGTAGATGTCTGTTTCTTGCTGTCAGTAATTTCTCTGAAAACCTAACTTACCCACACCAACAAAAATGCATTGGATTGTCACTTAAAATCCTTTGATAACATCCAAAGCAGTGCCACAGGGGCCAGGTGCATCCAAGTTAGTCCCGAATTACTTTGGATTGGGATTGGGACCTCTGCTAATAGGCAGTTGAATAGTGTGCAACAGAAGGGTCTCTATGAAAAAAATTAAAAATCCTTACACCGTAGGTACAAAATACACCCAAATGCTCAGGTGTCATTGGGAGCAAATACAATGAATTGTCAGAAAGAGTAAAAAGGTTATCGTCATTGCACTTTTTTGCTGCTGTAAGATTCCATGGACAGTCAGTATTTATTAAGCCTGTAAGGGCAACTTGTGTACTTGAAAAATCAGGGCCTATTTTGAATCTGTTAGGACCAGGCACGGTTATCCATAAATCACAGCTCCCCAAATATTAAGAGCAATAACTCCCAGCTGGGCCGCCATCAGGGGGGCACAGGGGCTCACCAGGGGATTTTCAGGGGTTTTTCGCCACCCTGAGATGGCCTTTTGGATGCTGTCGCCAGTGCTTAACTTTCCGTGCACTGGAGCGGGTCGAGGGGGGCCGCATCGCTAGTGCAATTGCGCTCTCTGTACTAGAAGAGCTGAAATTCATATTTAAAAATCTGAATTTCACCTCTTTAAATTACCAGGAGCAGCATTCTGCGGGCTGCTGCTGCCTGAGGTGAATTGAACTACTTGCTTCATGACAGCAATGCCCCTGGCTCTCACACACACTAATAAATACAAACATGCAGATTAATATTGCTATTTATAAACATTGTATTTCATTCTGTGCACTTGAATCAACTTTAGTTCTCCTTTAATAGGGAGCCTTCTCGCTATACTGTATTTAGTTTGTGTGTGCTAACTGGTCCCTTATACCAACAGCTAGCTATTGGTGTCTGTGGCATACCCAGGTGATATTTATTTATTTTGCCAGCCCTAACTCAGGGTGGGGCTATTTGAGCTGAGAGTCCCAGGTCTATGGAACTGAAGCATTTAATGGGCGGCAGAGGGGGAGGTTAATTTCATTGCACTTGTAGATTTACTAGAATAGCTATATACAGATATATACAGATAAACAGGCAGATGCATGAGCACTGGATGTATACAGTATAAAGATATTATAGACATTATCAGACAACTCCGTGTTCCTAATTTGATAACTGTTCTATATTATTACTAGTGCTGAACCAGAGAAGTAACTATGGGGGCCCAGACCCCGCTGCAACATTTTTTCCGCAGCCTCCAGCCAAAATTGTGGTTGACCGACAATGCCCACAAATGCAAAAAAAATGCAGATGACCTGTAATAATATGTAACATTGTGTGCATTGTGTAACCCATGGGTCCCTCTACAAAGAAAGCAGATCTGCTTCTCCCCCACGCAGTCTGGTATACCCATTGTCTTTACCCCCAGAATGTACCACTAATAGAATAGGCTTCAGTTAATGGCTTCTTATGCTAGTAGTGCCCCTGGTGGTATGAGAGAATTCAAGATGATGTCACATTCTCAGCTTGGAATAGAGTTAGGATGGAGATTGGGATTGTTGCTGCCTGGTAATGAAAACCAGTATTCTCTTCTCCAGCTCTGCATAATGGTTAAAACTGCTCCCTTGAACTGCTAGGGTCTTAGGTTTGATTACAGCCATGTCAATATATGTAAGAAGTTTGTATGTTCTCATGTAGTGGGGGTTATTTATAAACACTGGGCAAATTTTCACCTGGGCAGTAACCCATGGCAACCAATCAGATGATTGCTTCCAGTGTTCAACCTACAGCTGGCTGAAAGGAAGCTAATTACTGATTGGTTGCTATGGGTTACTGCCCAGGTGCAAATTTGCCCAGTGTTTATAAATGAGCCCCACTAGTGCAACAAAATGTTCTACTTAATGGTAACCAAGGTAGCAGGTATTATCCAAGAAAAAAAGCAGGGCCGACCGGCACTCAACGGATCCACAGGACCAGAGAAATTAGATTAAAAGAATATTTTATTTGTAGTTAAAACTATATAAATCTGCATCTCCATTCACCCTACACGTTTCGCACCCATTCAATCTAATTTCTCTTGTCCTGTGGATCCGTTGAGTGCCGGTCGGCCCTGCTTTTTTCTTTGCTGTACTGCTCCCTGAAGCTGGGGGTCTGGGGCTGGTGCACCTGGACCACTTTCACTACTCAGTGAGTCATTTACAAGTCATTCTGGAGCACCTTGTCCTTTTATAATTACCAGCAGATATTATCCCCCAAGTCATGAAACACTGGGGGCATGGGGACAAAGAATCAGATGCTGCCACCACAGAACAGCCATCTTCAACCTGTGGATCTCCAGCTGTTGCTGAACTACAATGTAGGGTTCATTTATGTGCATTCCACTTCTCTTTTTAGCATAAATGAAGCGAACAGAAGAGCCTAGGACTTCTCTTGTTGGACAAAGGGACAGATTGTGCTCAAAGCAACTGCACAATGGGGACCACTGTGAAGTCCAGGCAACCTTTCATTGTAATGCAGCATTTCATAGCTGGCACACACATAATAATCTCTGGTTCCATAGGTTTGTTTTTTGGATCATGAACAAACCCGTGGACTTATTCTGGATCTCCTTCCTGACCTGAAGTTCCACTGAGGAAGAACCAAGTAAGAATCCTGGGGAAGAGAGAATATCCAGTATAAGCTACAGACAAGGGTTGCCTACGCTGTCCCATTTTCCCAATGATATTGAGAATATAATATAAATTGTTTCATTTTCAATGAGGGTTAGTATCACCTTTTCTTGTTAATTGGTACTTTTATATTTAATAGCGTTGTTACATAACAGCCAACTTTACATGCACCTGTTGCAGGACGGGGGATACAAACAAGAAGAAGAACCAAACAAGTTAAAAGTCAATGCAGGGGAAATCCTGGCTGTGTACAGTTCAAGTCATATTTCAGAGACACAAGGCCCGGCTTTAATTCTGAAGATGAGTAAATTGATTGGTGATCAGCCATTGTGTGCCCTTAAAGGGCAAAAAAGGTTGTTCTATTAATGACAGGCCTGCTGTATCTAATCCGGTGGACAGCAGCCATAGGTAGAAGATGTTCTGACCACCTCAACCCCCAACCCCCTCCTGAAAAGATTGAGAAAAAGGAACAGAAGATTAAAGATGGCAGTGAGAGGTTGAGGGACACAATAGATAGGAGGGAGAAGAGTTAAATGTAAAGAAAGGGGGAGAAATATAAAAAAATTAATGAATAAATAAGTGAAAGTGAAGAAAGTGGCTCCAGCCATATGGTACATGCAGAGGAGCTAGGGACAGACAGGCCAATGGAAATAATTGGTATATAGTATGTATAATGAGACAATAGGGTGATAAAGGAAATATATATATTGCTCAGGAATTTTAAGCACTAAGTGATAAATAAAAACCAGCCTTAATTCAATCATCTGTAAGGAGAGAATCAGAATTTAGCTTTAGCTTAACCTCTTCCAGTGTTCAACAGTTTAGGATGGTTTATCTATTCTATCCATATCTACAAATCTATGGAGATCACTCAACACAAACATGGACGGCTTCTATTTCAGATCGTTACATCTCGGTTACATCTCATTAGCTTTCTAATTGGTCTTAAATTGTTTCTCGTGTTTTCTACCCCAGTAATCTAAACCATTGGTCCCCACACCGTGTAGTGGTCTTTCTAATGGGACTTAAATCCACAGCCATTGAGGGGGCTAATTTGGGGTTAAATGTCTCTTTATTCTATTGTATATCCATTAACTTTTAGTATGATGCAGAGGATGATATTATAAGACAATCTGCAGTTGGTTTTAATTTTTTATTGTTTGTGGGTTTTATGTTATTAGGCTTTTTAGTCAACAATCCAGTTGCTATGGTTTAAATTACGTGTATCCTTACAAAGGATGTTTTTATCTTGGATGGGGCCAGATGCATTTTGTCGATCTGACACCATCCGACAAAAGCGCTCGTGAAGGTTGGCCTTAAGAGAAAAACATGGGAGATCTTGTAGGATGGTGTCAGATCGACACAAAACACATCCTACAAGTTGGGTGCAGTATATAGTGGGACTGATACAAAAATCTGATGTGTAAATAACATGGAAATGTTTTCATTCAACACAACTGTCGGATGGGAACCTTGTATGCTGAATCTTAATCCAACGACATCAAATCTGATGTTGTCTGACTTTTTTTTCCATTGAAATACATTGACTGTCAGATGTACAGTAGATGCATGAACAAACTGCACCATTTGGCTTTATCTGATCTGACTGTCCATTCTAGCTATAGCAGGATCACATTTTGTGCTGATGTGTGCTATTGGGTGATCAGATAAAATCTCACCCACATAATCTGATAAAAATCTCCTGTGTAGTTTTACCCTAATGGGCATTTTGCTGCTGAGGCAGGCGAAGGGTGCAAAAAAACACCATTAAGTGTCCCTGATTCTCACTGGCAAATGTCTGGAATAGTGAATGCAGGAATATGGAATGACATTACAGCAAGAACAAGCTATGAATTGCCTAGGCATCAAAAAACATAGAATCAATACATGTACAATTACACTAAGGGTTAAGAATATTTCAACTACTGATGAGCAGAAAGGTGTAGGCACCAAAAATTGAAAGTGTTTAAAATGAATGACAATATCATGTAATGTTGCCCTGCACTGGTAAATCTGGTGTGTTTACTTCAGAAACACAACTATAGTTTATATAAACAAGCTGTGTGTAGCCATGGGGGCAGCCATTCAAGCACAGGACACACAGTAGATAACAAACAAGTACTACTATAGTTTATATAAACAAGCTGCTGTGTAGCCATGGGGGCAAATTGTAGTAATAGACGGCACCAGTCATTGGGGTCAGAGCCTATGTCCCAATAAGGGCTAGTCCACACGGGGAGATAGCCACGCGTTTGCGGTCGCGGCGACCGGCGCAGGCGACAGTTTTGTATGGGCGCCTATGTAAAAACGCCTGTGCTAACCACACGAGGCGATGCGCTTTTCAACAGTCGCCTGAAAATGCCTGGCGAGGCATTTTCAGGCGACTGTTGAAAAGCGCATCGCCTCGTGTGGTTAGCACAGGCGTTTTTACATAGGCGCCCATACAAAACTGTTGCCTGCGCCAGTCGCGGCGACTGGCGCGGCGCTTTGTCGCCGCGACCGCAAACGCGTGGCTATCTCCCCGTGTGGAATAGCCCTAAAGGCATTTTAAGACAACAAATCAATGACTGGTGCCGTCTATTACTACAATTTGAATTGATGAACGGATTGAGATTGGGAACCGTTGGACGTGCATCACATTAAAGTACTTTGGAGGTGAGGGTGCTGACTGGGAAAATTGTGAAATTGATTAGCCATGGGGGCAGCCATTCAAGCACAGGACACACAGTAGATAACAGATAAATTCTGAAGAATCCCATTGTAGCATTGTAGACTTAACAGCTTATCTGTTATCTGCTGTTTATTTTTCTTTGTTATCAAAAATTGTTTAACCTTGTTATCAGATGTTGCAAACTATATATAGTGTATGCTTATTCCTCCCCTTTCTTTAAACTGACCTTTGTTACCAATGTGGATAATCAGCTTTTCCCTAAAGTGTACTTAATCTTTGCTTTCTTTGCACAATGTCTTTGGTTGCAATTCATAAGTCTGAGGCAAATAAAATTCCAGCAATTTAAAAAAAAAAAAAACTATAGTTGTGTTTCAGAAAAAAACACACCAGTTTTACCAGTGCAGAGCAACACTGTGTTATGTTTTAAAAACATTATAATTTTTTTGGTTACTGTTCCTTTAAGTAAAGCAAAAGAAACCATTGCTGCCCCCTAATGCACATTTTCAATAGTATAATACAGAAAACTTTTCCAATTTTGGCCTGCTTCATACAAACAGCTGTGAACTTTGTATTGTGTATATAGGATATCAAGTTTCATCCATGAGACACAACCTTATACTATGCATAACACCTTCTACCGTGACATTATAATATATATGTGAATTGTGTATATTGATGAAAGAGTGGATGAACTTGATATGTTAGGATTGTTCATTTTGGTAATGTGATAGAGGGGCACCTCTTCTGACTAATTTTCTAGGGGTTAGTTTTAGCTTGTCTTTGTGAATAAATTTTGCCTTTAATCATAATGTATAGGGTATATGTGTAGTTGGATTTGGGGACCATCTCTTGCTTTCAGTAGGTATTTGAGTGTTCCAAGTAGTTAAGAGTGGGGCATGGTCTGATTAAGTAGTTAGCATCCTTAAACCACACTTGGAGCCATCTCAAGACAAAAATAAAGGTGCAGGGAATACCCGGAGGACAATTGCCAAGTCTATCCAATTGGAGTACTGCATTAAAATCTTCTGCACAAACAATGTGTACAACAATAAAGCTACCCCATGGATCACATTTAAAGGACAAGGAAAGGTTAAAACAAAGTAAGCCTTATCATAAAGGTCCACCTACATGAACCAGTAAACCCTCAAAGTAGTGCTGCTCTGAGTCCTCTGTCAAAAGAAACACTGCATTTCTTTCCTTCTATTGTGTACACATGGGCTTCTGTATCAGACTTCCTGCCTTCATCTTAAATCTCATTGCCCCGGGCGTGAGCATGCTCAGTTTGCTCCTCTTCCCCCCCTTCTCTGCTGTAATCTGAGCCCAGAGCGATGAGTGAGCAGTGAGAGACTCAGGCAGGAAGTGATGTAACACCAAGCTAATACTGCAGCTGCTATCCTAAACAAACAGAGAGCTTGTAGAGCTTTTTACTCAGGTATCGTAAAACATTCTACAAAATAAATATAGAAAAAGAGGAAAGTGTTAAAAGATCGGAGCAGTGAGTGCACTCAGGCAATCTGCCTGCTGGTGCGTCTACAGAATCCGCTCTGGCCGCGGCAACAACAATCCAAAAGTAGTAGTTGCGGACTCCACCAAATGACATTATTTTAACACTCCGGTTCGCACTTTGATGTCATGTGGTGGAGTCCGCAACTACTACTTTTGAATTACAAAATAAATATAGTATTCTACCTTGCACTATTGCAGCTAATCTATTGACAGTAAAATGCCTCTGTAGCTTTCTTCTCCTTTAATAGTAAGGGGCTGAAAGCATGTAGATTTTTTTTCAGGGTTATAAATTCACCGCCTGAAAGATGTGTTTCTTGTAAGAAAATTATCTCTGCATGCCGCATTTTAATGTGAATCTGTGTTTAACTGGGTGATTACGTTCCTTTCTTGAAAGAAAAGTCCCATAGAAAGATGTGTAAAAGAGGCAAAGTCATAGGACACATAATGAGTGATGGCGTCTGTCTGAACAACCATCTACTTAGCCCAGTCGATTGTCAATATTAAATATAACCTGTATAAGGATGAATTCCAAGTTCTGCGCATGAAAAAGAGACGATGACTCAATAAATCGGAACTTTAATTGTAAAACACAGTCACATCAGCTTAAATACGACTTTTGTTTAAATACTGTGTAGCTTGAAGTGAGAAACAAGTCAGGTCCAAATTCACTCCTTCCATGCTGGGAGGGCAGCTGCATCACTCATAGTTAATGGCTGTAGATAATTCTACAGCAAACGGGTTAGAGTGTGTGGTAGGTTGGAACAGAAAATGCAGCCATCCTCTCACCATAAAGCACAGAAGATCATTTCAAGCAATTAGAAGAATTAGCAGAGCCCTTTGGGGATTTTCTGCTGCCCATTTCCAATATAGCTGCCATGCCAAGGCTGAGGTGTAGTGAAGTTATATTGTTGGTCCAGTATGGATGTAGCAGCAGAATTATTTGTAGGATATAGGGTTTGCCGATTGCTCCCAGACAAGTACGACAATTACGAGGAAGACGAGAGACTGGTGATCAAGGTCTCATGTTAGGGTGTAAGGTAACTGGGGTCCAATCAGTGGATTAGTTACCAGCCATAGTTCCCATAAAAGTTCAGTTCTGTGCTCAATGCAGATAAAAAAAAAAAAAAAACAGTCCCACTCCTCCATTTTACCCTTAGGCTACATTTTAGTTTCATTCTGTTAAAAAAAAAAAAATGGGTCCGTAAAACAAAAGAAAAAAATGAGAAGTTTTTGGCAAAGGGGGAAATAAAATCATCATCAATCAAAGTGAATTGCTGTGTAGAAAATGATCCAGACCACCTGCAAAAGGAAAACAAATGACAAGTGTTAGAAGCAGAACTGTGATGTTGCACAGAAAAGAAAAAACAAAAAATAAAACAGCACCCCCCTCCATGGCTATTTTACCATGCAAGTATAAATGCAAGATTATATTTAAATGATTAACATTCCCAACATGCAGCCGTCTTCAACACCTTTCCCTCGGTTTCTTTACAGAAGGACTTATTAGAAATAATTCAGGTACTGCTGCCTAATGCATAGAATATAAGGCAACAGAGGAAAGCTGAATACCTTTGGGGGGTGCCCTAGTATATACAGTAGGTATAGGTACAGTAGTATATACAGTATTGACCAATAGGTTATACATAGCAACATATACATGTACTACAGTGATCAGCAGAAATGTTTATAGTTACCATAAAGAGTGCAAATGACGTCATAAATCCTTCCTTTGTTAGCTCCCATGTTCCTCCATACTCTTCCTCATCTATTTGCTGGAAGCTGCTAAAATACAAGTAGAGTGCGCCGGCATTGATCAGGCAAAAACTGGGGAAGAAAAGCAGAAATATGAGAAATTCTGAAAGAAAGAGTCAACCAAACCTGTATCTAATTTTCATTAGTATCAGTGGCAGGAAAGAGAGATTTTTGTACTTACCGTTAAATCTTTTTCTCTTGTCCTATATTGGGGGACACAGGCACCATGGGGATGAAGATCCTGCAGCTGGAGACTGGACACTAAATAGTTAACTTTAAACTCCTCCTCCTCCTCCTGCTCTGGGCTTCATCCCCTGCCTCCTCCTACAATCTCCAGTTTCGAACGAAGAAGGAGCATGATGACCAAAAACAGAAGAGGAGGACCTCTACCCCCTCCAAACCTCTTAAAAACAAGGTTGAAAAAACATATAAAAACCAAACCGAACTCCAACGGGAGTCGGGAAAACCACAAGTAAACCAGTGTCGGTACAGGGAGGGAAGGCCTGTGTCCCCCAATATAGGACAAGAGAAAAAGATTTAACGGTAAGTACAAAAATCTCTCTTTCTCTTGCCTAATTGGGGGACACAGGCACCATGGGGACGTCCCAAAGCAACCCATGAGGGTGGGACACTGTAAGCCCCAGGAGGCGTTTAAGCAATGACAGCCTGTAACACCTTCCTCCCAAATGCTGCTTCGGCTGAAGCCTGTGTGTGTAGCCTGTAGAAGCGCGTGAATGTGTGAAGGGACACCCAGGTGGCCGCTCTGCAAACTTGTTCCGCCGATGCTTGATGCCTAACTGCCCAAGAAGTGCTAATTGAGCGAGTAGAGTGCGCCCTCACTTGAAGTGGAGATTCTTAACCCTTAAGTGCGTATGCTCTGATGATGGTAGCACGAAGCCACTTGGCTAGTGTAGACTTAGCTGCTTTGGCACCACGTTTGGGTCCATTGGTAATGACGAACAGGGCGTCAGTTTTTCTGACCTCTTTGGTGGCGTGTAGATATGTGTTGATAGCTCTAACAACATCCAGGTTGTGAAGTTTGCGCTCTCCTGGATTCTTGGGTTCTGGGCACAAGGAAGGCACTACGATATCTTGGTTAAGGTGAAATTCCGACACCACTTTCTGTAAAAAATCTGGAGTAGGTCTGAGGACCACCTTGTCCTTGTGAATGATGGTAAAGGGTGACTTGCAGGAGAGCGCCGCCAATTCCGAGACTCTGCGAGCTGATGTGATGGCCAGAAGAAAAAACACTTTTTTAGTAAGGGTATACAGAGGAATGATGTCTATGGGTTCATATGGATCCTCTTGGAGTACTGAGAGCACCAGGTTGAGGTCCCAAGGTGGTACCGGATAGCGATACGGTGGTATTAACCGGATAGCCCCCTGAAGAAACGTTCTGATATTACTCTTTAGGGCTAGTTTCTCCTGAAGAAGAACGGACAATGCTGATACCTGCACTTTCAGGGAGCTCAAGGCCAACCCTTTCTTCAAGCCCTCCTGTAGGAAGGAGAGAATCTCAGTCTCCGTAGCCTTCTGTGGGTCAGTACTTCTGCGTTCGCACCAGGTGATGAAAGTCTTCCAGACTCTATGGTATATCTTGGAAGAGACTGGCTTGCGTGCACGGAGCATGGTAGGTAGTGCATCCGATGGGGCTCCCGCTCTTCGCAGCACTAGGGCTTCAAGAGCCATGCCGTTAAAGCCCACTGAAGAGAATTCGGGTGGACGACAGGGCCTTGAGTCAGCAGATCGTGCCGTAGAGGAAGGGAAAAAGGAGCGTCCTTTGCGAGTGTCACAATGTCTGCAAACCAAGGTCTCCTGGGCCAGTATGGAGCCACCAGGATAGTCTGGGTGCCTTCTCTTTTGATCTTTTTGACAACCTTTGGAAGCAGTGCCAGAGGAGGAAAGATGTAAGCCAGAGAAAAACGCCAGGGAATCACTAGGGCGTCTGTTGCGAGTGCAAGTGGGTCCATGCTCCGAGCCACAAATCGAGGGACCTTGCAGTTGCTTCGGGATGCCATCAGATCTACTTCCGGTAGTCCCCATCTGTCCACGAGGAGTTGGAAAACTTCCTGATGCAGACTCCACTCCCCCTGATCTAGAGTTTCTCTGCTCAGGTAGTCCGCTAGCCAGTTGTCTACCCCTGGTATGTGTACCGCAGAGATTGCCGGAACATGTTTTTCTGCCCACAGTAGAATGTGTAGTGCCTCCCTTAGGGCTGCGGGGCTTCTTGTGCCGCCTTGGTGGTTTATATAAGCGACTGCTGTTACATTGTCGGACTGGATCCGGGTGGCGTGGCCGCGGAGGAGGGGCGTCAAGCGTTCCAGTGAGTAGCGAATTGCCCTTAGTTCTAAAAGATTGATGGGGAGAGAACGTTCCTCCTGATTCCAAAGACCCTGCACTGTCGTCTGGCCCAACACGCCTCCCCAGCCCCGTAGGCTGGCGTCCGTCGAAAGAACCGTCCAGTGGAGAGGAGGGAAGGGACGCCCCCCTGTTGTCCGTAGTGGCTGTGTCCACCAGGTGAGAGAGCGTTTGACCCGTTCCGGAAGGACTATCCGGCGGTCTAGATTGGTTCGATCTGTGCGTTGGTGCAGCAGAATTGCATGTTGAAGGGCTCTGGTGTGGAATTGTGCATAGGGGATTGCTGGGAAGGATGCTACCATAGTGCCTAGGGTTTGCATGGCTGTCCGGAGAGGGACCCTGAATGACCTCTGTAGGGTTCGAATCCTGCCCTGGAGGGTGCTGGTCTTGTCTCTCGGAAGAAAGGCTCTCCCTGTCCTGGAATCCAGTATCAGCCCCAGGTATTCTATCGTTTGAGTCGGGATGAGCTTCGATTTGTTGAGGTTGACAGTCCATCCCAGTTCTGTCAAAGTCTTTAGGACCTGAGACGTGTGGTGAAGGGCTTTTGTTGCCGACTCGCCTTTTACGAGAAGATCGTCCAAATAAGGAATGACAGGAATGCCCTGTAGTCTTAGTTCTTCTAGTGCTGCCGCCATCACCTTGGTGAATGTGCGGGGGGCTGATGACAGTACGAATGGGAGTGCGACAAACTGCCAGTGGTGACCGTTCACAAAGAATCTGAGAAACCTGTGGTGGGCTGGGTGGATGGGAATATGGAGGTAGGCATCTTTTATGTCGATGACCGTCATGAACTCCCCGTCTTCCATGGATGCCAAAACAGATTGGATTGATTCCATCTTGAAGTGGCAGCGCCTGACGAAAGGGTTGAGATCTTTGAGATCCAGCACTGGTTTCAGGGAGCCGTCCTTCTTGGGGACCATAAAAAGGTTGGAATAGTACCCTCTTCCCCTGTCTGATTGTGGAACTGGTTGTATAGTTCCTGTTTTGACAAGGTCTTGGATGACCAAGAGAAATTTGCTCTTGTTGTGTAGTTGTCGGGGTAGTCTGGATACGAAAAATCTGTGGGGAGGAGGTTGGGTAAAATCAATTAGTAGTCCCCGAGTGATGACTTGGAGAACCCAATGGTCCCGAATCTTGAGTTCCCACACCTCCCGAAAGGATTGGAGGCGGCCTCCTAGTGGGATCCCTTCGGGGGTGGGCACCCCTTCATGCGGAAGTGGACTTGTCCTGAGAGGACTTGGCCGGTGCTTTGTTGGACGACCAACTGGACCTTTGTTTATTTTGGTAGCGAGAGCAGAAATTGGAGTTGGGTTTGTCTGACTGTGTCTTTGACCTTTGGCCTTGCCGAAAGGGTCGAAAAAAGGGGCGTCTCTTGAAGGCTGGTCTTTTGGTTCTGGCCTGTGGGAGTAGCGTGCTCTTACCGCCAGTTGCTTGTGAGATTATTTTGTCTAATTCTGCCCCGAAGAGTAATTTTTCCTTGAAAGGGCAGGCTGACTAGGGAGCGTTTGGATGTGAGGTCGGCCGACCATGTCTTCAGCCAAAGGAAACGGCGAGCTGCCACCGACTGGGCTGAGGCCTGTGCCACCATCTTTGCTGCGTCGATAGCCGCATCTCCAATGTAGTTGGTAGCGTCAGCTATTTGAGAGAGGAGATTATCGGTGGTGGGGTCCTCGGACCCGAGAAGTTGCGCAACCTGTTCTACCCAGACCTCCATAGCCTTGGCGACTCAGGCAATAGCAAAGATAGGTCTAAAGGCGGATCCGGACGCTGTGAAGGAAGATTTGCAAAACCCTTCCAGACGCTTGTCAATAGGGTCTTTGAATGCTGCTGCGTCCGCCACCGGAATGGTGGTATTCCTGGAAAGTCTGGAAACTGGGGGATCAACTGCTGGGGGTGAAGCCCAGAGCTCAGTGCACTCCTGAGGAAAGGGATAAGTTTGTGAGAAGCGCCTTGATATTTGCACCCTGTGGTCTGGATGTTTCCACTGGGCCTTGATGAGGTCGTCCAGCTGTTCATAAACTGGGAAGACGTAAGAACTCTTCTTTTGTCTCTTAAAGATATTTTTCGCTGGCTCAACAAAGACGGGCTCTTCTATGTTAAGAGTACTAAGCACCGCTTGTATAAGGCCTTCCACCTCCTTTTGGGTTCTAGGGGTGTCTAGATCTGGATCAATGTGTTCCTGATCGGAGTCATCCTGTGATAGGACTTGGCCTTCCTCATCGGAGGGAGAAAATGGTTCCCTAGGGGAATCAGGTGGCGAAGGTGCAAGGCGTTTGGAACCTGAGGGGAGGTCGGTAGTTCTAGCGGGTTGAGAAAGGTGCTCTAGGACCTTGTCTAATGTCTCTGGGATGCGGGCCAGGTTTTGGATGCCTGCAAGTGAGAGGGAAAGGGCCCTGATCAACTCAGACTCAGATGTACTGGCCAAAGGTGGTGGCGAGGAATCTGAAGGTCTGCAGGCCATACACACGGATTCAGCCGATGCCGAATGAAATTTAGCCTTACATTTGGTGCAGGCTAGAAAAGTGATTTGAGTATTTTGGCGTGTGTGAGCTGAGGACTTAGAGGTCCTGGGCTCTTCTGTCTTATCTGCCATGATGCTCTTTCTCCTTCCTGAGAAAAAATCTCTCTCTTTTTTTTTTTTTTTTTTAAATTATTTATTTATTTATTTTGCTGAGGCAGGGGAATATGGCAGATGCAAGGATAAGAGCCTCCTAATAGTGAAGGTGCTGTGGAGACAGAGAATAGAGGGTTTAGAGTCCCTGGGGAAACCCATGTTTACCAGGTGTAGTGCCCCTTTAAGAGAAGGAATACTTGCCTGTAAATGTCTGCCTGGACTAGAGGAGCACGGTCGCTGAAGACTTAGGAAGCAGGGGCCCAAGTAGAAGCAGTGTGCACCGAGGTGCTGGGATAGGAAGCAGCAGCCGTTAGGGTGAGAGGGCTTTTGGCGCCAGAAGAACCGTCTCAGTGCGGGAGCGGGAGATCCTATTGCGCATAAGGTAGAGACTGGGCGGAAGCGCGTTCCAAGGTGGAACGCACGTTGGCGCCGACGGCAGAGCAGGGGAAAAAAGGCGCGAGAAGAGCATCGATGCGCATATTGGAAGGTAGGCGATACAGAGAGGGCTACATAGTGTGAAAAGGAACAGAGAGCAAGGGGGCCTATTTAGAGAATAAAGAGAGGGTAGAAGGGTGGAATGTACTCACCACCGTTGCCAGCTGTACTGTGCCCTTTGAATAGGTTTCCCTGTCACAGACACAAACAAGAATATATGTGAAGACTCACGTATATAATTGCCTGTGTAAGGATATACACCTAAGAGGTGTAGAGCGCTGCTGCAGGCCTCCGCGGAGCGGGAAGACAGCGTAGGGAAAAAAGGAGCGAGCCTGCAGACCTCCGTAGAGCGGGAAGGCTATAGGGTAGAGTAGTTATCTGCTGGAGAGGCTCTTTGAGTGATGTCAGTGGCCCCCATAATGTGGCATGATCCTAACACGCAGTCCTGATCAATTGCTCCAGCCACTAACTATGTGTCTTCTCCTTCTGAGGACACTAACGAAACTGGAGATTGTAGGAGGAGGCAGGGGATGAAGCCCAGAGCAGGAGGAGGAGGAGTTTAAAGTTAACTATTTAGTGTCCAGTCTCCAGCTGCAGGATCTTCATCCCCATGGTGCCTGTGTCCCCCAATTAGGCAAGAGAAAGTTATATTTATATACGAGTTCAATGAAAAGGACTTGTGCTGAATATAGATATGTCAAAATTTAGCAACAGACAAAAACTATGTTTTTATTATTTCATGAACTTAACAGTGAGAGGGTGGTATATTAATCACATTATCTAACTCACAAAGACCAATCATAGAGGAGTGTCAATTTCCCTTTAAAGGGGTGGTTTACCTTTAAGTAAGCTTTTAGTATGTAATAGAATGGCCAGTTCTAAACAACTTTGCAATTGGTTTTCATTATTTTTATAGTTTTAGAATTACTTGCCTTTTTTCTGACTCTTTTCTGACCCCACTAAAAAGCAAATGCTCTTTAAGGCTAGACATTTATTGTTATTGCTAATTTTTATTTCTCATCTTTCTAGTAAGGTCCTCTCCTATTCATATTCCAGTATCTTAATCAAATGAATGCATGGTTGCTAGGGTAATTTGGATCCTAACAACCAAATTGCTGAAATTTCCAACTGGAGAGCTGCTGAATAAGAAAGCCAAATAACTCAAAAACCTTAAATAATAAAAGCTAAAATCGCAAAATGTCTCACAATATAACTCTCTACATCATACTAAAAGTTAACTCAAAGGTGACCAACCCCTTTAAAGCATAAGAAATAACAAAAACCATTGATTTTTCATATTTAAAACAATAGGCAAAAATAATGTTGAAGAAGGGATGTACTACCTCTTTAAACTTTAGGTAGGTTTTTGAAGATTAAGGTGTAAAAGTTTACCAGCAGTATATAACCGTCCCCTCAGTGAAAAAAACAGCGTTCAACGGACATTGATTACAGGTAATGCTAGAATGCACATAAAAAATAAAACAAGTTAGGGACCGCCATTCGGGGTTTACTTGACGTGGTATGGTGGCTTATCAATTTTATGATCATAACTTTGTAACAAAATAACCCCTATTTGGGTACATCTGCAATAGCATTTATTATACTTATATATATACTTTAAAGCCTTTAGAGTGCTCCCACAACCCCCCTGTTTTGATAATAAATATATATATATATATATATATATATATATATATAAATAAAAATCAGTATGGCAGTTAGCACAGACACAAACATGAACTTTTTTTTAAAGAAACCTTGATAGAAAAATAACATAAATTTTAAAGGGGTATGGCAATTACCATTTATACCATGTGTTCATACTTTATATTGTCACCTGCCTTCTAATAATAAAAGGCTCAAGGCCATTATGTGGTCCTCCGATGTATTTTATGGCCTCCTGACTGCTAAAGAGCTGACCTGTCTAACATCAGAAATGTATTTATTATATCACAGGGATAAGACTATAGAGAATACATTATATTGGAGGGTTCTGGAAAGAAATGATATTACTAATACAGCTACTAATACAGCACATATAATACTTACATAATTATTCCAATAAAACCCTTCAAAGGGACAACACCCCAAATCACCCCCAAAATGATGGCCAAAATCTGTCTGAACCAGTAGATCACATCAAGAAACTCATCCTGTAAAGAGACGGGTATAGATGGTAAGAAAATGGGTTTGACATTCCCTACAATTAAAGCTAAAACCACAATTTTAAAGGGATTCAAAAAGTGACAACAGTATCCAATTAAAGGAACAGTAAAGGTGTTTTAAAGTAATAAACGTATAACATTTTTGGGTGATACTGTTCCTTTAAGGCCCACAATCACTGCAAGCTAAAACAATAAATGACAGGAGATGCAGTTCAATAGAACTGAAACACTACTACTTAAAGTACTGCAGCACTTTACAGAGATTTCCCATCAGTCCACACCCCTGTGGAATTACAATCTAAGGTCCATTTCACATTCCCTATGGGTGATTTTAACAAGAGCCAATGAACCTGCCTGTATGTATGTGTTTGAAGCATAGGAGGAAACTACAGTATCTACTACTGATGCAGACACAGGTCTTACTCATACACAAAAGCAGAGGCAGCAATTAACTCTTTGTATCTACAATTGGAAATCACAGTCTACAGCTTTCCAGGATGTGTATTGGAATTGCAACTGGTGATATCCAGGCGAGACAATCCTGATCAAATGCTTAAAGGGCAAGTCAACCCCATAATAAAAATTTGCCTAAAAGAAGAAAATGATTCTAAGCAACTTTGCATTACACATTTTCTATAGATTTTAAAGGAGAAGGAAAGCTATGGAGATATTTTATTGCCAATAGATTAGCTGCATTAGTGCAAGCTAGAATGCTATATTCTATAGAATGTTTTATCATACCGGAGTAAAAAGTTATAGAAGCTCTCTGTTTGTTTAGGATAGCAGCTGCAATATTAGCTTGGTGTGACATCACTTCCTGCCTGAGTCTCTCCCTGCTCTGGGCTCAGATTACAGCAGAGAAGGGAGAGGGAGGGAAGAGGAGCAAACTGAGCATGCTCAAGCCCTAGCCCTGGAGGTTTAAGCTGAAAACAGGAAGTCTGATACAGAAGCCCATGTGTACACAATAGAAGGAAAGACATGCTGTGTTTATTTATTTTTTTTATTTTATTTTATTGAGAACTCAGAGCAGCATTTCTTATTGGGTTTACTAGTATATTTAGGTGGACTTTTCTGATAAGGCTTACTTAGTTTTAACCTTTCCTTCTCCTTTAATTTATTTGTAAAAGTATTATTATTGAAAGCAATGTTTGTCCTTTTCTATGCTCTGCCTTGGGTTACAAAGTTATGACCATAAAGTTGATAAGACACCATACCATGTCAAGGTAAACCCCTGTTTTGTAAACACATGCACTTGCATATATACTGAATTACTTATGAGACAGAGGACCAGGGAATGTACACTGAAAAGTAGCACTTCCATTCTACTTAAATATACTTGAACTTAGCCTTTTGAGTGCTCCCACAATCCCCCCTTTTTGTAGATTTTAAAAAGTAACAACCAGGAGTCAGGAAAATGCTTTTAAAAGCAAAAATTTTTACGAATAACTTCAAAAGCACTGACAATTTTTAATAACTCTATATTGGAAAGTTGCTTAGAATTATGTTTTCTTTTATTACATATTTTTTTATTTTGGGGTTAACTTGCCCTTTAAATAAGGTAGGATAAGGGAGTGGAGAACTGTAAATGTCTAGCCTAGTGTCAGCACAGGTGTTACATACAAGGCTGGCCCCACACACACAGTCAGCATTCACAGCCACACTAATCCTTAATCTACACTAAGAAGATTTCAAGGAGCTGGAATAGTAAATTAGAGGATCTCATTAGCAACTGGAATTATGATATCCCAGTAATTGTATCTACAGCACTGAAGGCTCCGTTCCCTTTCTGTGAGGTTGAGGTAGGAGAGCCTATAGGGTAGATCGTGTGCTATAAATAGATCCCCTCTATATGAATCAGTAAGGGAAATGGGTTCATTTAAATAGAACATAAAGTGTAATGCAACACAAGAGCAGAAGCTACACGGATATAGTGTGGGCACCACAACACTGTAGTGAATAATCAATGGCACATACAGTAACGTCAGATCTAAAACACTGGTTTATTTAAGGCCTGTGAACATGAAACGTGTCCAGGGAACAGTCACAGTGATAAACAAAGTGCATTGTCCTGAATTCGCTTATAGTGACTCGTCCCAACCAGGCAGCACAAAGGCAATAGTCACAACACTGCAGTAAAGCGAGGGATTCCCACCGACTACAGTGTAAATGTGAATCTCCCGGTGACATTATTCTCATGGCTCTCCTGGTTACAACGACCCATACTGTTAATAACCAGGCCAGCAGAAATCATTCAACTACAACTCCCACATCCTGCGACCTAGAAAGCTTCTGGGAGACGAAGTCCTTGTCCAACCATGGGATCTGCGCTCCTACACGTCTTGTGCCATTACCTTGTCCTCCCATATAGAGTCTCCCCGCAGGGCTTTGCTCCATATGGGTCCCTTCACCTTCACTCCCCCGTTGGACACGGGCTGCTCTTCTTTCCGTTTGCCGCTCATCCTGCTGATGGAGGGAACCTATGTGAGGGTGGGTTGCCCGTGCCTAAGAGCTGAGAAATCACAAGCAGCTACTTAGCTGACTATAGCACAAGCACGCTCCGGAAGTGACCTCAAACGCGCTGTCAAAGCGTCGCGGCGCATCCTACGTCAGCGTCAAAGAAGGCGTAAACGTATAAGTAATGCGTGAGGAGGAGATGTATGCGTCACTTGTGAGGGGACACGCTGTAGTAGGAGGAGAGTAGCAGGGTCTATACGCTACAGCAGAGAAAGCTTTAAAAGGATTCTGTCATGATTTTATAATGTAGTTTCTATTTCTAAATTAAACTATTTACACAACAAATAATTCATTCTACCGTGTCAATAAAAAGAGGGACAACTTTTTGACCACGCCCATTTTGCGGCCACACCCCCTAATTGCCATGTTCACAAAATTTGGCAGGTTATAAAAGTTTGAACATATTTCTGTGTTTGTTTCCAGGTTATTACAGTTTTGATAATGAAGGTGAATTGCCCTTTGAGCTGTGAGTCTAACTTCTCCCAATGGACCTGTTATCTTATATTGTTATAATTACTTATTTGCTTATCTCAAAATTGTTACAAAAGTATCTCATCTGCTGCTCTGGCTGTTCTGGGCTCTCTGCCAAAAGCTAATTAAGTTAGAAACGTTGTTTCTTTTTCTGGCTGTTTAGAGCAGAGAAAGTCGCTGTCAAAAGTGGGATTATCCCACTGAAAACAGGACAGTTGGGAGGTATGGTGTATAGGCATACCTCCCAACATTTTTGAAATAGAAAGAGGGACAAAAAGATTTGGCATGCATAGTGTTGTGAATGTTTTTGACCATGCCCATTTTGTGGCCACATCCCTAATTGCTATGTCCATTTTACAAAATTTGGCAAGTTTGAACACATTTCTGTGTTTTTTATATTTTATTACAGTTTTGCTAAAAAACCCGAAAATTCGGCTCTTAAAGTTACAAGAGGCGGCCTTTTGCTGCCCCTTGTAACTGGCTGCTCGCTACCGCCTGAGGGAAGGTTCTCAGCTTGCCTCATGGCAGGAGCGGCCCTGGTCATGTGCTTCCAGAAAGTGCCAGCACTTCAGTATGGAACTGCTTTCAGTCAGGCTATTGTTTCTCCTACTCAATGTAATTGAAGGAGTCATAGTGGGACATGGATTTTTACTATTGAGTGTTGTTGATATATCTACCAGGCAGCTGTTATCTGGTTACCTTCCCATTGTCCTGCTGATGGGCTGCTGCCGGGGGGGGCACCCCTAGGCCACTCAGACCTAGCAGCCGCCCACACTCGCCACGCGCGTAAGCGCCGGCAAACTGTGCTATTGAATGGGGATGCACAGATCCCCATAATGCGGCTGGGTGGCAGGCCGCCCCTAATTTTTTGCCCCCCTAGGCCACAAATCCGGGCCTGCCAGTACACAAACAAATCCAGCAATCTGCCATATGAGCACCTCCCACAACTGGTAGGGAGATGGGGAGGGGGGTGGGGTGGACAGGGCTGCAACCTAGGGGTTGAAAGGTGAGACTGCTTTAGCTATGAGCAGGAAGTATTTAATTTTTTTAAGGGCTCAACTTGGCCTTTAAGTCAATGCCACACTGGCCTGAAATGTGGCCTGCTGAGAATCAGCCCCTTACCTCGCATGCATCCGAAACCATTGCATCAGCCTGAGTGCAGGCACTGGTGGTGGATTTTGGCACCGAAACGCATATTATCTCATTTTGGTACCAGAAACCGTGTTGTGTGCCTGTACCCACGCCAATGCATTTTTCAGCAGGCCAAGGTCAGCCCTGAGTGTCATGTCGCTTACCAACCCCTTGGCTGTTGCTCCCAGTGGACTCAAAGCAAGTGCTTATTTCTAATTCCTGTTTTGGTTGTTTAACAACCAAGTGTACTGCCAAACAGAGCCTCCTGTAGGCTGCCAGTCCACATAGGGGCTACCGAGTAGCCAATCACACCACTTACCATAACTTTTTTTTCCTCCAGGAACTTTTTGCATGCTTGCTTTGCTCTCCCACATTTATTTACATTTTGAATGTGGCTCATGGATAAAAAAAAAAAGTTGGGGATCCCTGTTCAAAACCATCCTCTGGGCTGTCCTTGTATTCATTGATGGTATGTTACTAGTGATGAGTGAAAATTTTCTCCAGGTTTCACTGCAAAAACAATTCCCATGCGTGTCAAAAAAATTGTCACCTGTAGACTTCAATGCATTTGGCAAATTTTTTGCTGTTTCACAAATTTTCAGCGAATTGAAATGGGTCAGATTTGCCCATCGATATATGTTACCTCTCTCCAGTACTTTGTTTTTGAGCTCTTTGGGCATTTATGTATACTTCCCAACTGTCCCGTTTTCAGAGGGACAGTCCCTCTTTTGTCAGCTCAACCCACAGTACCTCGTTTGTACTAGAAAGTCCAGATTTTCTCTGGACTGAACAGCCAGAAAAAGAAACAATGTTTCTAACTTAATTGGCTTTTGGCAGAGAGCCAAGAACAGCCACAGCTGCAGATATGATTTTGAGATAAGCAAATAAGTAATTGTAACAATATAAGATAACAGGTCCCTTGGGAGAAGTTAGACTCACAGCTTAAAGGGCAATTCACCTTCATTATCAAAACTGTAATAACCTGGAAACAAACACAGAAATATGTTCAAACTTTTATAACCTGCCAAATTTTGTGAACATGGCAATTAGGGGGTGTGGCCGCAAAATGGGCGTGGTCAAAAAGTTGTCCCTCTTTTTATTGACACGGTAGAATGAATTATTTGTTGTGTAAATAGTTTAATTTAGAAATAGAAACTACATTATAAAATCATGACAGAATCCTTTTAAAGCTTTCTCTGCTGTAGCGTATAGACCCTGCTACTCTCCTCCTACTACAGCGTGTCCCCTCACACGTGACGCAACATCTCCTCCTCGCGCATTACTTATACGTTTACGCCTTCTTTGACGCTGACGTAGAATGCGCCGCGACGCTTTGACAGCGTTGATCAACTTTTTTGTCCCTCTTTTTGTTTCCAAAATGTTGGGGGTATGTTTATTAACATAAAACATATTATTTATTAACATAAAATGACTATTTTTAATACGAGACGTGACCTGCCTAGTGGGCCGGTGCAAGTATATGTAGGCTTGAGTACCCCCTGTACAATATTGCCTACCTTTCCTCTCTCCTTTTAGAAATACAGCACTAAATTGATTGTGCAGGCCCTCAATTGCATCAACAATCCTTGTCTGTTGAACAAGTCCTGTGTAGCAGGATTAGCAGTCACTGTTTATGAACTGTGAGAATGAGCATGAGTACTGATAACCAACCTGTTCCTGCACCCAGTGAGCATGCTTCTACTCAGTAATACACTGGGGCACATGTGACAGGAAGGGACCTACACACAGGCCCGGATTTGCGGCAAGGCCGCATAGGCCCGGGCCTAGGGCGGCAAAAAAATAGGGGCGGCATGCCGCCCAGCCGCACTATGGGGACGCGTGCGTCCCCATTCAATTTCAGCAGCTGCGCCTGGCGTTTTTTCGCCGGCACGCTGGGAAGGGGAGGTGGGCGCTAGGACCGGACGGCCGCCTGGTCGGACCGCGTGGCCTAGGGGCGCCCCACATTGAAATCCGGCGCTGCCTACACAAAAATGGCAGCCTCCAACCCCACTGTTCAGCTTTGCATTTGCACACAGGTGCAGGCAGTGGTACAGGTAGATGTCTTTAGGAGGGCGCATAACACAAAGTAACATATTTAAAGAAGAACTAAAGCTTAACTAAAGAAATAGCTAGAAATGTTGTACATTATGTTTTGTGCTTCAGTACCAGCCCAAGGCAACCACAACCCTTTAGCAGTAAAGATCTCTGTCTCCAAAGATGCCCCAGTAGCTCCCCATCTTCTTTTCTGCTGATTCACTGCATATGCTCTGTGCTGCTGTCACTTACTGAGCTTAGGGACCCACTCACAATATACAGTACACATAGAATAGAAATGTCCCAATATAAGACGGATTAGTAATTAATACAGATAATTATTACATGGCAGCACAGAAACCAGTGCAACTATCATCAGAATTTAATAATCAGCCCTGTAGCATCAGCTTATATTACAGACCAACCTCATTTTCTGCTTGATAATTTGCAACAACCCCTAAGCTTAGCTTCTCAACAGCTGCTCAGAGCCCACTGAGCATGTGAGTGTCACAGACACTTTCCAAGATGGTGACCCCCTGTGACAAGTTTGAAGTCCTGGATCATTGCTGCTATTGACAAGCGGAAACTTTAGGCTGGTGCAATAAGTTCAGTATATAAATATGGCATTTTTAGCCACATTCATTTTTAGTTTTAAGTTCTTCTTTAAAGGCTGTTTTACCTCCTAAAAGGTCAAGATCAGACATCCTCTCCCAACTGTTACAGCCCCTAAAGCTGCAGTGTCTTGTTTGGAATCTTGTTTACTGAAACGCCTTAGCTCTAAAGTTGTTGCCTAATAAATATGGCGGTGTCACTAAGCTATGGCCACTGGGGGGCGGTGTAATAGTAACAAAAACAATCAACACGATCCGTGGGGTTTGCATTTGCGCATTCAAAGCCGCTGTGATGCCCTTTAGCCCCGCCCTTTGCTCACTCACGTGGACACCATTCCAAGGCCTCGGTTGGCGCGGAACTGTGTTTGCCCATCCTTGAGGTTAGAGGTGGTCACGTGGGTTTGTCGCAACCAATCGGCATAGCCAGATGGGTTTCTCACAGCCAAGCTGAAGCGTCTCCGCCTCCTCCCGGGGCCTGAAACGTTTGAGAGTGGTGGGAGAAGAGGAGGTACAGGGAACCGGCAAGGGGTAAGTACGTGGTTGCCGGGGCGGGGAAAGCCTACAGGGCCTGGAGGAAATGCAAGAATGATGTAAATGGAGTTAGTGCGAAAAACTGTCTCTTTAATGAGTTGGAGCGTGTGGCGGTACCGCGTGGGGAATGAGCTGCTCTGCTACTAATGGCTTTCCTGAGAGAAGGGGCGACCCAGTATGAAGGAATGGCTTGTCCTCAACTGGTGACCTAGTGTGTGAGGGAATGGGCAGCATCTGAGGGGAAGGGGCTGTACTGAGGGGGAGACACTAATTGAATGTGCCGTCCTAAGGGGCCCCCACTAGTGGAGGGAATAGTCTGCCCTGAAGGGTCTCCTCAAACTGAAGGCTGGGGTTGCTGTGTGTGTGGAAGCACAGAATGAATGGACTGCTGGAAGACTCCCCACTATTGTCACACGGGAGACACCCCTGTTTAATGGGCTGTACCCCAAATGTGATGGGAGTGGCTGTAGCCCCCCCCCATAGTACTGGTCATCGAGGAATACTAGTGAAGAAAGTTCAGAATAAGGTTATTCCCCTCCTTTCTGTGTTTAATGGAAGGCACCCCCTGTGGGATGGGCACAGCCAGTCTGATGGAAGACTTTGGTATATGTGGGACAAGCCCTGGTGTAACCCACACCAACAAGGAAAGGGTAAGATCATTGCCACCTTACAGTGCTGAGCCCTGCGTTTAAATTCTGACCCGGGTGTATTCTGAAGTTGGCAGGAAACCATAGTGTTAAAATTACATGGAAAAAGTATTAACATTCATTTGCCTGTCTGCTTAAAGCTTCAGTTAAAATGAGTTGTAATGTAGCTGTGCTTTAGAATCGTCTATAACAGGGGTGCCCAAAAGGTAGATCGGGATCTAGCAGTAGACCTTTAGCTGGTGATCAGTAGATCTCAAGACACTGTCAACAAAAGTCTAAATCACCCTCCTATTTCATGCTTTTCATTCAGATATTTATTATGTTATGGTTACATAAGAATTAGTTGTTTGTAAAAAAAATATAGCAATATAAATTCTCTCACACAGTAAATCAATATAATATTTAAATAATATTTTCCATGGAACAGAATGCTAACAATGCTTTTATGGCTGTTGTTCGGTAATCTCTAAGCAGTAGCTCGCGAGCAACATGTTGCTCACCAACCCCTTGGATGTTGCTCCCAAGGGCATCAAAGCAGGTGCTTATTTTGTAATTCCTGGCTTGGAATCAAGTTTTGGTTGCATAAAAATCAGATTGTATGCCAAACAGAGCCTCCTGTAGACTGCCAGTCCACATAGGGGCATCCAATAGCCATTATTTGACATCCCCATGGACTTTTTTTTTTTTACATTTAAATGTGGCTCACGAGTAAAAAAGGTCGGGGACTTCTGCTGTAGATCATAATGGGACAACATCACTAAAAGTAGTGATTAGTAAAGTATAGGCACTACTGGGCTATAAGATATACAGTCTTCTGTGATGCATTAGATCAGCAGTGCCCATACGTTACTCATGTTGGGATCTACTTTTAGTGATGTTGTCCCATTATGATCTACATCCATAATATCACTGTTAGCATTTTGTTCCATGGGAAATATTACTTAACTATTATATTAATTTATAATAGAATTCATATTACTCTATTTAAAATACAACTATTTCTTATGTAGCTTAACAGAATAAATATCTGAATGAAAAGAATAGAACAGAAGGGTAATTTAGTCAAGCTGTTTGTTGGCAGTGTTTTGATCTAATCTGATCACCAACTAAAGGTCTACTGGTAGATTCCGATCTACCATTTGGACACCCCTGCTTTAGATGCATGATATGTAGGTCCAGAATTTTATTTTCATTTTAAGGGGTTGGCCTTTTTTTTTTTTTTTAACTACAAATACCAGCATACTCTTAACAGCTGAAGGCTAGCTGTTGTACATTAGCCACAGGTAGCATGCCTCATTGGTTGTACTCAGTCAACTGAATACGCCAATTTGTAAGAATTTGTACACGAAGCTCAAGTATGAACTACATATAAAAGTGCTAAAGTAATCAAAAGTTTCTACAAAGTAGGATGCTTTATATTATTGAAAAACTTGCTACGTTGTACATTACATCTGGACAATGTTAAGTCTGAGGCTGAGTATTGGCTGGGTATTAGTGATGTGCGGGCCAACCCAATATCTGCGGGACCCGCAGGTTTACCCATGGGTTGGGAGGGTTCGGGCCAACCTCGCACTCTTTTTCGCGGGTGTGTGTTGAGTTCTTCCCCTGCTCTGCCCGCCACCGTCAAATGACGGGTTCGTCTTTTATAGATGCTGTGCCTGCTCCCCCCGCCCCTTTTGTGACGTCATCGGCGGGTCGCTGTGGGTCTATAAATGCAACCCGGAAGTTCGGATGCAGGTGGGTGCGTGCCAAGGGAGGGTGGGATAGGATCAGGGAAATCCCAACCTGCACATCACTACTGGGTATTAATATGTGCTGTTTAAAAGATTGAGGCTATACATCCTCACAATTTGACTTTGTGAGGTTAGCAACATGGGGGTAAATTTATCAAAGAGTGAAGTTCCGCCACTAGAGTGAAATGCCGCAGCTCTCAATTCATTTCTATGGGATTTTGAAAGGCGTATTTATCAATGGGTGAAAGTGAAAGTTCACCCTTTGATAAATACGCCTATAAAAATCCCATAGAAATGAATGGAGAGTGGCGGAATTTCACTCTAGTGGCGGAACTTCACTATTAACTTCACTCTTTGATAAATATACCCCATGGTATCAGATAAAGGCTGCACAGGTCAGAAGAATTTGTAGACAAAGCTCAAGTATGAACTACATATAAGGGCTCTTACTCACTGGCGTTCTGACCTGCGGTCCCCTGCACTCCGTTTTTTGGCGTTCAGCCGCAGGGGAGCGCAGGAATAGACGCATGTCATTATTTCAAATGGGGCTGTACTCACTCAGGCGCGTGTAGGCGCCGAACGCAGGTTGAGACGCAACATGCTGCATTTTTCCTGCGTTCGGCGCCTACACGCGCCTGAGTGAGTACAGCCCCATTTGAAATAATGACATGCGTCTATTCCTGCGCTCCCCTGCGGCTGAACGCCAAAAAACGGAACACAGGGGAGCGCAGGTCAGAACGCCAGTGAGTAAGAGCCCTAAAAGTGCAAAAGTAATAAAAAGTTTCTACAAAGTAGGATGATTTATATTAGGGATTCAGCCAGGATTCTGCCTTTTTCAACAGGATTCGAAATTTTTCTGCCCGGCTGAACTGAATCCTAATTTGCATATGCAAATTAGGGAAGGAGAGGGAAATCGCGTGACTTTTTGTCACAAAACATAAAAAATGTTTTCCCCCTTCCCATCCCTAATTTGCATATGCAAATCTTTAGTGAAGGATTCGGCCGAATCCAAAATAGTGGATTCGGTGCATCCCTACTTTATATTATTGAAAAACTTGCTACTATGTACATTATATCTGGACAATTTCAAGTCTGAAGGTGGCTGGTATTGGCTGGGTAATAAAGATACAGTGTGTACATCCTCACAATTTGGCTTTGTGTATAAAAGGTTAGCAACATGGAATGATGATGTGAGTCGGGTAAAGGCTGTACAGGTCATGTGGACAAAATGACTCCTGTCATCTGTGCCTTTATTTTGTAGGGTTTGCTCATGGGATAAGTAGACACAGAGGTATGGGGGAATTGCTGAATGCAGCAGGGCTGAGGTGTGGAAAGGACCCTTACCAAAATGATTATAAGCTGAATATATGATTGCAGTATACAAAAAGAGTGTAATTTTTTTTTCTGTGGTGGAATATTTAACAGCTTTGTACATGGAGCACTAATGAAATTGATTGGGACGGAATGAATTAATTAATGCTGCTCCCCTCCCCCCAAGTAAAGAGATAATGAGTTCCTACCTTTGCTGTCTGTTCTTCTAATCTAGACAAATAGGAATTTGAAAAGTCCTCTTATAATAGCAATAGCACATGGAGCTCTTTTGGGCATTTTTGAGCACTGCTATTTTTAATTAGCTCAAACAAGTCACCAACACAGCCCCTTAAACTTCTATTGAAATCTCTTTACAAGTGCTTGTGCAAGCACAAGTCTGTGGTGAGTTTAACTCTATTGTACAGGTATGGGACCTGTTATCCAGAATGGTGGTGACCTGGTGGTTTCTGGATAAGGGGTCTTAGATCTTTGTACCTTAAAGCTGGCCATAGATGTTGAGATTTTTAAAAGATCAGATCCTGATCGTGAGACCACGATCTTCTCAGAACGATCGTACGAATTGACCAACTAAAAAGACCAATTTGCCAGGAAAACAAAGGGGAGCTCCATGTTTGGCCCTGCAAACATAGATAGATTGCACTGGGACGACAAAGATTTTTTGACCTGTACGATCGTTCGAATCCCACTAAACGCACGATAATTTCGAAGGATTGGTCGGGCTTCCCTAAAATCTGTCGTTCGGCAAGAAGAATCGTCGCGTCTATGGGGAGCTTAAGTCTACTAGATAATCATGTGAACATTAAATAAACCCAGGCTGGTTTTGCTTCCAATTATGGATTCATTATATCTTCGTTTGGATCAAGTACAAGGAACTTTTTTTTTATTACATAAAAAAGGAAATAATTTTTTAAAATTTGGATTATTTGGTTAAAATGGAGTCTATGGGAGACAACCTATCTGTAATTTGGAACTTTCTGGATAATGGGTTTCCCGATGACGGATCCCATACCTGTGTATTTTTATTTGACTTATGCCAAACTTGCATAATGTCCTTTTTTAACTGTATTGTTAGGAAGGCTTGCAAACTTGGGTCCTATTCAGCAAATCATATTAATTATTATTTTCTGTTTATATCATGCCAAGTTGATTTACTAGTTATAGACATTGATCATTATCATCCAGGTCAGACTTTAACTCAGGGGAGCATCTCCTCACAGCATTTTTGTCTTGTGTTGGTTTTTAAATGAATGCAGGTAAAATAGCTATTGACTGTGGTTCATGTTCCAGATGCTAATAGCGGTGCTTATGCTAGATGTTCTCCAAAGAGGAATGGGACGGGCAGATTGAAGACGAATTAGGATGTGATTAGGAGTGTATGGATAAAGGAGTACATGATAAGGGCTCTTACTCATGAGCGTTTTTACCTGCGTTCTGTTTTTCAGCGTTCAGCCGCAGGGGAGCGCAGGAATAGATGCATTTCATTTTTTCAAATGGGGCTGTACTACTACAGGCGCATGTAGGCGCCGAACGCAGGTTGAGACGCAACATGCTGCATTTTTCCTGCGTTCGGCGCCTACATGCGCCTGTGTGAGTACAGCCCCATTTGAAAAAATGAAATGCGTCTATTCCTGCGCTCCCCTGCGGCTGAACGCCGAAAAACGGAACGCAGGGGAGCGCAGGTAAAAACACTCATGAGTAAGAGCCCTTACTCTGGTTAGAATTGTTAACCAGGAAGACAAGGGACCATCATCTGCCCCAAAGAGTTTATCTATTTAGAAAATGATTGGTGTATAGAACATTTATAAAATATGAGGGAAGCTTTTTTTCTTCCATTTTTTTATATAAATCAACAATTTTCTTTTGATTTTAGGGCAGATGTTTTTTTTTTTTTTTCTCTGCCGAATGCACAAAATATAAACATTGCTGTGGTTTTGTTTTTTTCTGAATAGTCCAGTGTTTCTTGCTGCCATTGCTGCTTCACTTTCTGCTGGCCTCGATCTGTTCCATTTGATTCTTTTCTGGCCATCGAGGCTGACTCTGTGGCTAATCTGTTACATGCGCTTCACTGCACTCTGTTCACTTGCAGGCATCTTACAATGCATATTGAATTGTTTTCATTCATTGTTTAGTATCAGCAATGGAGGGACACCTCCAAAAACAGTATGCAGTTTGGCTAGTGACCAGCAAGTAAATAGGTTGCATGAATGTCTTTTCTCTTTGCTCCAACCCAATGGACAACAATTCTTTAGATGCGTTTTTTTTTTGTTGTCTTCCTGGAATAACAGCTCGGGAAGATAGTCGCTGAAAAGACGAGGCGATTATTCGCCAGGCGACCTAATCTCCTCGTGTGGCCTTACCCTTAAAGTTGAATATTCTTGTCTCTGGTGTTTTTCTGGCAGCTCAGTTTCAGTGTCCGATTCAGGCACAGACTGTAAACTGCTACAATTTTGCAACATTTAGTTGATCCATTTCTCCACAACATCTCTGGGGTATTAATTCTGCCAAAGATAAGATATGTACCCACTAAATTTATCAATTTAGAACAGTTTACAGGGTCGGCGACCCGCCCCTTCTCAGAGCTGCTTTAGAAGGTGAAAAATGACACTTTACACTTCAATATTAGAAAAACGGTCAAACATGGAAAATAGAAAGTAATTTGGAAAAAGTCGTTATTTCTGGTGATCTATCTGAAAACCACTAGTTGTTTGATGGTGAACAACCCATTTAACCTAGAAACCAGGCATCAGTAAGAAAGAGGAATGCCGGTATGTCTGAAAGAAAGATTAAACAATAAGAAATGTGAATTATAAAAATAACATGGTTTTCAGTTGCAGGCTATACATAGGCAAATTAGTACAGGTATGAGATTCTTATCTGGAATCCCATCATCCAGAAAGCTCCAAATTAGGGAATGGACCTCTTCCATTTTATTCAAATAATCCAAGTCTTTAAGAATGAATTCTTCTCTGTAATAATAAACCAGTACCTTGTACTTGAACCCAACTAACATATAATAACCAGCCTATTGGGTTCATTTAATGTTTACATGATTTTCTAGTAGACTAAAGATATGAAGATCCAAATTATGGAATTCCGTTATCCAGAATATTAGGGACCTGGGGTTTTCCGGATAACAGGTCCCATACCTGTATTGGAAGCAATTTAAACACACAATAATGAAATACTAGAATTATAGGTTTTGCTATAAACTCAAAGTTTAATTTAAATGTGAATTTCATATTTAATTGCTGACCCCCCTAAAACGAGTGTCGAGATTTTTATCAACATTGATAAATGTTTGAGGAAAAGTAGCTGTACCACCTTTTGTTATAAATGGTAACTGTTACTTTAGTTAATCAGATCATCGCATTGAAACACATATTGTTGTATTCAAAGACCCAATGTCCAAGGTGTTTTACATAAAACCGGAAAGATGGTAATTGACTAGATGTCTGATGATATGAAGTTGTTTGGACCATTCTGGACTTTGGTGATCATCTGGTCATGATGTACCGTTAGTATGTGATCTGTCTTTTGGACTCCCCTTCTGTAAACTGATTCATTATTTAATACCGTTGTATCAAACCAAACATGTATACTAGAGAACTCCCATTTTGCATTTTTCAAGGAACCAGAAAAAAATTGTGTAAAATCCAGGAAATTGTCAAATCGGGGAAATGTATTATGCATAATATATATGTGGGACCACAAAACAACAATGTAAAATGAGGGAAAACTTAAAATCAGGGGATGTAAAATTGGGGGGTGGGTTCTACTGTATGTTTGAGAAAGCACTCATGATTTGGATAACCTTTTGATTTTTAAGAGCCATGACTTTGAAGAAATTATTTGTTTATCAAACCATTAAATCATTATTTAAAGCTAAGGGTGTGGGTTTTTTTTCCATTTCAAGATAAGATCCTTTTTTTCATTAGCTTTAAAGGAACAGTAACACCAAAAAACAAGTGTTTTTAAGAAATGTAAATATAGTGTAGGGCTGCACTGGTAAAACTGGTGTGTTTGCTTCAGACAGGCTACTATAGTTTATATAAATGAGCTGCTGTGGAGCCATGGGGACTGCCATTCAAGCTGGAAAAAGGAGAAAAGGCACAAGATACCCAGCAGATAACACACAAGCTCTGTGTTATATAATACAATTCTATAGTACTTATCTGTTATCTTATCCTGTGCTTGAATGGCTGCCCCCATGGCTACACAGCAGCTTGATAATATCCGTTATAGTAGAAAACACACCAGTTTGACCAGTGCAGTACATTATAGTGTTAATTATTTAAAACATTTAATTTTTTTGGTATTACTGTTCCTTTAAGGGTAAGGTCACACTGGGAGATTCGGGGAGATTTAGTCGCCCAACTAATCGCATCTTCTTTGGGGCGACTAATCTCCCTGAACTGCTTCTGCCTGCTAGAATGAAAACACGCCTGCGGCATGGCATTCGGCGCTTCGTTTTCCGAAGTTGCCTCGTGAGGAAACTTCAGAAATCGAAGCGCCGCTAGTGCCATGTCACCCTCGATTTTTCATTCTAGCAGTTCGGGGATATTAGTCGCCCCAAAGTAGAGGCGATTAGTCACCGGGCGACTAAATCTCCCAGTGTGACCTTAAGGTGTTCTGACATAGGAGCTTCCATTCAGCAAGGGATTAATGTGACTATACAGTAGTTGATAAAAGCAGCAGATTCAGTCCTCCTGGACCAGATCAGCCGCTTATTGGCTTTTATACGGACCTGCCTGACTGATATCTGGCCAGGTATTAATTGAATTGGCCAGTTTTAAAAACCCTGACTGGGCAAGGGCCTCATTGACTCGACCTGTATTTATCATCATTGTGATCTGAACTTTAGCCTGTGGGTTAAACAAAAGAATCGGCCCAATATCACTGCCTAAAGGTGACCTCGCCAAATGAGAAGATTGTTTTAAACCCATCTTAAGTATACAAAAGAAAAAAAAAATATATCATTATTACACATTGGAACGAATACCTACTAAATAGTCCAAAAGTCTTTGGTACTGTGGTAGAATTGGTCAGATTATTGTAATATAAAGTGCTTTTCAGATAATGAACCAGTCCAGCTGTTTGGGCTTCTGTTCTTCTCCATTGAGATGTTTATGTCCCCTTATTGAATTGGCAACACCAAATCTGGGCCACACAGGTTCTCACTTGTCTTGTGAACTACTTGTTCAGATCCTAATGTGTATAACTTGAATCATAAAGCAAGACACTGCTACTGGCTGGTTGAAATGGCATAATATCATGGATTTGGTTTTCCACAATTTACCAACCAACCCTTAGAAAAGTTGAGTCTCTATGGTAAGTCCCTTATATTGTCCCCACCCAGCGTAATTTATAGCACAGTGCTCTATGTAACTTAAAATTGTTACGTACAACTATTTATACTGCACTGCAGCCTCTTCACTCCATGAATTGTGTGGGAAAGATCGTTAGTGTTGTGAATTTACCCCATCGATATGTCCCATCCCCCAGCCTTTTAAAGGAGCTTTGTCAACCCTGTCACTGACCTTTGTTGGAGCTGCTGTTGCTGGCGTCCAAAAAAAGGAAAAAAAAAACGCCAACCAAAAGCTTCATTCAATGCCAAAAAAACGTATTTCTTACCTCACACAAGTGCCATCAACTCATTCAGTGCAGAACTGTAATGTTACAGACTTTAAAGTTGTTGCTATAGTCGTTAAGAAAAAAAAGTGAGGCAGCTTCCCTGCCAGTTAATCTAATCTAGCAGCCTGAACTCTTAACTACTGTCTCAATGCCAACGAGTCTGAATTCAGCCATTTTGCTTTAAAGGGTGTGCTATGTGTAGCCGAAATGGTTGCCGTCCATTTAGTGGTTTTAAATCAGGGGGGCCCAAAAGGTAGATCGGGATCTACCAGTAGACCTTTAGCTGGTGATCAGTAGATCTCAAGCCACTGTCAACAAACAGCTTGTCTAAATCACTCTCCTATTTCATGCTTTTTAATAAGATATTTATTATGTTCAGGTTACATAAGAAACGGTTGTTTGTTAAATATAACAATATATATTTTTTCAGAAATCAATATTTAAGTAATATTTTCAACGGAACAGAATGCCAACAAGGCTTTTATGGATGTAGATCATAATGGGACATCACTTAAAGTAGACATTGCTTTAGTAAAGTATGGGCACTTCTGTTTTAAATCTTTTTAGTCTATTGTACAGGTATGGGACCTGTTATCTAGAATGCTTGGGACCTGGGGTTTTCCAGATAATGGATCTTTCCGTTATTTGGATCTTCATACCTTAAATTAGAAATTCATTTAAACATTAAATAAACTCAATAGGCTGGTTTTGCTTCCAATAAGGATTCATTATATCTTAGTTGGGATCAAGTCCAAGCTACTGTTTTATTATTACAGAGAAAAAGGAAATCCGTTTTAAAAATTTGGGATAAAATGGAGTCTGTGGGAGATGGCCTTTCCGTAATTTGGAGCTTTCTGGATAATGGGTTTCTGGATAATGTACTGCTTTTACATTGTAGTATGAAATAGTAATATATTGAGTGTGCCTATTTGTGTCTGCTTGCCAATATATTCCATAGTGGTTAGCGTCAACAGCTGGCGTACAAGTGTCTTGTTTAGTGATGGACGAATTTGTTATGAAAATTAGCGAAAAATTTGCAAACTCGAATTTTGTCAATTCGCGGCATCTAAAATGAGGCCGGAGACAATTGACGCGCATTAAAGTCAATGGGCGTCTGTTTACTTGCGATTTTGTGAATTTATTCACTGGCGGCGAAACACGCGGATTTGCGCCTGCTAAATAAATTCACCCATCATCAGTCTTGTCTAATAACAAATGGGCAGCTTTCCTGATGCAGACTGATTCGAGAGTGGTGATCATTAATTACACTGTATACTTGCTAAAATGTTCTATTCACATGAAGGCTTTTGTTTCCATAGGGTTTATAAACTTTTGTTAAAATAAGGCCTGATTTACATGTGTAGTTCTGGTGGGACTTTACTTCTGTTTTGCAGCAGAGCCAAATCAGTGAGTACTTTTGTATAATTACATTTCTGTAGCTTAGATGACCTCTATCTAGAGTTTTGGACACCTTTTGTTGCTGTCCTGGTTTTTTGTGTGGATTCTATTTTGGTTTGCACCTACTGAGCAAGTTCAGACTGGGCACACTTCCAGCCTTAGTCCCTTAACTTAATCGGGTAGGTCAGTGTTGATGGTGCAATTGTTCTTCCTATTTAACGTTTGTGGTTTTTCCAGTTTGTTATTTCAGCTATCTGGTTACTCGGATTCTTCTTAACCTAGCCACCAGGCAGCAGTTTCAATGATAGACTGGAAGATGAATAGAAGAGGCCCAGAACAGAAATATAAGTACAGGTATGGGATCAGTTATCTGGGATCCCCTTATCCTTAAATCTCTGAGTCTATGGGAGATGGCCTTCCCCTAATTCAATTATTTGCAAACAATTCAAATTTGCAAAGATGGTTTCTTTTTTTCTATGTAGTAGTGAAAGCTGCATTAATCCATATTGGTGGTAAAACAATCCTATTGGGTTAATTTTATATTTAAAACGATTTTTAGCAAACCTAAAGAATGATGATCCAAAGTGCCCAAACATCTTGGATAATAGATCCTAAACTGTAATAAATAACAGTAAGTGTAACAGTGGAGATGTTGAACCTTTAGGCTAGTTCAGTAAGATCAATATAGAAATTATGGCATTTCTAGCCATGTTCATTTTTAGGGTTTAGTTCTCCTTTAGGCAGTTTTCAGCCATGGGTTCAATGGTGACCATATAGTTTACTGTTATCCAGCACTTGTAAAACATTTGCCTGGCTGTTGAACAGATTTGCTAGCATTGGTGTAGGCTAAATGTTTGGTAGGGCCAAATACTATTTATAGCTCTCTACACATGTTGCTGTGAATGACCTTCATGTGCAGTTATTGGTAAAATGGAATGATCTGTGTATATACATATTAACAAAACATTTCAATTTGTGGTGTTACTGGCATTTTAAAGTTTTTTCCCCTTATGCCTCACCTTCAGTTTCCCCATATCATGCTTTTGTTTTAAAAGACAACAGTAGCTAGGGTCCCACTAACCCTTGCAATTGGGTATTCACGTGCAAGTAGAGATTTATTAGGATTTTACAAGAAGACCTTTTTTGTATGCCCCCTCCCCCATCCACAATACTGTTGCATGAGTCAGATTTGTGTGAGCACCCCTTAAAGAAAACATGGCTATGTGGAAAGTCAGACTTGCTTCCAGGCAGAGCCATGTCCAAGGATTTCCGACGCAAATAGGAACAATTTTGTGGAGTATGCAGTTTTATAAGCCTTTTTAAATTAGTTCCCAAAGCTCACCATATCTGCAAGCATTTGGGAGAGTGTGGAAATTATTTCTCACCTTTAATGGGCAGAGATAACATTTTTTGTAACAAGCAACAGCTATTCATTTTTCACTTGGTTATATAGGGAATAATGTGCCTCAATTGTAAAATGTAAGTATATTACAAGTCGCTGAGGGATTCTATGTCTATAAAATCCCAAGCCAAGTGTTTTCTTTTTTTTTTTTTTTTTTTTTAAATGTGTATTAACATACTTAAATACTGTTTAATGTTCAATATACCTTCTGTGCTTTAAAGGGGACCCATCACCCAAAAATTATTCCAAATCCTATTTTATCAAGCAAAATGAACTCTTATTACACTGTATAAATTTTTTCAATCTTGTTTCCATCAGTCTGGGAATTCATAATTATAGCAAGCAGGCAGCAGCCATTTTGTGGACACTGTTATTAAGGCAAGCCTTGTATCATCTCAGAATCTTGTTTGTGCACCAGAATGGGGGATCTGATGTCCATCCCCATGCCCTGGTTACACAATTAAATGGTGAACAGAACTGGGGGAATGTGTGGAGAGCAGTGATATCTAGGGAGTGCTGAATGGAAAGTGAAAGTAATTGCTTGCCCCGCCTCTATGCCTAAGGCATAAAGGAGGACCAGGCAATATTTGATTGACAGCTGAGTTTTTTAAATTAGTTTACAACAACTATGAACACTTTAAAAAATAAAAATAATTTGGATTTCATGTTTAATTTGAAAAGGACTTTTAATATACAACATTTTATGTTTGGGTGACAGGTCCACTTTAAGGTCCTTGTTAAAAATTACTTATTTTTCTTTTGCTTCTAATGGCACTATTCAATCATTTGTTAGAAATTGAATATAGAATTTGTTAAAGGGCAATGGGACACACAACTGGATTTTTTTTCTGTTCTAAACATTGTTAAGAGCAGTCCTAAATTTAGATGTAAATAAAATCTGTTTGTTGATCAGTGCGGCTGCCATTTTATTCTCTGAAACCTTTTCATATTGGGATGGCTCTACGATCTTAGATTAGTTAAGATGAGCTACACTGCATTTACTATAGGTTTTTGTTTATTTTATATTGAACAGATAATGTGCTTTCCCCAGTGAAGTTGTGAATTGCTGCTAATATTGTAAGTGGATATGAAAGTATGATCCCCTTATAACCTATTGTTCCTTATTAGTTGTACTGAGAACATTTTTGTTCTCGGGACACATTGTGTTTATGCTAGTATATGAAAGCTATTTATTCTGCTCCATCCTTTTGTAGATGGTAGAACATGTTGTTCTGTATGCTTGGCCTTGTTTTTCCTTGGGCCCTGTTTAGTCAAATGTAGTGATAGTTTTGCATATTATTTTTGTTTTTTACTGCAAGGGTTGTCAGTGGTGCAGATTGAAATGTTTGTGTTTCCAATTACTTTTTCAGTTGAGGGCTCTTTTGTGGTGAGTTTTACTGGCAGTGCAGCATGCTGGAGCAGTTTCCCCAGACAAAGCTTACTTTAGTGAAGTCTAAAGAGTATTCAGTTTGCATAGAGCATACTGAGCTTGGGTTCACTCTCCACATGTTGTTGCTTTTTCTTTGTCACAGAGCTTAAAGCGTTGCTTGCTTAAATTAATTCTAAAATAATCTGGTATGGCTACAGAGTAAAGAGCAGAAATCTAATTGAAGCTTCTCTATGGAAAGTGTCTGTATTATTTACAGGTATACACAGAAAAATCAGCTTTGCTCCATCTATTGTGTTACAGACTTGTGGGTTTTAATACCAGTTATCTTATGAGCAGAAATCAGTGCAAGACCTTCATGAAATCTCTCCTGTGGTGTTTGAATGGTCCCCTTTCACTTTCAAAAGCTGCCCTTGTCTTTGCCCCATTTCCTTAAAGGAAAACTATACCCCTCAAACAATGTAGGTCTCTATCTATAAAAATATATTTCATAAAATAACTCCCGCTTTGTGTAAATAAACCATTTTCATAGTAATATACTTATTTAGTAGTACATTGGGTAATCATAAATAGAAAACTGCCATTTAAAAAAAAAATAATGGCTGCCCCCCTGTAATCGTAGGATTCACGTGCACAAAAACAAACCAAACAAATTGTACTTGTAAGGTCACATGAGCCAATTAAAAGACAAAGTTCTGTCTTTTCCTTCCACACTTCTTCCTGTTCAAATTAGAATTGTAGTATCGTGTAGTCACGTGATCTCTGAGGCAGCACAGAGACCATCATGAAATGGTGTTACAAGGCAAGAGATTTTAAAGGGCAATATTTACTTAAATATATATTCCAGTTTGGCAAGATTCTTAAATATGTCAATTAATATGATGTAAACTATCTGTTGCTCAATTATTCATTTTGGGGCTATAGTTTTCCGTCAGTCCTGTGCTTGAACTTCATGTTTCTTGGCCTGCGTTTTTATCTGCCTCCTCTTGCCTGCAACCGGAAATAATGCATCATGGCTGGTTCCGGGTGCAGACCAGAAAGAAGGCTGATGCCAGTGTAGTGTTTTAGTATTTGTCTGGATGATGATTTTTTTTTTCTTTCTAATTCTAGGCTTGAATTGGGCAAAGCTGAAGCACAGGCACCAGTCATGCTTTAACAGAAAACCTAATGCTTCTCAGATTAGCTGGAATTCTGTCCTGTCTAAAACTGGGGACATTGGCTTGCTTTCAGAAGTTAATTTGCTGGCTCAACTTTAGTCATGGCTAGCAAACGGAAATCCACCACCCCTTGTATGATACCTCTTAAGACTCTAGCACCGGACAGAAGCACGGATATTTCTGAAGAATTCGCTGACAAATCTGCCAAGCAAGAAGGATCAGACATCCTGCAAGATACAGATCTGGGTGAAGACAATAATGCAGTGCAGTCTAATGGGCATGAAAATGTTGACGGTGACAAGTATTTCTGTAAATACTGTAATTTTGGCTCCCATGACACAAAACTGTTTATTGAACACATGGTTTTAAAACACACTGGATTCAAAGAAGATCCTTCATATGTTTGTATTGCATGCAGCTTCCTCGTAAAGGACTCTAAAGAACTAGAAGCTCACAATGCTGAAAGTCACTCCGAGTCCAACTTCACTTGGAGTGTGGCCAAGCATGAGAATTACACTATTGTTGAACAAAGCCTCACTGACCATAATACAGATCCAATCATGCATCAGCATCTTCCTGGGCAAAGTGTTGATGAGTTTTCTGAAATTTCTATAACGAAAACGCCTATAATGAAGATTATGAAAAACAAGGCTGAGACAAAAAAAATATTTACAATAAAAGATTCTAACCATTTATCTGAAGAAGTGGAGAAAAAGCCCCACCTCCTGTCAAACAATGGTTTTCTACCAGGCAACAAGGTAGTCGGCAAAGTTGTAAATTCTTCTCCGGTTGTGAATGGATCAATCATAGGCACAGTTCCGGTTCTCCAAACAGGGTTAACCCAACTGTTATCAATAAACTCCTCACAGTCGGTAATGCAACCCAAGCTTCCAACAATGATCTCACCAGTTTTGACAAAACCAACTGTTGCATCGAAGTCTCAGCATATTACACAGCCACCTACAGCTAAAAACCTCCCTAAAGTAATGATTCCCCTAAGCAGCATTCCGACCTATAATGTTTCCATGGATTCCAACTGTTTCTTGAAAAACTCTTTCAACAAGTTTCCTTATCCCACGAAGGCAGAGCTTTGCTATTTAACGGTAGTTACAAAATATCCAGAAGAACAAATAAAGATCTGGTTTACAGCCCAGAGGTTAAAACAAGGTATCAGCTGGACACCTGAAGAAATTGAAGATTCCAGGAAAAAAATGTTCAATACAGTCATTCAATCCATCCCACAGCCCATGCCTCAACCAACAATAACTGTTCTTAATGCCCCACTTGTTACAAATACCAATAATGTTCAGTCACTTATCCAGGCATCTTTGCCCAGTCACATTGTTAATCAACCCCAAGGAGCAAGTGGCTTACTTGTAACCCAACCTATCATTCCAAATGGGATTCAAGGAGCCAGTACAGCTGTGTCCCTAAATGTGACAAACATCCCATCACATCAGGCCACTACGCAGACCATGTCTTCATCTTCAGCTGTACGTATTGTTGGATCCACTCGCCCTGTAACTCCAACATCGCCGACAATGTCATCTCAAAGCCTGTATGACGCCAACAGTTACAGGTCCAAAAAATCCAGGCAACAATTGACTGCCCTAAAAAACAGTTTTTACAGAAGTCAGTTTCCATCACATGGGGAAGTTGCAAGGTTAACAAAAATTACAGGACTCAACACAAGGGATGTTAGGAAATGGTTTAGTGACAAAAGGTATCACTGGCGCAACAAAGCGGCAAATACAATTGACAGTAGCAGTAGTATCCTTGATACCTCCGCAGACGTTACTTATTCCATGTTAAAAGAACAAGATTATACATTGCAAGCAAGTGCTTCTGCTTCATCCCACTCATCAAGGAGGCACTCCTGGAATCCAACACCAGACTTCACTCCGAAATACAAGGAAAGGGCTCCTGAGCAGGTCAGGGCTCTAGAGAAAAGCTTCTTCCAGAGCAGTTTTCCTACTGTAGATGAGGTTAACAGTTTAAGGAGTGAGACAAAAATGACCAGACGAGAAATTGACAGCTGGTTTGCTGAAAAGCGCAAAAGGCTTGCTGAAGAAAATAAAAAAGGAAATGTAGAGGATCAGGGTTATGAGGACTCTGCTGATGAGTTGATTATTTCCGAAAGCATTGAGTCGCCTCCTGCAGAGAGCATGGGTCACATCCCCAGTGAGAGAAAAGTAAATCCGATCAAGATAAATCTTAAGAATCTTCGTGTAACAGAGTCTTCTGATTGCGCAGAAGTGGCCAGTGAAAATGACAATAGTATGAGTTTAGATGGGGAGAATGGTGCAGTTCCTTCCCCCAAAATCAGGAATGTCAAAAAAACTGCCCAGCAGAGGGAAATTTTGAAGCATATGTTTGTCCAGACTCAGTGGCCTTCAAGTGAGGAATATGAGCATCTTGTTGAACAAACAGGGTTGTCAAGAACTGATCTTGTGCGTTGGTTTGGGGACTGCCGGTACTCCTTTAAAAATGGACAATTAAAATGGTATGATCGTTACAAAAGAGTCGTGGCAGAGTGTAAGCCTGTTTCTCATCAGCCACTTTTGGACTATTACAGCCAGCATCACTTGGTTTATGATTATGACCTTGAAGGACTTTGTGAGAAGTCTGGATTGACTCTAGAAGAGGTGAAGACTTGGTTTGCACACAGGATGGAGGAAGAAGTCCATGCTGAGTCAGATGCAGGTAGCGAGGGACTGCCCTCTGATGTTGGAGAAAAGACAGTCGAGCAGATGGAAGCTTACAATGGCGTTTCTGAATTGTCAGAAAATAGTGAATCCTGGGAGCCAGCAGCACAGGAACCGTCTACAGATGCAGTTCAGTCAGAACAGCCGTCCAGCATTCAACTTGGTAAGTACCCCTGTCCTGTTCTTGTAAAAGATCTTTTCAGTCCCCGAGCACACGCAAAGTTTAAATAGTTATCATCATATGCCTAGCTACTACCCCTAGTATCTATTTGCAGTCAATGAAGTAGTTTAACTTGAAAATAAATATTAGTATGATGTAGAAACCGCTATTCTAAGGCATTCTGTAAATGTTTTTTTATTAGTTGTGGTTTTTGAGTTGTTTTTGCCCTACTGCTTTCCAGTTACACTTTGAAATATTTGGTTGTTAGGGTCTTATGTTTGCAACCAGCAGTTTCAGTGGCAGACCAGAGATGCATTGAATAGAAATGTAAAACGATGGAAAATATTAACAATAAAGGTCTAACCTCTAGGCCAGAGTCCAAAGCAAATAGATGGCAATTGAAATGATATGTTTGGGAATGGCAGAAAAAGACCACAAACACTAAAGACCAGCCAATCACAGCCCTTCAGTCACAGTTTTCAATTCCCTATTAAATAAGCCTAGCTGCTGATTGGTTCCTACCCTACAGTGCAGTGTGTGGAGTGCTCCCAGCTCCCCTGCACAGCCAGATAATTCAGCGAGCAGGAAGTTGAACAGATGGGCGGGACTAGTAGGGATTTTGCAGAAATTTTCAATAGTAACCAGAAACACAACTTTTAAAAGCACATGACTTCTATATCTAAAAGAGTAAAATGCACGGGTACATTCTAGTTTTTTACATAAAATGTCTCCTTTAAAACCTCTGTGGGGGGTTCCTTCCTATGCCATTTCATCCAGCTAGACAGCTTATCATACCAACCTGTGTAATAAATGTAATAGATCTTATCTACCCCTTTTTTTCTACTTTATGGCCTGGCTGAAAATTGTGAACATAGAAGATCAGCTCCCCACTACTAAAGGTACACTTTAGTAACTTAATAATAACTTACAGAAACTCCACTTCCCCTCCTCTTCAGAAAAAGGCAATAGGGCGACCATCCATCCTGCGGCGCTCGATTTCTCCTCCCTGGCTTCCCTCTCCCTTGCTCCTCCAGCTCATGCCGCTCTCAAGACTTGGCCACACTGCGGATCCGGGACTGAGCCAACAGCCTCTACTCCCGGCAGGGCTGAACCTGTCCCTGCCCAGCTCCTCAGTGAATCACAGTTTATTTCATGCATTTTTATTACAGTAGATTGTGGTCATTATTTGATGTGGTTGTTCTTCTTTTCCTTGGAATAGTAACAGGCAGTGACCCCAGTTTACCAAAACCGACCCGGTACATAAGGGAGCACTGCTGCTGGGCGGTCTTTAAGTACTTACCTTATCGGCCGCCAGTCTCCACTGCGCTCAGATTGGCCTACGGGCTTCCATCTCCCGCCACATAGTCGGGTCCCTGGTGAGCAGTCTGAGAGGCACGGCGGGTATGGGGTGCTGCAGCTCGGCAATGGGGTGATGGGCAGGACAGTAGCAAAGTGCCAGAGGCAGCACAACAGATATCACCATTGTTGGCACTTGCAAAGTTCAACTCAAAAGGACCCTTGGCACATACCAGTGCAGTCTGAGAGGCACCCACAGCATAAACCGCTCCGGCCCACCCCCTCCCGTGACAGGGGAAAGAGGACTGTGCAGCTGTGCGCACAGTACCGGGCTGTGGGCGCTTCTACTCCCCTGAGGCCCGATCCATCCCTGCACCCGGGGCTTCCATGCCCACAGACATCATGCAGTGGTGAGGATGCACCCCATAGCCGAGCTGCAGCACCCCATCCCTGCCGTGCCTCTCAGACTGCTCACCAGGGACCTGACTACAGGCAACTGCCAGAAATATAACAGTGCAGCATATAGTCATAGTCCGCTTTTAAAGAGGTACAAGACCGTGAAAAGATGTTTGCAGCAGTTAGCATCTAAGCAGTTGGAAAGTTCTTAATCAACACTTTGCATCAATTGTAAGTATATTATGTAGCAAGAAACCGTTTTAAGTAATAAAATATTTATTTTAGAAAATATCCAGATACGTGCAAGAAACTAACTGTAAATATTTATTTTTCAGAGGCTGACTGAACACAAGCAAAGAGAGACATGAGACATATTTCTTTTTCCGAGGCTGATTGAACACAAGCCAAGAGGGACATGGTTTATAAGTGGAAACCTTTTCATTCTACACCACCTCCGTTGTGGGATGATGAAGTTGATATGGAGTGCTCATTTTTTTACTACAAAACTGGATTAAAAAAAAATATGAGGAGCATTTTAGCAATGTACAAAGGGATTTTGGGACCTCATTGCCTTGAGCCAAGCTCTTTCCATTGCAAGAGACTTTTCAGCTTGTGTATAAAGACTCCACTTTTTCCAGATGATCCTTGTACTTTGTAATTTTTCCAAATTTCCATTTTTTTTGTTCAATGTATTGTATTGATACAGAGGTTTATTTATATAACTGTTACAAACTTAAAAATTAGTATCCATGCCCTAGTTATTTACTACAAAACTTTCTAGTGAAAATATTGTTTGGACTAACTGGTTATAAATAATAAAGTTTTTTTTTTTTTTCCTTGCTATTTTGCTATTGGACATAACATGTAGGTAAATGAGTAAAGAGAGGTGAAATCTTATTTTAGAGCTTGGAGTTTTTGTTACTTAATAATAGAATAAATTTGCTCACAGCATAGAAAATCTACATGCAAGCGGTGCTTGCAAGATTAGCGTGTGACAACTTTCTGATGTAACCTTAATGTAATTCCCATTGACAAGAAATAACCATTTTGCATGTGGAAACATAAACATCCTTGTAGAAATGAGTCTTATCCTTATGAATACACTAGGTGTGTTTCAGCATCTACAGCTGGTTTACTTGTGTGCAATAAGCAACAGACAGTACGAAGAACTTTGCTTTTAGGATGGGATTATTATTTCAGATGAAGAAGGCAAAGCAAGGCTTTGATGTGTGATCTAGGGCACTCTGTCCTAGACTTGCACGTAGTCTGCAAACTGATCTTTAAAGTAGACCTGTCACCCAGACACACAAATCTGTATAATAAAAGTCCTTTTTCAAATTAAACATGAAATCTAATTTCTATTTTTTATTAAAGCATTCATAGCTGTTTTAAGCTCATTTAAAAATCTCAACTGTCAATCAAATATTGTATGCCTTAGGCATAGAGGTGGGGCAGATATTACTTTCACTTTCCACTCAGCACTACTTAGACGTCACTGCTCTCCACACATTCCCCCGTTCTCTTCACTGTTTAATTGTGTAGCCAGGGCATGGGGATGGACATCAGGTCCCCCATTCTGGTGCACAAACAAGATTCTGAGATGATACAAGGCTTGCCTTAATAACAGTGTCCACAAAATGGCTCCTGCCTGCTTGTTATAATTATGAATTCCCAGACTGAAGGAAACAAGATTCAAACAATTTATATTGTGTAATTAAAGTTCATTTTGCTTGACTAATGTGATAAAATAGGATTTTAAATCATTTTGTTTGGGTAACGGGTCCCCTTTAATCATCATGTTATTATGCCACATAGCCCATGGCCTTGAATAATATTTCTTAGGCTTATTCCACCTTAAAAGGGATATATAGGATACATTTTGTATGCAAGGATGTATACTACATGGTACATTAACTTTTGGCTACAAATTAGTATTGTCTTCAAAAATGACCCCTTTATTGGAGCTCCCCATAGATATTCTCTGGTCCCTGTCCGTTTTTGTTTTTTTTGTAACTTACAATTTTTATTGTTTTTTACAGTATAGTACAAGTACAGCAATCGATACATTATGTCGATTGTCTTCGTTCAACATTCTCATCAGTTACTTAAACAATACAGTCGGAGACTATACCACAATACTGTAACATTAGTGAGAGAAGAGATAGGAAAGAACCATAAAGAAACAAAAGGAAAAAAAGAGAGAGAGGTAAAAAAGACAATAGCGGAAAATACCACAATAACATAATAAATAAAACAAAACAAAATAAAATGTGGAGACCATTAATGGGATGACAATACCCATCTGAAAGATCCAAAATTGGGGAGTCTAAGTTGCATCGTTTATTGTGGTTTTGTAGTAATCCCAGTTCCCCCAGACATCGTGTTGTTGCAGGGTATCGGTTATTCGAGCAGTCATTTCCTCAAACATCCTATTTTTATCGAGCCTGGAGATTACCTCCTACCCTGTCTGTTTTAAATGAGGAGTGGGCATCTACTAATGGTCCCTTCCAAAAACACAGGAGGAGGACAGCCAATCACAGCCCTGCAGTTACACAGAATTCAGTTCCCTCTCAGGTCGGCATAACTGCTGATTGGTTCCTATCCTACAGTGCAGTGCACTGAGTGCCGCCGGCTCCCCTGCACAGTCAGACAATTCAGCGGGCAGAAAGTGGAACAGATGGATTGGACTGGTAGGTTTTTTTTTTGCACAAATTTTCAATAAAGAAGCCACAAACACTGCTTTTTAAAGCACATTGCTCCTATATCCTTTTTCCATAATATGTCTCTTTTAAATACATTGCCAGAAGTTCTTTAGGAAGAAGTTGTTCGAAGAGGTGGCTAATAGTGGCTGTAACCATCCCTCTAACCCTTTCCCTGCCAGCTGATATGAAATGCGAACATCTACCGACTAGCATTTTTTAGACATTTTGTACTCTTTCACTTTAGGGGGCCTTCCCTGGGGGGGGTTTAGTTTACCCAGGAAAACCTTTTTTCAGGACAAAAATATGTTAGAATTTCGGCGTTATTCCACCTATGTAAAAAGATATATGTGAGAATGTAATAAAAGTCGGTAACGAAAAAAATATTCGCAATGTGAAAAGTTACCCCTCTGCGAATAAATTTGCCTTAGTGCGAATTTAATATAGTTTTTGCGAGCCTGTAAACTGTTAAGCGACCTCTTCCAACAGTGGAAGAAGGTTTGCGAATTTTATAGTTAGTTCCAGTGCGTAGTGTATGCAATAAAACTTCTTACTGAAAAAATTTGTTTGCTCCAAAAGATTTGACACCATCAAGCACTTCTTAAAAGTGGGCAATGCGCAATTAAATCAACGCGCAACTAAAATTTGCAATGTAATAACAGTTTAAGGAAGAGCATTACATTGCAAAGGTAGAAAACCATATATTTTTGGAAGGTACAATTTCCCCCGAATCCAAATTGGGTATGCATATCTTTCTACTCCCGAGGTATGAAGCCTTAAGAAATTTGCAATTTCAAAATTTATTGGTAAAACAGTACAACCTCTGGATATGTTATGGGCCCAGTAAGACCTAGTTGTGCCACTGAAGAAGATTCTCATTATCCAGGTCATGATATACAGTATCTAGAAGAATTAATCAAAGGCAAAGCGTTTTTCTTGAAAACATTTCAAGAACTGAAGAAACCACTTGGATTAGTGGTGAAACGTGTTAAAGAAAAACTCTAAATGGCCAGTTGCTTTTGAAACTAGAAACTTTGAAAACTAGAAATTATTATGTCACTAATATCAGTAATCATCCTGGGCATACTTGATAACCTGTTGTATAATAAAACTGTTCAGAGTCATACTTTTTCTCATTGTGAGCAACAAAGCAATTTGCCTGGTGCTGTTTAGTGTTCACAGAGATTTGTAGGCAATCCTACAGGGACAAAAATGAGACATGAAGTGAGAAAATTATAAATTATAGTGTTGTGGAGAGTTGATTCAAGTCCCAGAAAGAATATAAGTGGTTACAAAATATAAACAAAGCACAAGCTACTAAATATTTTCCCCATGAAGGTAGGCTGGTAAATTAGATCCTGTTGCTGTTTTATGCATGGCTGGAACAAGTGGATGGGCTTGTTTGTAAATATTTTATTATATTGGGTTGGGGTAGCATTGGACCATGAATGGTATGTACTTGATCTTAAAAAATATTTGATCTGTGCTACCCAAAGGCTTATATTTTTGTTCCACTGCTGAATTTCCAATCCATTTTACAGCTTGGTGCCTGAACTACTACATTTTTGATTCTGGATTCATTAAAAGTAAAAAGTCTTTGCTTATTGATTCAAAAAGGGTATTCAAGGTGAAATATTTTCATTAAAATGTTTTCGGTCATTGGATATAGACTGGTATTGCACTGTGAATGTTCTAATGTTGTGACTGGCAACATATTGGTTCTATACATCATTGTTTAGTAATATGCTAGCACAAAGATTTTCTATTGATATAGACTTTCTTCTTTTATTTAATGGTACTAAAGCTACAGGGAGTATATTTGTTTTCTAGACTTAATCATTCTGAACCAGCACACAAACATGGATATAGTATTGGAGGACTAACTAGAAGGTTAAATGTTGCAGTACACTGTGATTCCATTTCCATGGTACCAACATACATACATTTTTTTTTTTGTTTTTTTTTTACATAGTAAATTTTGCTACTTTATTTTTTTAGCCAATATGCTGGATAGCAGGAAATTGTACTTTGTAAGTCTAGGAAACACCTAGACATTAAAGGAGAACTAAACCCTAAAAACAAATGGCTATAAATGCCAGATTTTATATAGTGACCTTGTTGCACCAGCCTAAAGTTTCAGCTTGACAATAGCAGCAATGATCTAGGACTTCAAACTTGTCACAGGGGGTCACCATCTTGGAAAGTGTCTGTGACACTCACATGTTCAGTGGGCACCGAGCAGCTGTTGAGAAGCTAAGCTTAGGGGCCGTCGCAAATTATCAGGCAGAAAATGAGGTTGGCCTGTAATATAAGCTTATGCTACAGGGCTGATTATTAAATTTGTATGCTAGTTGCACTGGTTTCTGTGCTGCCATGTAGTAATTATCTAAAGTAATAAGCCTTATATTCTATGTTTACTGTATATTGTGAGTCAGTCTGTAAGCTCAGTAAGTGACAGCAGCACAGAGCATGCGCAGTGAATCAGCAGATCCTGACGCGTTTCGTCTGAGACCCGACTTCATCAGATTGAGGCCTCTTATGAAGTCGGGTCTCGACGAAACGCGTCAGGTGAATCATAGAGGAAGCAGCTGACGTCATCACCAAGCACCCGGAAGGAGAACACGCGGCTGAGAAGCAACGCTGGCGGTCTAGTATTGCTTGAACCCTTGCTATTTTTGTCAGTCACATTTTAAATATATTTTATACCATTTAATAATGGGTTTTATGCTTTTTATCTGCTCCATATTTGAAGCTACAATGGAGGAAGGGAGTTGCAGTTGATGGTCGACAAAAATTTATGGGCTTAACTATATCCTAAACGTTTGTGAGTACCCAATCGTTAACCACAGTTGGTGGTTTGCTTTGCCATTTAACTATGTATATTTGAGAGTTTGGAGAGTGGGCTTACTCTATCTAAAACAAGGCTAAACATACTACACTATATATTACTATTTGTGTACTGCTTAATCCCCTGAAGCTTTTTTAGTGCTGTCTCAACTATATTTGAAGGAAGTTTTAGTGTACTCTGAGGAGATCGAGTGTTTTAGAGCTGGCAAAGAAAGGGGAGTTCCAGTAATCTTTGGATAATCTTTTGACTTTTTAATATAAATGAAAGTATAGTTTAGTGTGCCTTGCCTCAACAGTCTTTTTATCTGCCCAAAATGCAAGAACTAAAGGGGCTCACAAGATTTAAACACTGATAGATTAAGACTTCAGTAGTGTTTAAAAGTAGATCACTCATGGCAAAATTTAGCAAGAGCAATGTATCATAAGCAGTGCTAGATTTTTTAGATTGGGCTTCTTTACTAACATCCACAAACAGAAGGACAAAAATAAATAAATGATGTCCCTGCTAACCACACCTTCCTGGTTCTTTTGTTGGGGCCTATATCCTCAGTTACCTTTAGGTGAAGTGAAAACCAGTCTGGGCTGAAGGTCCCCAGTGTGCATGTATTGATTCAGTGATGTAGCTCAGGGATGCGGCCCGCGACCCCCCCCCCTTTATATGGCCCTCCACATCAAAGTCTGCCTGCTGTGTCTGTTTACCATGTGTAAAATATAAAATATTTTCACTACAGAGATTAACTGGCCCCTGCATTGTCTAAACCTCAAATTCAGACTAATCCCCTGCATTGTTCACAGTTGTGACACCTCTATTGTTCACACCCGTAAAGGCCTGTACTGTTCACACCTAAGACCCAGACTGAAACTGCCCACATTGTTCACCTGTTCACATTTTTTTTTATAAATTCTTTATTTTTCATTTTAATAAAGAAGAAGAAAGGGGGATACAGAAAAAAGGGGGAAGTAGGGAGTAAGCAATATTATCACCAAATATAATTATATTCATCCTGGTAATTAGAAAGCTGAGAATAGATTAGGTCCATGTTATAAAGACTCTTCTGTAATTTTTACATCTATACACATTATTATTGTTGATTATAACTATAGAATGTGTTACTTGAGTAAAAGTCTTTATTGTCCTGTTTATCCAAACCCGCAACATTTGAGTTTGGCCAAATTCAGCAAATCATACGTCACAATCTGCATAGACTCCTTTATGACTTCACTTTTCTACATTGTAGTATTATTATGACATATGAATCAGCCATTGTTATGATGCTAGTATTCCAGAAAGAGAAAAGAGAAGAAAAAAAAAGGGAGCAAAGATGAATCAGAAAAGAAATAGAGTAACTTCAACGAGATCAGAGTGAAGATGTTCGTTTTGCCGCTCGATAGCTAGGCAAGGTGTCGGGCATTGGTATCTACAATTTAATATTTCAGGTATGGTATCTAAGCGAGGACAATTAGAACCTGAGGTTGTATGAAGTGCATGGTAGGAGGGAGGGACGCCAAGAGCACCTGAAAGCGCATCAACACTGAACCCATCTTTTCACTAGGTGATCTCATGTCTAAGAATTTTTATGGTGTTGAGGAGATTAAGGCTTTATATTCCGGAGTTTCTGTATATAGCAGCCAGTGACACCACTTTAGTCTGCATCGATTCCCGCTCGTTTGCCCTTCGTCAGTGTCTTTTAGTTTTTCAAAAAGATACAATTCTTGTACTTTCTGTGCCCATTCTTTAATAGTGGGAATCCTCTCCGATCTCCAATTTGGGTATTAGTGCTTTTGCAGCATTAATCATCGTTGAAATACAGGAATGTCTATATTGTGCCGTAGGCATGTGGTTGTTATGTAGTAAAAAAAAAGGATGCAGTCAGTGATCAATAGATCAGTAAATTTGGGTAATAGCTGCATGATGGACGTCCAGTATGGTTTTATCTTAAGACAGTCCTTTAAGATGTGAGTGAGCGTTCCTTTTCCTTGGTTACATCTCCAACAGGTGTCAGGTAGGTTTGGGAATATCATAGACAACTTGATAGGGACTCTGTACCACTGTGAAAAAAATCTTATAGTTGATTTCCTGTATTTTTGTGCACTGAGCTGTTCTAAACGTTTTCTCTTGTATAAGGGATCATTCAACATCAGTAAAGGTAGTGTCAAGTTCTGTTTCCCAGGTATGGCGAAATTTGATCGCAGGGGATTGGCATGAGTCCAGTAAGATTTTGTACAGTAGAGATATTTCGTGGGGAATCGAGTACGACTAACAAAGATTTGTTCAAAGGGTGTATCTGTTGGTTCTTGTGGCTTTAGTATTCCCTCTGAGAGAAGAAAATGTCAGATTTGACAGAATCTTAGGCGGTCCATAGATGTGATCGATTCTGTTTCTAGTATCTCTTCTAATTGTTTTAAGTTGTCTCCCATTCATGAGTTGAAAAGCCCATAAGGAGTCTGATTGGGACCAGCGTTGGAAGCTAGTTATTCTCTGTCCTGGAGGGAAATTCGCATTATGGAGAATTGGAATCAGTCTGGAGTGGATGTTAGTTAGAGATAACCTGTTCACATTTTATTCAAAATGCTAATAGGGCACCAGCACTGTGTCACTGTATGTAGTTCATATTAGATCCTCATTCCTGTCTCCTGCTCTGTTCTGTCTTCCCTATGCTCCCTGTGTGTGTCATACTTTGGTATTTGTTCTGGGGGTTTGTTAGCATTTGAAAATTATTGTTAGTGGCCCCCAAGGTGTTTAATCATATGCTGGGGTACTGTATTATACACAGGGGAGGAGGAGGCATATGGATTTATGGGTATGTCTTATATGACTTAGCTTTTTTCACACGAGTGACATCCTTGCCAGGGCAGGCACAAGGTAGTTTGGCACCCTAGGCAAGAGCTTCAATCAGCGCCCCCCTGTCCTGCATTACCATTTCCCTCCTTACCATGATGGTTTTTAAATAAAGAGAGCAAGAAAGTGTACAACATTTTTTCATTTATATTACTGCTCCCTAAACCTGTACCAGCAAGCCCAGCAGCCATCCATAATACACCCCGCCCGTACCAGCAAGCTCAGCAGTCATTCATCATACAGCCCTCATATTGCCCCCAATCTTTACCTGTGCCAGCAGCAGCCAAAAATAAATATGATCACATCATATTGCCCCCAAGTATTTATGTACCTGTGTCAGCGCCCAGCAGCAGCAGCAAACATATGGGCCCCAAATCTGTTCCTGGCTGTACAGTAATAGAAAGAATGTCTTCAGTTCAGTGCAACTGTGCAAGGCTGAGAGCAGCGAGAGCCACACCAAGCAGCCCCCCAGCTCTCTGCCTCTCTCTATCACCCAACACATCATTGACGTCATTGACGCGTGTATGCACATCGCGCTGCACTGCACAGAAGGAGCTATTACTTGCCGGCAAGAGGGAGAAGGTGAAGGAGATGGATTCCACCCAACTGTGCTACGCAATTTGTTGGCGCTATATAAATACATGTTAATAATAACTGGGTGACCATGATTACTGAAACAAATTATTAAATAAATGCTTGAAAAAACAAAAAAAATCCCCTTAAAAGTGCGCCCCTCAATGATGGCGCCCTAGACAGCCGCCTACTCTGCTTACCCCTAGTTCCAGCCCTGATCCCTGCAGTGAGCACCAACCATTTGGTTTTTTGGTGTGCTATTAATGTGGACGTGGTCTTGCGGTAACATGGGTGTGGTTTAAAGTGGGTGTGGTCTAAAAACAGGGAGTGGCTAATACTGGCTTCTGTTATCGGTCCTCTGTACCATAGAAGTTGGACAGCACTGATGTAGCTGATAGAATAGCTGTAGGTACCTGATGAGCTGCCACGGGTAACATGAGTAGAGGGGTGGAGATTGGAGGGATATAACATCTTCTGTATAGTTTTGATGCTTGTAGGAACAGCTGTATGTGTTACAATTATTATTATACAACATTTGCCCTATAAAATGATGAAAAGTAAGGTTCACCTATGCATTTTTTTTTTCTATAATTTGCTAGTTTAAGAAATTTACACTGCCCTTTTAACCTCATGCAGTAGCTTGTGATCACTTAAATGATAATTACTGTGTAAGCTGCTGCCATAATTATTTAATGAAAAAAGTACACCCATATTGTAAAATATAAGGATATAAGTTACCTATGACCATATAAAAGCATGAGGCCAAAGGACGAGTGCTTTTATACCTTTCATGGAACATCGAGGTTACTTCTGATACAGTATCCTCAAATTTCCCACCAAGGGGTACTTTATTTATTATAATACACAAGTTTTAGTGAGTCATGTGACAAAGATGACATCACTAAGCTCCGTTTATAACTGATGACATTATTAAGAGCCGTTTATAAGGATATCATTTACAGGATATTCTTGTATTATAAAAGGATATTTATTTGCAACCAAACATCAGCCAGAGAGACTTGCAACTCAATGTTGGGTTATAGTTTATTTTAAAAAAAAAAGAAAATGAAAACAGAATTTATATATTGCACATAAATAGGAAATATAATGGAGACATGTAGTGGAACTGCATCTTGATGAGTGCCCACTGTAACAGACTCTTCCTCTTTCCAGATTTCTGAATTATTGGCGTTTCAATGATGTTGGTGCATTTTATCACGAAACACTGTAGGATTCTCACAGTCATGGCAGCCATTTTTTTCCCGAATAGTAAAGCTTATAAACAATCCACTGAAGTGCATTAAGGTTTTTTGTGATGCTGAATTGAAGGCCACCATGGCATTTCACTACCCACCTGAAGAGAGCTGCAAGGGAATTTGGCCCAAGACATCCATCCATTCTTGTGCTTGTTTGTGGTACACGAAAACAAAATAAAAAGTAAGACAAAATGCTCCATCCATGGAATGATGTTGCAAATAGAAATAAAGAATTCAAGATAAATGTCCTCTCAATGTTCCTGTCCCTATAAAGTCACGAAGCATCTTAATCTCAGTTCATGGTGCTGAAGGTTGGATGAGATGAGATGTCTTTGCATCCTCTCTTTTCACAGTTTGATGGCAGACGGTTACTAAATAGAGAAGCAAGAGACTGCCCACTTCAAGCTGGAAAGTAGATAATACACCAGCCTTTGCTAGTTGCCCTACGAATATACAAGGCATTATATATATTTCTAGAGTCTGTGCTGTAGGTTAATAGTTCCCTTTCCGGAAACGATTGCGATATTTGAATTGTTCCCACATAAAGTCACTGTGGAAGCACGCATTTTCAAGCCAACGTGCAGATTTCAAATACAGGGCTCCGACCCATGTACAGTCCCTCACGTGAGGAACAAAGGCTGAATCTTTCCAAAGAATCTTCCAGAAGCATTTAAACCATGTACTCTACAGCCGGTTATCCCCACTCAGACGTGTTTTCCTGAGGACTCTAAAAACAGAAGAACAACAAGAGTGCTAAGTTTTGGAACAAATCTTCTCTGATACATGTAATCCCTTTATCCAGGAACTATTTTTACATTAAAGTGTAAAAACAAATTTAAAAGAGCATACAATATGTTTCTGGGGGTGTCAAATATGAGCAATGATTGACCATTTTATGCAACTATAGCTTGCCTTCAAGCCAGGAATTCAAAATTAAGCTCCTACTTTAAGGCCAATAGCAACAACATCCAATGGGCTGGTGAGCGACATGGTGCTCCCAAGGCACTGGTTGGGGACCACTGTCATAATCCTTTTTAAGAATATTTTCATTAAATGTATGCTGTATATGTAAAGGTTTCATGCCCTTCAGCATCAGATCTAGCAATTTACAGTTTGTTTTATTTCAGTGGTCCCCTTGACGGGCATGCTGTTCGAGTAGGGAAAGAGAGGTTTGTGAAATAATTATCAATGTGTGAACCTATGTTTAATGTTAAGTAAAGTAGTTTAAAGTGGAGAAAGTTTGTGTTAATTTTTGTTTAGTCACAGTGCTGCATATTTTGGTACCATACAGCATACTTAAACTTTCTTTGAATTAGTCAAAGTATGACAGGCCCTAACAAATCTAAATAGCAGGGTTGGAAGAGAAGAAAGAAACTATATCGGCATCATGAAACAGGAAATTACAAAACACACCTAATAATATTGTCATGTACATATAAGACCATTTTTAATGTCACCTCCTTTCTCTCTCAAAGTGTTCTGACAACTGTTCTTGCGAGGTGCGAAAGTCGTCCAAATGATTGGAATGATATCTTGTCTCTGTCGGCCCATCCCAAATTCGTCCAGACATGGGGTCACTGATCCGTTCTCTGGGTGCAGAAGCTCCATTGAGTTCTCCATTCTCAGTCTGTAAGAATGTTCCAAGGCAGACAAGATCAATTTGCTGCACGTACAGTTGTGTTCAGATTAATAGCATGTTTAATAGAGTGAATAAAGCACAAAAACCTTTTACAGTGAAACCTCGATTTTAAGTACCCTGATTTTACCTGTATTTTACATTTTTTAATTGTGGTCCCACCAATTTACAATGCATTTTGTCCTGATGTTCCCAAACATTGCTGTTTGTCCTCTGTTAATGTTTATTATTACTGAAATAAAGAGGTTTAAAACTCTAACCAGATGTATACTTGTTTAGAAGTCAATAGTCAATTCCAATTAGTCTGCCCCTCATGCAGTCCTGCACCAAAACCTTATTGGTTTAGGTTGTGCATGTGACTGGCAGAGAGGCCTTGCACATGCCCCCATAATGTAAAATTAATTCTGCAATGCTCAACCCTTGTTATTAATGCAATAAATTTTGTATTTCAAAGTACAACTGACTCCTGTGCATATATCCTTTCAGTACTTGAAGAAATAGCTTTTATTTCCATACACGCAAATGCACTGGGAACACGGCACATTCTATTCTCAATTGAAACATTGAGAAAACATTCACTGTATAAACTGAGAAATGTTTCAAAAGTTTGTGTGCAAATTTTTTGCAAATGGTTGCATTACCCATGTTTTTTCCTGAACGCTAAAATATTGCACTGCTTTGCCCATCTTTGTGTTTTTTGAGACTTCGCATTGCAAAAAAAAATTCACAAATATTCACAAGCACAGGCACGAGGTCATTATACGTTGTATATAGCATTGATAGTAATTCAATTCGTAACTTGCAAAAAGTTTTGCGAAAAATTTCTCCCCCGCCAAAGTCGTGGCGTAACTCACATGAAGAGTGTTAGCATATATATTCACAATTCACGATTTTTTTTGCCATATTTTAAAAGCTCCTATGGACATTCCAAGTGCAAAAAAAAACCCCTAAAAACTCTATTCTGTTTGCACACTTTTATCCACCTTTATAAACATAACCATGCACAGGGCAAATATATTCACTATGCAAACCAATCTTCCCTGTAAAAAGTTTATAAATGAGCCCCAGTTGGCAAATTGTAAGCTCTTCATCGTGTCTTTTTTTCAACAATATGACTTTGCAGGGGCTTCTTGCCGATAGCTTTGCTTCACATAGGTGTCTTCTAATTGTAACAGTACTCACAGGTAACTTTAGATCTTCTTTGATCTTCCTGGAGCTGATCATTGACCGAGTCTTTGCCATTTTGGCTATTCTTCTATCCATTCGAATTGTTGTTTTCTATTTCTTCCACATCATCCGAAATAATTTTAGCTGAGCAGACTATCATTTTCTGCATGTATTTATATGTTTTCCCCTCTCCAATCAACTTTTTAATCAAAGTACTCTGAACAATGTCTAGAACAACACACTTTACTCAGAGAGAAATGCACTATAACCAGCCTGCACAACATTTGCTGCCTTCCTTTCGTAAATAAGGTAATTGTAATTGACACCTTTTTTCACAGAATGAATGACCTCACTAATTGAACTCCACACTGTTATTATTTGGAACAAGTTATTATTATTTGGAACGAGCTTCAATTAATGATTCAGTTACACAGAATCAGCAGCATGCATGTCAGGTCTGTTGGTTTTCTATTACTCTACTAGTAAATTATTTGCCATGTAGAAATATAATTTCTACCAAAAACAGCGATTGATCAGGTTAGTGATGTTGGACTGCCGTTATTCTGATCACAACTCTATTTATAGTAAAATTGAACTAGATGCCAAGACAATAAAGTGCAAGTCAAGTCAAGTGAAGAAGTAGACAACTTCTTCTTATGTACAGTATGTCTAATGTTCCTCCTACCTGACTTCTGAATAGCTCAAAGCTTTAAATGATCAGTGATTAATAAACGTGTTTATACTTTAAAGTAAATGTATAAAGAAAAAATGTCCCTTTTCATTGTGCTGAATATACATAATAAAACAGAACCAACTGGTCAGACATAAGCAATTAAACACCACAAAGAAGAACATAAATGATACAGTCCCAATTCTATTCCATTGTTTAATCCATAGTCAGCAGTTTAAGTAAGGCAAGTTGGCTTATTTTAAGGAATATCATAGCACCTTCTCCAATGGCTTACATGAACACAGAGCTTCCAATGAAGTATGCAGCTCTACCACTGGTAAACTGTATTTAATAATGATGTTAGGTTCATACATCATCCATGAGACTTGTCTCATTGGATTGTAAATACTTGGGGTATGCTTGGTTTTCAGTAATCATAACTATTTGTAGTATGCTTGTTGTTCAGTAATCATTTAAGTTAAATACTTGCAGAAACTCTTTTACGTTTGAACTGCCTCACCTTGATGTCTATCTTAATGAGCAGTAATGCCAGTTCCAGATCTTCAGTGTAGTTATTTTTGAGTGGGATGGCTCTATATCCTATAACAAAAAGTAAATTTTTTTAATAAGCAGACATGAAAATCTAACAAAAACCAACTCTTTCCATTTTACCAATTGCTTTTTTCACAAATCCATTACCTGTTTTTAAGCCACGGACCACAAATGAGGCTTGAGCCAAGAAGTTCTGATCACTAAACATGTCCTCGTCATAGACCACAAACCGTAGGAAAGCAAATTCAGGGTTAGCAACGACAAAGGAGAAGGTTTTCTGTGGCCAGACGGGGTTTAAGCCATTATCCACTGATGAAAAAAAAAAAAGAAAAGATTTCAGAGTTTTGGAAGGTTGCTCATTTTCTTAAAGGGATACTGTCATGGGAAAACATGTTTTTTTTCCCCAAAATGCACAAGTTAATAGAATTCTGCACTGAAATTTCATTTTCTAAAGTGCAAAGATTTTTTTTTTAAACATATTTTTATTGAGTTTTGTGCAAAGGGTAAATAACAAGGTAACCATAAATAACATGAATTAGAATAAAGGAAAGGAGAGGGAAAGAAAATAAAAGGAGAAAAAGGAGAAGAGTTAGAAAAGGGAGAAGAGGGGGGGTCAGGAATCAGACTGGAATCAAGGTCAAATATATAGCATATTTTTATACACACAAAGTTCTAGAAGACGTGAGGGCTATTGGTTTCAGAGTTAAGCACCCAAATCATCCATATATCTATGAACTTGTCTGTACATCCTCTGGCAAAATAGGTGGCTTTATAGCAATGCAGGGCCTTATTGACTAGTTCTTTCCAGATTTCCAGTGGTGGTATGTCCGGTCTGTTCCATTTAGCATTCCAGTTCCATTTTTTTTATATTTAATTTTGAAATCTGACATTGGGCTAGACATTTTGCCAGATTCACAGGTGCCACCAGTCATGTGACTTGTGCTCTGATAAACTTCACGCTTAACTGCAGCACTGCAAGTTGGAGTGATATCACCCCCTCCCTTCTTTCCCCCCAGCAGCCCATCAGCAGAACAATTGGAAGGTACCAAAATAATAGCTCCTTGACATAGGACATAAGATAACAGCTCACTGGTAGATATAAGAACAGCACTCAATAGTAAAAATCCATGTCCCACTACGACTCCTTCAGTTACATTGAGTAGGAGAAACAATGGCCAGAAATCGGTTCCATCGTGCAGCACTGGCTCTTTCCGAAACCACATGACCAGGCAAAATGACCTGAGATGGCTGCCTACACACCAATATTACAACTAAAAATATACTCTTTTTGGGTTACGAATTAAATTTTACATGGTAAAGAGAATTATTTGCAGTGTAAACAGTGTAATTTAGAAATAAAAACTACACCATAAAAAATAATGACAAAATCCCTTTAATAACATCCTTCCTAAACCAGCTACTTTCTCTCCCAGCACTTGTCGTTGTCACTTTAATTACCATATCTAGCCAATCGGCCTCCAGCTAGTTAGGCCTGAAACATCAAATAGCGTAAATATATTCTTAAAACATGTCACCACCTATTATATCATAGACATAAAACATTTACACGAGGGAGCTCCCACCACACATACACACCAAATGGCGCCCAGTCATTTCATATCACTCATTTCAACCCTTCAATTTTTTTTATCTTAGCTGCATGTACAGTCTTTTTTTGTTTGTACTAGCCCCAAATTTGGTTTATTTTCCACTAGTCCAAAGTTCCACTTCAATATATATATATATATATATATATATATATATATATATATATATATATATATATATATATATATATATATGTAATGCAATCTTAATGATCCGCACTCCTCTTGGCAATTACTTTCATCTACCCGGGTGCTGCTCTTGGGAAAAAGTAGATGCAGACGAACAAAGGTAGTAGCGCACTCCTGGGTTTTCTTAGATAAAAAATTAATTTATTTCATGATCATTGAGATTGCTGACTATTTTAATGATGATGAAATAAATAATTTTTTTATCTAAGAAAACCCAGGAGTGCGCTACTACCTTTGTTCGTCTGTATGTATGTATATATATATATATATATATATATATATATATATATATATATATATATATATATATATATATATATATATATATATATATATATATATATATATATATATATATATATATAGTGAATAAAGTACCCCCTGTTGTAAAATATAAGGATATTATAAGTTACCGAGGAGTTTCATGACGATATAAAAACACGAGGCCGAAGGCCGAGTGTTTTTATACAGGTCATGGAACTCCGAGGTAACTTATAATATCCTCATATTTTACAACTGGGGGTACTTTATTAATTATTATACACAAATTTAAGTGAGTCATGTGACAGAAATTACATCACTACTCACCGTTTATAACTGATGACATCACTACTCACCGTTTATAAGGAATAATTTACAAGATATTCATGGCTTTTGTGTATTATATATATATCTAGATATCTAGATATATATATATATATATATATATATATATATATATATATATATATATATATATATATATATATATATATATATATAAATATATATATATATATATGTATTTAGTCCACATGCTCACATAGTTCCAACAATCTCACGTGTGATATTCTGTCTAGACGTAAATACAGTACCAGCCATAAAACTTTTATATAATACGGTCCTTTAGTTGTCAGTCTATTAAAGTAGTGTTACTCACGGATCGGCTGTTTAGCCGTATTGAACCTCCAGGCCTGGACTGTCAATCTGTGGGTTGAGGGGCTGCTGTAAGATGCAATAGACAGTCACTGTGGAGTTGGCTGGTGGGGGACTGGTTGGGACTCTGTGTACTGGAAATGCCAGGGCCTATTTTGAGTCCCAGTCCAGACCTGTGAGCCTCCATATTACACGGGGACCCACAGGCACGTTTCATAAGCCCTGTGCGGAGTTCTGTGATGACTTGTACAGATCCATAATTGAAGTCCCGCTTGATGGTGAAACGTGGGTCGGCGGAGTTTATGTGAGGGAGCCCACCGCCTACTAATGTGGCGATAGGAGAATGCTGCGCCCAACATTTAACCCAAGTTTTGAGTAGCAAAGCTGATTTGGGAAGTGGTCAATTAAAATACCAAAAAACTACTAGATACCCTTTGCCAGTGCTATTAAATGGTTTAATATTTTTCTTTGCGGTCCAGCTGCTACTTAGTAGGTTCAGGCATATGTTCACCCCCACTTTTGGTATGTGATACTGTGTCAAATCAGTGTAGCCTCATTTTACTTGTTACAAGTGGTTCCGCCAAAGTTTGAAACTATACGCGTAAATTTGACACCTCGGGACAGGGGCCTGTGAAATTTGTACATGATAGTCAACACCTGTACCTTTTTACAGTATAAAATCCAAAGCAGCATTTAAAGGAAAAGTAAACCTTTAAAATAAGTGAATGTAAAATTGATGAGGGTGCTGTTCTAAGAACTTTTGCAATGTACATTCATTGTTTATTTTTCTTTAATTCCAAGATATTAAGGGATACATGTACTGTTAATATGAATGAATTTTGTTACAACATCGCCAACTGCTGGTCAGTTTACAACCAGTCTGACCACCAAGTAGTCAAGGAAGTTGTCAGGAGAAAGAAAGAGGCTGCTCTGATGTTCTTCTGATTAGGAAAAAAATAGAAGCCTTTCTTAAACCTTTCCTAAGCAGAAGAACAACAGAGCAGCCTGTTTCTTTCTCCTGACAACTTCTCCGACTACTTGGTGGTCAGACTGGTTGGAAATCGACCAGCAGGTGGCCCTGTTGTAACAAAATTCATTCATACCAACAACACATGCATCCTCCTTTGATATCTTGGAATAAAATAAATATAAATAATGAATGTACATTGCAGAAGTTTTTAGAATAGCACCCTCATCAATTTTACATTCACCTATTTTAAAGGTTTAATTATCCTTTAAGGAGCAAGACTTAAAATAAATAAATGCATTCATTTTATTTATATATATATATATATATATATATATATATATATATATATATATATATATATATTCCTTAGTGTCTCCTACTTCATCTCACTTACCTACAAATTCTGTCTTCTGCTTTGCATTGTCATATTCAGTACCACAAACTTCTACCTCCACAAAAGGGCAGACAATGCCCCTTCCAATCTTTGGCAGATGGCGGGCACCAAGGATCTAAGAAAGGGATGAATGCCATTTACAGCACTGTTGGTTGAACGTTTTTTAGGATTTCCATTATAGCAGAGTTTTAAATAGTGGGGACCAAGCTGTGAATGGGGTGATTTGGAACCAGGGGAGATTTTGAAATTATAGTTTATTGTTGTCTTGGAAATTCCTAGAAGTATAGTAAGGTGATTGCTATAGTCATATCTTAATATTTTACATGGTTTTCAGTGTCTTATCACTAACCTCAATGCTGATGGTTATTGTCTCTAGAAGCAGAGTGCCTTTGTCAAACGGATCAAACATTTCATCCCTCATGCAGTTTGGCTGAAAAACATAACCGCAACGGCCCCCGGACTGGAAAAGAGCCTGGTTCATTTGCATGGGTTTGTCTGTAAGAAGAATAGGATCATATGAATTACAAATTTACTTGAAAGAAAAACAAAAAAAAAACATTAAAATGACCCTGCTGCTGTAGGAAATGTGAAATACTAAATTCTATATTTAGCCTGTTATTATTCCACTTACAAGGGGAAAAAAGTTCACCCTTCTGACATCTGGCATGAAGGACACTGAACTAGTTAGCAGTGCATACCTGGTGTCTGGAAGTTGAGCGCTACGAGTTGACTGCCACAGATCCACATTGTCAGGGGGTCATAGTTTGATGAATCGAGTCGTTGTCCTTTGGGATAGATACGAGATAGCTGCCGCCGGTTGTACTGGAGGAATTTCTTCCCTTTCATCTTGTTGACATACTTTTCAGCTTTGGTCTCAGGGAAGGAAGACATGTCACGGTAACAGGCCTTTTCAGTGCCAATCTCTGGAAAAAAAATTACGTTTTTTATCAACCAAAATACAGTCACACTTTCACCAGAGTTATAAAACAAAAACACCTACTCTCTTCGTCAAAGGGCACTGGCCGGCAGTAGATGACAAGTTCTGAGAGTTCAAGGGCAATCTTCTTTCGGCGCTCCATAATTTTGCCTTCTGTGAGCTGCAGAAAGGGTACCAAATTAAGTATATAGAGAGAAAATAAATACATAAGTGAGCAAGCAGAATCTGTTATCATACCCGCGCATCAGCAGTTTGAGCTGCTTCCCGAATTTTTCTTATCCAGTCTTGCATGTCTTCCAGTGTGTCTGCAGCGACATCAAGAGGATATCGGTTTAACTGAGGCCCAGTAATGGTGAATACAAAGGGTCGGCCATTAAAAACGTCCTGCCGGGGAACTAAATGAAAGGGTGAAAATTTATTAAACATATTGTTGTCATTATCACACCTATACTACCACTTTAAGACAGCCAGTATAACTTACCAATGTGACAGGATGGCACATCCAAAACTCCACCTAGCAGATCTCCTAGAGGACTGTTCTCATCTAGATGCTAAGGAAGTACAGGAAAGAGTAAGATTCACAGTTAATTGGCTCCTGATAAACCGACCATAGTGTGTGTAAATGTGATAAAGAACTTAGATTGTAAGCTCCACCAAGGCAGAGACTGATGTGAATGATGTAAAATGTCTGTAACGTGCTAAGTAGATATAGGATTAGATAATACTGAGCTTTATTTATTAACACCCCTTCCAATGCTCTCACAATATGATTTAGCACTCAGCTTTCTTACCTTCTTCTAAAGTAATGAGGCTAATGTGATACTGTATATTGTTAAATAGCTTAAAGGAGAAGGAAAGCTACCAAGGCAGTTTATTGCCAATAGATTAGCCACAACAGTGCAAGCTAGAACACCATTTTTATCCTTTAGAATGCTTTTCCATACCTGAGTAAACAGCTCTAGACAGTGTCTCTGTTTGTTTAGGATAGCAGCTGCCATATTTGCTTGCTGTGACATCACTTCCTGCCTGAGTCTATCCCTGCTCACTCATAGCTCTAAACTCAGATTACAGCAGGGATGGAAGGAGGGAGGGGTAGAGGAGCAAACTGAGCATGCTCAAGCCATAGCCCTGGGGGTTTAAGCTGAAAACAGGAAGTCTGATACAGAAGTCCATGTGTACACAATAGAAGGAAAGAATGCTGTGTTTCTTTTGACAGAGGACTCAGAGCATCATTACTTTGAGGGTTTACTGGTGTATTTATATAGACCTTTCTGATAAAGCTTACTTAATTTTAATCTTTCCTTCTCCTTTAAAGGACAGAGATACACAAATTCACTGGGGGGTTGCAAAATGTTAGGCTTAGTGAAATGAATCACCAAGTTGTTTTCCCATGCTGGTGCTCCTTTAAGGAAATAAATGCACCAGCACTGGAAAAAAGTAGCACAGTGGAGCATCAAATGTGAAAATGTTACTCTACTATGCATGCAGAAGTTTACCATCACTGTGGGGTGCCAGATATGTGGCAGCCACAGTGAATTAGGGGTTTTCTTGCCCTTTAAAGGAATGACCACATCAGTAGTGTAAAGATGTACAAAATGTTGACCAAGCAGCAAACAGGGTGACTAAGAGTGGAAAGCTGTGCTGCAACATGTACAGTTATGCAGCTCTAAATACTAAGGAATGGATAAGAACTAGCAGTTACATGGCAGCACAGCAGAGCCATGCCTCTCGAGAACATCCTGAGTAACTCAGACCCACCTGCCTCTCAGGTTCAGGCTCAGGTGGACTAAAGATCTCTTCCACATAGTTAGCAGGGAACCACATCTGTTTTTTACCCCCACAGTCTCCTCGCCACCTAATAAAAGGACACCATTGTTACAAAATGGCCTTCATAATACATAATCATAATCAGTAGAATGCAGGGCTTAATTGCAAAATTTGGGTTTGCCCTTAATACATTTTACCTCTTTCAGGCCTGCAAGAACATGAAATACATTTTAGTTCAGTACATTTTTTGTGCTGTCAAGGGAGTAGCCAGTGTTTGGCAGTGGTAATTTTTTGATGTCACGGAATAAGCTGGCTAAATTGCTTTATTTGTGCCAAAAAGCCATCAGTCATATGTTTAAAAAAAAGAAAATGACAGTTTTGCTTCCATCCTTTGATGAAAACAACAGCCCTGTGCTTCCTTCTTATGACTTGAGTCTAGCTATCGTCATAAGAAAGTGTCAAGTCACAAAAGTCAAATATCCTTTATCAGGTAAAATCTATTTACCACTACACATTTAACAAAGTATGTGTTTAATGCCTATGCCACAACAATTTTACATTCTTTAAAATACAGTGGTGCTTGAAAATTTGTAAACTTACAATTTTCTATATTTTTATATGAATGTGACCTAAAACATCATTTGTTTTTCAAACAAGTCCTAAATGTAGATGAAGAAAACATAGTTAATCCAATGAAACAACAATGATTATATTTCGTCATGTGTTTATTGTAAAAAAAAGTTATCCAATAACATATCTGCATGTGGCAAAAGTAAGTGAATCCTTGGTATTATCATATGATTTGTAGGAAAGAATGAAATCAAAAGGCTGGTGTTTTCAGTCAATGGGATCAGTTGTGAGTAAGAGAGCCTGTTTTATTTAAAGAACGGGGATCCCGCAACGCCTGATCACATATGCAACACATTTGTGGATGTGTATCATGGCTTGAACAAAGGAGGTGTCTGAGGTTACTAGACTATCTCTGAAGAGTTTGGACTCCACCAATCAACAGTGAGACAGGTTGTGTACACGTGGAGGAAATGCATGACTGTTGTTACAATACCCAAAAGTGGTTGTCCATCAAAGATAACTGCAACTGCAGGGCATCTAATAGTCAGAGAAGTTACAAAGGAACCCAGGGTAACTTCTAAGCAATTAAGGCCTTGATGTTCATGAGTCCACCACCAGGAGAACACTGAATAGCAATGGTGTGTATGGCAGGGTAGCAAGGAGAAAGCCACTTCTCTTCCCCAAAAATATTGCTGACCATCTATCATATTGCTAAATAACATGTGAAGGATACTGGAAGAATGTTTTGTGGACAGATGAAGCCAAAATAGAACTTTTTTGCTTAAACGAGGAGTGTATCATTTAGAGAAAAACGATGCATTCCAGCATAAGAACTTTATCCCATCTATGAAGCATTGTGGTGTAAGTGTTCTGGTCTGGGCCTATTTTGCTGCATCTGGGCCTGGATGGCTTGTCATCATTGATGGAACAATGAATTCTGAACTATACCAGAGAATTCTAAAGGAAAATGTCATGACATCTGTCCTTGAACTGCATCTCAAGAGACAGCGGCTCATGCAGCAAGACAACAGTCCTAAACACACAACCATTCTACCAAAGAATGGTTAAAGAAGAATAAAGTGAATGTTCTGGAATGGCCATGTCAAAGTCCTGACCTTAATCCAATTGAAATGTTGTGGAAAGACTTGAAGCAAGCATGTTGGAGGAAACCCACTAACATCCAAGAGCGGAAGCTGTTCTGTATGGAGGAATGGGCTAAAATTCCTCCGAGTTGATGTGCAGGACTGATCAATAGTTTCAGCAAACGTTTGATTGCAGTTATTGCTGCACAAGGGGGTCACACCAAATACCAAGAGCATGATTCTTTTACTTTTGCCACATGCAGATGTATTATTGTATCATTTTTATTTTTAATAAATACATGACCAAATATAATCATTTTTGTTTCATTTGTTTAACTACTTTTTCTTTATCTACTTTAAGTTAAAACAGGAATAAGGGGACAGAGCTATTTTAATTAGATTACATAAACAAGAAGTTTATTGGATTTTTTTAAGTTACAGACGTGGCTACCACTGGGTATGAATTTTATATTTGATGTGACTTGCTTTGTGTAATGACATAGTTACAATATATACTCTAATGCACTTTATGTATTTATTCTGATACTTTTTACCCTGGAACATGGTTTGGAAACAGTTAATAGCCTTGCTCAACTGTGATTGGTTTTGAAGATGGGTGGGTTCATCTGTAAATGTATATATATTTATGGAGACATGTTCCATTTGGCATTGCCTATGTCTAAGTGCTAGGTAAGCATGAAATGCATTAGGCTCCATGTGGGGAATTTTGTGATTTTAATATGACAATAAAAAATGTTTTACTAAAAAAGCATGGATATAAAAATCAGATGATGTCACATCCATATAAAATATAGAAGTTCAAAGGGTTCACAAACTTTTAATTACCACTTTATAGTCACACGTAACCAATCATGATTAAAATCAGAACATCCATTTATACAAGATATGTGGAGAGCAATGGGCTTAACCCAGTCCTTCAGTGGATTTTGTGGTACCCAGTCTGCACAAACTCTCCACAGACATATTTTCTAATATAAGTTTGAAGCTGGCCCTGAATAACCAACAAGTCTAATTTACTGAGACAGACAACGGAAGGCACAGACAGTAAAAGTAAGGAATGGACCGGCTCTGCTTACCATCCTCCCTCTTGCTTCTCTACATTCTGGATGATTGTATTCTTGGTGAAAGTCAATTCATCCTCACGTTGAGCCTTATAATCAAACAGGGCCCTGACAGAGCACTGGGAAGAAACAGAGGGAAGAGAAACAAGGATTTCTAAGGGGGGAAAACAGAGGGTCATAAAAAGGAAAAAATATGGGGCAGGAGGGAGACAAAAGACAAGCTCACAAACAACACACAAGAACTAAATATTCTTCGATTTATTATTCATAGATACCTTAAATGTAGGCATTGGATTGGCCTCCACATAGAAACCAGGGTTCCTTCCCTCATATAGAGCTCCATAATCTGGATCCTGCAACACAGGATACCAAGTTTAGTTCTACACTAGACCCATTGAAGGCTTACCTTGCTCTAAAGGATTTCCAGTACTCACAGGCGTGCCAATCTTTTCAAGTGTTTCTTCATTAATGGGGTAACGCAGCTTCATCTTCCGATACAGAGGATGCTTCTCATAGTAACTTATCAGATCCACTAGGCTGTCAAATTCGGAGCTTCCAAGGACAACGCTTTGACCTTCCTGTATAACCCGGCAGTGTTTGATCTTTCCTTCGGCTCTGTCAAGTGACACAGATACAAAATTAGGAAGTAGGAGAACATTCAGAAAAAGAAAAGTAGACCAGAAAACAGAAATAAACTGTTAAAGAAGAGTTATGATATGGAAGTTGATTGTCTCACCGGAAGGAGATTGCATATGAGTTCTGTTCACTCCTCTTACGCACCAAAAAGGCTCCATCTCGTGGAACTCTCATCAACATATGTTCTGCTTGCCCCCGGGTGAGGCTGGCATGGTACCACCTAGAGGAGTCAACGTAAAACTTGACTTGGTCTTAATTGTAAATCTTCCTATACAAAAATCCATAGAATTGCTAGATTTAGTTTATTTTTACACTGTAGGTAAGACAACATGCCACCATCTTTCCTATTGTATATATGGTATCATAAACCAAACCATCTTCTGTTCATCTAACCAGGTCCATTAATCTTTATTTTCCCTTACTCACTCCTTGCTCTCGTGGGCATTGGTCTGTGGAACAGGTTCTGTCAGTCGCATCTCAAACTCATTGCACCTCAGGGGCATTTGCTGGTAGTGAGTAATCAGTGCATACAGACTCTCAAACACCAGGTTATCTGTCAGGAAAAATTTGGGACTCCCAGCTTCTTGCCTCGAGTGTATCCTACAATGCTGGACTTTTCCATTTCTCCTAGGAAACCCAAAACAAAAATTCAGATGTAAACAGGAAAGTGGCCTATATAAACATTCCAGTAAAAGCAAAATATAATTTCTTACTAGTTTCTAACGTATAACTGAAATTACAGTTACACAGAGCAGTCTAGGAAATTATGATTTGCTTTCTGAGATTTCTATGTGCGTATATTTTCTGATATGCTAGTGCTTATGTCACTTTATTCTTATCATCGCTTCAAGTCCTGTTTATAACACCAGTTGGGTTGTGCAAAACTGCACCAGTGGAGCTATCTATAGCAACAAAGTACTTTACTTTCATTTCCAAGTTTGCAGTAGAATTTAGTTGCTTATGTTAACTGCTGTGATACAATTTAGCACCTATGTTCACTTCAATTTTTACAGTAGTCAGCCAGCTCAGCAAAGTAGTCAGACAGATCAGCATGAGAGCAGGGGGCTAGGCTCAGGTAACTGTCAGAAACCATTAAAAATCATGAAAAGTCTGCATATTTTTTAATTGATGTATATTGCAAAGTTGCTTGAAATTTCAAAAAGCTTAAGCTATTTTTTTTGGAGTTCCCCTTTAAAGTGGTTAGCATTTCCACAAATGTTAATCCAACTACCCATTTCCATGGGTCAGTCCTAAACTTAAGGTAATGTCTTACACTACTAGAGGGTTGTGCATGCTTGTTTGTAGTGGCTGCTACTGGGTTGTTGAACTCCAAAAATATGAAACCTCTGATAAGGCACACTCAGACATTAAAATTCAGTTTGAGCACTTGGTGTTTTTTTGCAGAAAGAAAAATGACTAGGTACAGAACTCTTACCAGAAGGAGAGTGTGTAATCCCCCACAAACGTCTCACTTTCCCGCACCAGAAAGGAGCCGTCTGGAGCCCCAGTTTCAATACAGTAATCTGTCAGCAGACGTTCAGCAATGTGCCGTCCATCCCTTCCTGCACCCAGCTTTCCGTGGAACCACTTTTCAGCAGAGTGCAACTCTGAGCTGTTACTGGCCTGCGAGGAAATATAATAAAAAAAACTGGAGACATGGAGAGGAATTTAAAACCACACATGCACAGCATAAGGCAAACATGTTCAGCTAAAAGTCTTGTGCATTCTCCTCTCCATCTCCTCTCCATGTCTCCTTGTTGTAGCTTTGTCTAATCACGTTCATCCTTACCTCCTTCTGTTCTTCCTCATCATCATTAGCCTGGTTGCCAGTGGTCTCCTCTGAATAATAGATCTTGCTGCTGGTGAGGACAAAGAAATGTGGGTACCACTCCTGTAGATGAAAGTAGGGCATTAGCAATGTTACGCAGTCAACATCATTGGACCCCAAAGTATCATTCAGACAATGTGCTTATGGATTTAAGACAGGGATTTTAAGGAAGTTAGTTCCGGTATAGCTGCCCATGCCTACTTATTAAATTAAGAAAGGCAATAGGTTGGATTTCATAATGGATTGTCACTGAAGTGTAATTATCTATGCATATAAATAATGGTCTTGGAAAAGCAGAGAAGAACAATAAGTACAAAAAAAACCCTTCCAAACTTAGTGCCAAAGTCACCTGCCACTTTCCAAAAGTGAGACCCATAGAATGGTTCTGCATTGGAAATATATTTTTTGCAATAAGATAAAAGTGCATTATCAGTAAAATTATTAGGCCTTTATCAGCTTTACACAAGCTCCTACCTTCTGAACACACATTGAAAACAAGCTGCACAACTCACATGGTTGATGGGATCTTGCAGGTACAAAATTCCATTCTTGATGGAGTTGCTGATGTCATTCTCAGAGTAGACTGTGGAGGACGGTATCTCTTCATAAGTGCTGCCTTCTGCCAGCTTCTTGTGCTGCGTAACGTGTTACAAAAACCACAAATATTAACACATTTACTCGTGTTCCCTAAAGCATTCTGACTAAGCTAGACCACAAGTCAGGTATCCACCATCTAAAAACTTTTCAGTGCCGACAAGCCACGATTTAATTTCAGTCTTCCTGAACTACACCTACAGCTTGCTTTAACTACTCTACATCTTATGTGTAGGTATTATTTTCCTTAGACAGTAAAATGAGAAATAATTCTGACACAAAAATGTTGTTTTCTCTGGCTACTGGCTAAATATGCATGACTGGCCATACGCAGGGACATACACATTCTATTGTTTGAGTCATCAGCCAGAATGATTGCTAGAGAGTAGTCAAGTTACTTTTATTCTTTGCTACTGCACCAGTTGATAATTTGCCTTGGCAGATTAAATAAATATTGAACTTCAATCCTGTTAGATTGCAGTTAATTTGTGCGAAGGTTGGTCTGCCGCCAAAACGGACCCCTATGCTGGCATACATGACCAAGTCAAAATTGGCCAACTGCCCAACCAAATCTTTACATTAATGACTACATATGATGTTCTTTTACTGGGGAAAAGTTACCATGTTATAACATTTTTTTACAATCTGTTGTTAAAACAAGCCTGTTTAAAATTATTATCAGCTGATGCACCAGTCAGGAGCTACAGCTCCTCTTCAATACCTGCTGTTATGAACAGTGTCTATCTGCCTAAATGATCAAAAGAGTAGAAAGGTGACCATACCATGTATGATGCCTTGTGCGTTATCCAACTGTTGGCCAATCAGTCGGACAACATGCAGGGTCACATTAAGTAGGGCACAGGGATAATATGTATGGAATCCAGCTAATTTTTAACTACAAGCTTTTTAATGAGTTTTAAAGATTTGCCATTTGTTTAACCCACACCTTGATGAGGATTTTTCGTTTTAGTTGGTTGGGAGAGGGAAGGCCATCTGCATTGACATCCACAGGCTTTGTCAGAAGCATGTCCCCAAAAACCTTCTTAAAGTGCTGAGCCATATTTCTTTGTTGTGCAATGCTGCAGTGGTCTTCAATTGATAAGATAACAGGGTATCTAAACAGAGAGTCATATGAAAAAAAGGAATGTTTTTTTTTTACCATACTTAAAATAACTCATTGGTACTGTTGATAAAAAGCAGATTTCTTCAAACATTGCTGCCTGCTGCTTACTGATGGAAGGGGCCAATAAAAAAGTGTGTGTCCTGTAAATCAACCTGGATATAGGGTAGGATGAGGAGTTATGACTTAATTTTTGCATCTGAAGATCAACCCACTGATTGGCCAGATCAAACACACTCCAGTGGAATAATAGGACAGGCATATTTTATTGTAGCCAAAGGACCCTCGGTGCTGTACATAGCCAAATGGTGGCACCATAAATAACTGACCAAATCAGGGCGTGCTTAGGGCATATTTTAGACTGGTATCACAAAAGTATATTTGTCATTAGCAGCTCCCATCTTTCTCTAAAAAAGGCAACCGCAATAAAACACATGGAATCTCCTCCAGTCACTTCCCAAAACCGACCACTGGAATCTGCCATCTGCATTTTTGGCAACTGTGTCCAATAACTTTATTTCAGATAGTCACAGTGACAAGTGATTGCTGGATTTCCCAACACTACTAAATATCATCAAATCCCCCAAGCTTTGGGTTATAGAGGGAGAGAAGATGGACATATAGATGATATACCAGTACAAATTGTATGAGAGGTGTATGTTATACCTTAAAACATAATTATTATCTGTACTAGCTAGTGTACAAAGCTTCACCAACTGCTTGTATTTTTGTCTGGGCATTTTACAAAAATGCAGCAAGCAAGTACTCACTCTGAAGTGACAAAAGCATGTTCCTTGATGGTGCTCAAGACTTCTGAGAACTTTATTTTGGTGGTCAGCGTATGCCCATGGTAAATAACTGGCATCCCGTCTGGCCCATCCCAGCAATCCACTGTAGAGAGAGTGTAGATATATAACTGCATTTCTGTCACATGCAATGTGGCCATATATTTAAATACTCAATACTGTTGAATACATTCTAACTTTGCTCTCATCCAACTACAAAAAATGACTTACTCTGTCTTGTTCACGCTTTCAGGACTTTTCTTGAATGCACCCATGCTATGGAAATCCCTTCACTGAGCTGACAGATCCCTGTCACTAGTCTTCAAGCCTTAAAATGCTATCTTTATATTCATCTTCATCCACACAGGCATTATAAGCAAACTGGACCACCTCTTGACCACTAAATCTTGTACTGTGTATACTTCAAACTGGGTTACTAGTTGACATTTCACAACTCAACATTTATATGAAGAGTGAACATTTTATATAATATATATATTGTATTGTCAAAAGTATCTCAACACTCCTTCTAATTTGACTATAAAGAGTTTCATTCATCCAGGTCATGATATATCTAATATAGGTAAATTTAAAACAACTGGACTTGCTGAGTAATCAATGAAGACGTTTCACTACTCATCCGAGCAGCTTCTTCAGTTCAACTGAAGAAGCTCTCGGATGAGTAGTGAAACGTCTTCATTGATTACTCAGCAAGTCTAGTTGTTTTGAATTTACCTTTACTAGATACTCCTTCTAATTAGTGGAATTGTCTGTTATAGCCACAATCAAGTTTATATAAGCACAGAGTCTGTTCTTGCAGAAGGTCTTAGTGACTTACAGAGTGGTACCACTATAGGGTTGCCACTTCCCAGCTAGTTTATCAAAACATATAAGTTATTAGGAAGTGGCAGACCACAGAAACAACAGGAAAGGACTGCTGAGTGCTAAAGTGCTTTTTGCATAAAAACAACATATCCTCACAAACTCACGGTCAGCACAAGAACTATTTTGGGTATAGCCACACAAGTTTACCAAGTTTTTATAGTAAAACTTGTAGCCACTAGTCCACCATAGTTGTTTGTACTGTATAATATGGAATATAATGTCTTGTATAGGTATCCTGGTCGGGAGACAATGGGAATATAGAAATAATTTTTATCTGAAAATACATCTTAAGGAGCTGGTTTCAAATCTCTGCATGTATACAAAGATATATACTAATGTGCTGATTTGTATTGGAATCTAAGGGAACAATATGAAAAGCATATCCTATTTTTTTGCTTTGACTTACTATGAAGTCAAAGGGTATCATTCTGCTATGGCACTGGAAAGCAGCTGATGTTAGTTCAGTGATTCAAAATTTCCTGGAGGCAAGAAATGACTTACAGATGGAACAAACCTTGATGTGTGACATGGCAGGACATGATGATGAAGAGTCAATAATCTAGATAAAGTTTGCTCCATCTGTAAATGCTGTTTACTTAAATGTTACCCAATTATTGGGACTCCAACACTCCCTTTGCTTAACATATATGCACAGAGAAATCCTCAATGAAAATGCCTAATACACAAAAACCAAATATTCAGGTTTCTTGTATGTGATTGAGTGTTTTCTAGGCATGCCTACATACGTTTTAAGCAAAGGCATCTTCAAATTGCATTTCTGAGTAGGGCCTCCATTTGGCTCAAGAATCATAGTCATATAACAGATAGTCCCACTGAGATTTGAGGTTTGCTTTGATCCATCCAGTGCTGACCACATCAAAGATGATCATATTCACTTTAGCTTAACAGCAATGATTGTAAAAAGGCCATAAATAAAGAAACAGATACAGAGTAGGCTAGAGTAAATATAGCCTTGCATTATTTTTATGATGACTTGATACTCTTAGGCCACTCTCCACAGCCAATGACCCTATGCCTCTGCTATGGAACCATTGAGGTTGCCTACAAACAATCCTCCTATGACCCAAGCTTGGTAGAGGGTAGTGCTAGAATAACACAAACTAGATTTTCACTTGTATTCCTAATATTTAGCTTTTACTACAAAAGAGTATATATATCCAGCTAGCAAGTATGCTCTGTTTTCTCAACCTGATCAAGCACACTTGATGTGTTTCTATCGTACACAAAGCTCTTAAATCAGAATCACAGATCAAGTTGAATAACAGTATTACAGTCACAATAATGGTTTGTCGTTATAGTTAGTAAAGCCTCCACCAGGAGGTGCCCTACATACATTCTATGCAGCGGCAGCCCATGCGCAAGCAGCGAGCGTAGGCTTCCAATGAAGATTCACTGGAGAACTGATCCCCTGTTAGGTATCTGAAGAGAGACAATAAGTGATAAGAAAATACAGTGTGGGTTTAAATTTAAGCTCATGCAATGACGCTTGGGTCATGAAATGAGTTACTACAAGTAGTATTCTACAAGTAGTGAGCATAACATATGGCAGGATCAGAATGAGACTGACTGTAAGCAAGAGGCAATGAATTGGGCCATGATTTGCACCAAGTCTAGTTACCTATCACCATATGATTGCTTTTAAACAATTGACTAGTAAAATATTTCCTGCTGATTAGTTTCTAGACCTTGATGAAGTTTTGTAAGTTGTATTGCATCACCCCCAAAGAAAGTACAGGTATGGGACCTGTTATCCAGAATGCTCGGGTCCTGGGGTTTTCCTTAGTTTGGATCTTCATAACTGAAGTCTACTAAATAATCATTTAAACATTGATTAAACCCTATAGGATTGTTTTGTCTCCTGTAAGAATTTACTATATCTTAGGCTCAAGTACAAGGAACTGTTTTACTGTTACAGACAAAAAGGAAATCATTTTTAAAATCTTGAATTATTTGATTAAAATGAAGTCTGTAAGAAATGGCCTTCCTGTAATTCAGAGCTTTCTGAATAATGTGTTTCTGGATAATGGATCCCATACCTGTACAAAAAATTGCTGAAAAACACTACAGAGATGACGGATAGAGCAGAGAGGCGAGTGTTTAGTATAGAGGTGGAGGAAAGACAGCAGAAAGACTATTTGGAATTGAGATGGAAATAAGGGAAAACAAGAAACCTGTACTATATAAGGGAGAAATTCCTAAACTCTGTGGTTGTTCCTTTGGGTGTGGGAGCAGATGTGTGGTTGGGAAGCCAATCTGAAATTACGGCTTATTTGCTGTTGTAGATATTTTTGTTGTAGATATTTTTGGAAACCCATCTTGAAAGTTATTTAGAATAATATATAGTTTGAACGCTTATCTCTTAAGCTTAATGGTTCTATAGAATTATAATCACAATGTTATAATATATCTGTACCTTGTTATGGCGTTATATTTATATATATATTATTATACACCACAGAAGTGGGGCCTTGATCCAAAAAGTGTGAATATCACTAATACAAAGAAATACTACACAGGTGGATCTAAGAGGGGACAACAAAATCCAGTAAAAGATAAATAATGAACAACAAAAGAAACAAGTGCAGGAAGTCAAAATGCTGTAGTGGTGGAAGAAAGAGAAAAAAGGATGTCAATACTGTGTAGAGGTGATAGAAGAAAGGACCAGGATGCCTACTAAGTATGGAGATGGGGCAAATAAAGGAAACTGGGTATCCCGTTTAAAGTGAAATCGTAATAAACAGTATAAAGTAAAGTCTTTGGTGTTGAAAGAAAGAGAAGATAGCAGGTAGGCTGCACTGTTTGAAAACATATAAAATAAGTAAATATAAATGTCAATAGTGGACATCAACACAGGGTTCCTTGCAAGGAGTAAGTGAGAGTTCGTAGAAGAGATTATGATAGAATAGCAAAAATGAGAAGAAGAAACTTCTAAAAATATGGAGTTGAAATAAACATAAAATAATGAAGGAGGAGAAGCTCTTACGTGTTGTGGGAAGAGGATATCCAGTAATGAGACAAAGGGTTGTCCATATTTTGGGGACACACTGTGTCCAGTTCTAAATCCCACACTGTATTCTCCTTAGAGAACAGGAAAGTGACAAACTGCAGAGGAGAAAACAAAAAGTTTGAGAAACGAGATAAACGAGAAAGGCATTAAGCCATATAACAAGTATATGGTTAAACAGGATGGCACCAAACCTCTTCCAGAGTGAAATATGGCTCTTCGATCTCCCTCAGAGGGTCATGTAAGAAGTGGAACATAAACTCCCGCACTTTGTGCAGATCAGTTGCCCACATATCCTGCAGGAACAGGGGGATAAAAGGTAAGGTACCAGATATCAAAGTTGGCGGCGAGAGAAAATGAAGAGTTGGAGAGCAATCAAGGAAAAAGTTAAGCAAAAGAAATGTAAGAATATAAAGCTAAAGAGGATAAAGATTACTAGGTACTGTCATTGTCAACAAGGAAAGGAGACAAGTGCAATGAAGGAGGTAGAACACTGAGAATATTTTAGGGAAGAACTCACACCTTTTGATAATCCAGCAGGAATTTTTGAAAGTCCTCTAAGGATATTTTAGTCCTTTCACCCTCTCCAAATCTGATGAAAAAGAAAGCATTTTTAAGCTCCTATTTCTAACCACACAGTTCTAACCTGCATCCATAACTGGAATTTGCCTTTTACAATATTGGCACAAATCTTACTATAAATCTATACCAAATGAAAAGAAAACAAAACTTACGTCTCTGTGAAGGGAATTGGTATCTGAGAAGAAAACAAATTAAATTAGCCACAGGTTGTGTACTGAAGTTTAGCAGTTGCACATGTGTTACACATACCGTTTTCTGTGCATCATACATAAGAGATCGGTAGAGCATGGCAAACTGGGCATAGTTAATCTCTCGGCTCCTTTGTTCCAGTTCCTGAAGAGTTTACATTTCAGACCAGCAATAAGGAAAAGAGAATTGAAGGACAAATGAATAAACATTTACATCAACTAAAATGACGACCTTAAAAGAAGAACAGTTAGAACAAACTGAAAAAGGTTTCAGACTGAATGTGTAGCTGGTTTGTGGAAACAAGAGTTTGGTTTCACAGAAATCCCACAGAAAAACAATTTGAGAAGAACAGGACTATGTGAAAAGGAATGCTTTTACAGTGAGTATAGGAACACCAAGGGAGAGTGTGCCAAAAAGAGACAAGGGTGTTGGGTTTAATTGAATTCCAGATAAAAGGCAAAGAGTAGATATCCCAGTTAGATCATATAAGGTGCGTCCCAGTAAGATCATAATGGGTGATTTGCAAAATTCAGTGTCTCACCGTTAGTCGGTCACGCAGGAACCTCATGTTGGGGACCCTGTAATTAACCTGGGACAGCATATTCTTTAAGTCTTTGACAGAAATCCTAAAAGATAAATAACCAGGAGGGAGTAAGCTGTTAGCCCTTCAAAGCACCATAATATTACAGCAATATTGTAGTGAGCCCTTCCTTTCAATTTCTAGATGAAATATATGGCTCACTTTGTAGAAAGCAACACAATGTGACCAAATACGCCAAATAAAATGATCATGTAGTGGCAATAAGGTCTTCCTTTAACCTGAATGTGTTTATATGATTATGAAGGATAACAAAGTTATGTTCAAAGGATATCGTCAGTAATACTCTAGCCTGTTATAAGGAGTCACCATAATGTAAGGGGTCATGTACTCCAGTCTCAAAGGGGGGCTTCCCTGATTTCCTAATACGTGCACCACATGATGAAAATCAACATTTATGAACAAGAGACAGCAGCAACTTAAAAGAACATTGGATTGGTGGCAATACGCTGTGCCACACAACGGAGACTAGAATACCAGACTTTGGGGCAAATTCAATAACCTCCGATAATTCACCAGCGACACCTTCGCTCACAGTGCAACACTTCGGCAGACGTAGATAAGCCAGGACAACGCTACTTCCCTAAAATCCGAAGTTGCGTCCAGGGTGCCGAACGCTGGCGAAGTTGCGCTAGCGTTACTGCGTGAAGCGAAGTTGCGCTATTGTTGCCTAATTTGCATACGGCGAGGAGTTAAAGTTCAACGGACGTATATGTTGCAGCAAATACATTACACTACGCAAGCCCGGGAAACCTTAATAAAAAAAAAATTGCCCTACACATGAGCACTTTCTGTGTGCTGATCTTTAAGGACACCTGTACAGCCACAAACAACTTAGAATTAGTACAATTTATCACAGTGGGGCTCATTTATTAACACTGGGCAAATTTGCCCATGGGAAGTTACCTATAGCAACCAATCAGTGATTAGCTTCTTAAAGCCAGCTGCAACAATGAATGCAACAGTCTGATTGGTTGCCATGGGTTATTGCCCATTGGCAAATTTGCCCAGTGTTGATAAATGACACCCACTGTGTTAAAATAAGGGTCAATCCATCTTACTTGTCTTCCCTGTTCCGGTCCAATGTGTAGAACTGCTTCCGGAGCCACCTGGAAGGATAAAATAGGGTGGGAGTGATTTTTAAAGGCCACATTATCAAGCCAGTCTTAAATGTAAAGTCAATAACGGGGCACTCTAGATGTTTTCTTGTACGGAAGTTCTCATTAATCTCAGACAACGATGACTGAAAATTAACAGGCTGCTATCTCTAAAAGGAAACATAATGCAAATTGTTGGTCTGTGGAACAGATGCAGTACCCTCTATAACACATACACACCCTCAATGTGTTATAGAGGGTGTTTAAGCCTTATAGAGGGTATTTAGGCCTTATAGAGGGTGTGTATGTGTTATAGAGGGGGTGTATGTGTTATAGAGGGTGTTTAGGCCTGTGTTTAGACCTTACAGAGGGTATTTAGGCCTTACAGAGGGTGTGTATGTGTTGTAGAGGGTGTCTAGGCCTTATAGAGGGGGTGTATGTTATGTTATAGAAGGTGCGTATAAGAAGGTTTTGGATGAATTTGCTGTAGTATGGGGGCACCCACAAACAGAGAAAGTGATGCTAGTAATGGAGTACAGGTATGGGATCCGTTATACAGAAATTTGTTATTAAGAAAGTTCCAACTTAAGAAAAGGCCATCTCCCATGGACTCATTTATAATTAAATTATCCAAATCTTTAAAAATAATGTAGGGGCCCCTATGGGTTAATCTGCCCTGCAGCTTTAAGGCCCCCACCTTTTTCTTAGAGTGATCTGCCAGGAGAGGTGTGACAGCTTCCTGCTACACTGCACTATAGTGTGTGTAAGGAGTGGCCTCTTCCTCTTTCGCCTCTGGATGCTGATCTAGCTGGGTGTGCTCAGAGGGGCTGGGTACAGAAGGCCCAGAAGAAACCATGTGTCCAAGTCGGGGACCAGGAAACCCCGTGAATGAGGAATAGTTACACTAGGGCAGACTTGTCATAGTCTCTCCATGAGAGAAAGGCAGAGAGGTGAGAGACAAAGAGCAGCTGAAGCTCCAACATAGGAGTGATAGATTGGAGGTATCTCTCCCAGGCCATATTGCCTGTAGTATAGGGATCCCAGTGGAGAGGGAATCAGGAGAGAGTGATTGCCCTGAGGTTGATCCAGAGACACTACGGGAATATGTCGCAGAGGTGGGAGACCTGCCAAGTATGTCCCCAGGGAGTGTCAGTCTGTGTAAACTGCATGATGTGTGTCTGCGCACATTCCTCTGATGTGAGTACTAAACCTGTGCTTAAGCCTTATACAGAGTGTTTAGGCCTTACGGAGGGTGTGTATGTGTTGTAGAGGGTGTTTAGGCCTTATAGAGGGGGTGTATGTGTTATAGAAGGTGTTTAGGCCTTATAGAGGGTGTTTAGGCCTTATAGAGGGGGTGTATGTGTTATAGAAGGTGCGTATGAGAAGGTTTTGGATGAATTTGCTGTAGTATCGAGGCACCCACAAACAGAGAAAGTGATGCTATTAATGGAGTACAGGTATGGGATCCGTTATCCAGAAAGTTCCAAATTACGGAAAGGCCATCTCCCATGGACTCCATTATAATCAAATTATCCAAATCTTAAAAACTAATTTCCGTTTTCTCTGTACTAATAAAACAGTAGCTTGTACTTGATCCCAACAAAGATATAATTAATCCTTATTGGAAGGAAAACCAGTCTATTTGGTTTATTTAATGTTTACACAACTTTCTAGTAGACTTAAGGTATGAGGGTGTTTAGGCCTTATACAGGGCGTGTATGTGTTATTTCTAGTAGGTATGAAGATCCAAATTACAGCAAGATCCGTTATTCAGAAAACCCCAGGTCCCGAGCATTCTGGATAACAGGTCCCATAACTGTTGTAATGTCTGATAAAATACATACTTATTCTTTCAATGTCCCTCATCACAGACTAGGGGTTGGCGGATTCTGGGACCTGCAGTCCCACAAAAGAGGACAGGCCACAATCATTACAGACATGCCGTCAACTGCATGTTATTTACTCCTGGAAGCAATGCGGAATATTTATTTAACTCACATTATGGATAACCCTCAGCAAAACTTCAGAACCTCTAATTGCACGTGGGGAGTCCATGTAAACACAATTTTTCTTAAATGTTTAGCAACATTTCCTCATTACCTCTCAATCTGCAGAGGAGTAGGAGCCTGCAGCGTATCCTGAAGCAGCCAGTTTAACCCTTTAATCCACATGTTTACTTCCTCCTCGGAGGTGGCTGGAAAAAACAGAATATTTATAACAGATAGTATAGGAACTTCTGCCACCTGAGCTGTTTGAGTGCCAGATGCAGCCTGCCTCTGCTTTAGGGTAAGGAAGTCATGCTGGGAACTTCCTACCCTTGATTGAGCATAATCATGAGCTTAGTATTAGGGTCACATACCTTGTAGGCTCAAGGTCTTTAGTCTGAACTCTGTTCCGTACAATATAACAAAGCAGTGAGCCTGCTCCAACCTCACAGTCGGATCCTCTTGGTACCGGTCAAAATCTCTTGAGTTCTTGCTAGCTCGAATCTCCTTAATTTCCCTGATATCCACTAGGGAATAAAAAACAGAATGAGAAGATGGGGTGTTTATATGCACACTGAAGATTACCCTTACAGGTCAATTATAGGGGATGCACCCAATCCACTATTTTGGATTCGGCTGAACCCCCAAATTCATCGCGAAAGATTTGGACGAATACTAAATCCAAATCCTAATTTGTATATGCAAATTAGGAGTGGGAAGGTTAACATTTTTTATTTCCTTGTTTTGTGGCAAAAAGTCATGCAATTTCCCTCCCTGCCCTTAATTTGCATATGCAAATTAGGATTCGGATTCGTTTTGGCTGGCCAGAAGGATTCGAATCCGAATCCCGCTGAAAAAGGCCGAATCCTGGATTTGGTGCATGCCTAGCCAATTAGAATGCATATGTAAGACTATAACTCTCAGGATTTTACATTTTTCCAGAACTGACGCTTTTTTTTGTACAGGCAACTGTGGTTTATCCATTATCAAGACTCCTAAAAAATGATTTGGACACTGAAACTCTGGTTCTACTGAACCCACATTCAATATGGTCTCCTTTGTTGCCAAAGTCTATAGAGGCACTGCACACCAGTCTACCAAAGTCTACCAAACTGGAATACAGTATGTTTCCGTTTTTTTTTTCATTTCCTTTAGGGATGCACTGAATCCAGGATTCGTATCGGGATTCGGCCAGGATTCGCCCTTTTACAGCAGGATTCGGCTGAGAACTTGTCCCTGGCCAAACCGAATCAGAATGCTAATTTGCATATTTAAACTAGGGGCACGAAGGGAAATCACTTGGCTTTTCATCACAAAACAAGTAAGTAAAAAATGTTCCCCCCCTAATTTGCATACGCAAATTAGGATTCGGTGCAGTATTCGGCCGAATCTTTCACAAAGGATTCAGGGTTTCGGCCGAATCACAAATTCGTTGCATCCATAATTTCCTTAAAGGACCTAACATACATTCTGATATTTCATAACTGGAATGTGGATGAACTAAATGCAGCCAGCTGCCACCAGTGTTATCAGCAGAAAATGGACTTTGTACATTACATTGAATCATCTGTTACTTCTATATAGGGATGCACCGAATCCAGGATTCGGTTCGGGATTCGGCCTTTTTAAGAATCCTAATATGCATATGCAAATTAGGTGTGGGAGGGAAATCGCTGGACTTTTGGTCACAAAACAAGGAAGTAAAAAAGGTTTTCCCCCTCACACCCCTAATTTGGGTAAATTAGGATTTGGTTCGGTATTCAGCCGAATCTTTCATGAAGGATTCGGGGGTTCGGCTGAATCCAAAAAAGTGGATTCATCCCTACTTCTATACATATATCAGCTATTGCAAGTTACATTGCCATTAGTGTAACAAAAAAGATTATTATTGGAGGAATGGGTGGACTCTTTTTTTATTTATTTAATAAATAATCAATAATAATCTGGTAAACGTTTGGGTTTATTTGAACTGAAGAAAAATTCTAAAATTCACATTCAAATGTGCTTTGTTTGTTTTTTTAGGGATGCACCGAATCCTGAAAAATTTCCCTAAGATTTTGGGCGAATCCAAATCCTAATTTGCATAAGCAAATCAGAAAAGGGGGAAAGAGAACTGCTTGTGTTTTTTTCTTCCATATGTGATGAAAAGTCAGAATCAGAATCCTGCTGAAAAAGGCCAAATCCTGGATTCGGTGCAACCCTATTTTGTTTTGTAGCTATTAGCATAGGTATTCCCTTGTACAAAGTAAAATCCTGCAGGGTTAATACAAGTATATGTGCAAAGCAACACCAACATATATTTTCAGAATATTCACATATTTTAAGGTGAGCCATTTATATAAAGCCATTTTTCCAGCAGCTCTGCTTGCACTAAATAAATAACTTCTATGTTTGCAGCTTAGGCAGTTGGGAGTGGTTTGACTGTGACTGACATGCCAAGCTGACACGGGAAGTGGTTATAGGTTTATCTATATACTATATAGCAGATGCAGTGTGTATTTTTATTCTACCACCTCCATTTGTCCCTGTTTCTAGGGTAACATGAAAAACCACACACACATCCATCAAGTTCAGAGCCTCACTCATTTTGTACAAGAAGTCTATATCATATAAAGGCTGACTGGGCCCACATGCTCCACTAACCTTGAGAAATATGATCAGTTTCACACGCAATAAAGAGTATCACTGACATAACGCACAACTCGAGCACTGTTGCCAATTATGCCCAATCAATTCGGGCCCCAAGCATCACCCACAACTTCTGATTGAGTTCCCACCAGCAGAGCCAAAGCTGCTCACTGATATGTCAAGTGTGGTTCATGCTGGGCCTCCATTGGTGCCAGGTTCCTGCACCTGCATTTCTTACATACACCCTTCCTCCAGGTCTTCACCCTATATCGCCTAAAGACCAATTCGGCAGCTTATTTGCCCATGTATAGGGTTTCAGACGGGTCTTCCCGATCAATATCTTGCCACAATATCAATCAGGAAGGTTTCATTTTTCCGGCAACCGACTTGTCTGAGCCCATTGCTCCTCGTGCCTAGGGCTGAATGATCGGATCACCCCAATATAGCCCTGCCTTTGGTGGGCATATTGGCGAAAGATCCCTCTGTATGGCCAGCTTTACACTCCTTGCCTATACACTGGAGGCTGACTTGACTATGTTTTCCATCCATATTCGTAGGATGCAGTTGCTACATTATCCCCATTTTTATAAATCCTGTGTTATCTTGGAGACTAAGGAACAAATTAACTAACTTCCGGAAATTCGCCAGGACAACTTTAATTCACTAAAATGCGAAGTTGCATCCAGGGTGCTCAATGATGGCGAACTTTCGCTAGTGTTAATTTGGCAAGCAAAGCGAAGTTGCGCTAGCGTTGGCTAATTTGCATACAGTGGGAAGTTAAATTTCAATGGTAGTATATGTTGCAGCAAATACATTACACTACAGAAGCCCGGGAAACCTTAATAAAAGAAAATAGAGTTGTTATATTGCCCTACGCATGAGCCCAGTGTATAGTTTATGTACCATATCTTAGGAAATTTAGGAGGGAAGCCGTGTACCCAAAAAAAAGTTATGATCTTTTGCAGCCGATCACCCTGAAAAATGAAGTCGCCAGCGTTTTTTGGGACTTAAAATTTTTTTTTTGTTGAGGAAGTCCTATCTACTCTACTGCACTTCGCCTGGTCTGAGGTGCGAAGGCAAGTCTGGCACAAGAGGTAACGTTCAGTAAAATCCGCATCCTAGTGAATTTACGTAGTTACGTCCATTCGCCAGAGTGCAAATTCGCCTGGCGTTAGGGAGCAAAGTACCGTTAGAGTCTATCTCCTTCGCTAGCAAATTTACGGCAGTGCCCGTTAGTAAATCGGCGAAGTCCCGAAATGACATCACACTGGCGAATTTTCACCAGCGTTAGTCACTTCGCCCTTTAGTAAATTTACCCCTTAGTGGTTCAGATTGAATTTTTGTCGTTTATTGGTTTTATTGCCACATAATCAGGCGAGACTTGCCCTGCAGGGCCTGTATACTCTATGCTATGGGGCTCTTTTTGTGCGTGCAGTGCGGTACTGTATTTCCTAGCATTAATGTCACACTTTCCTTCCTGTAAAAACAGCAGCAAAGTAGGAGTAGCAGATCTCAAGGTTTCTATTGTTTGTACCACGATTGCACTTGCAAACCAGAACCAAATTGATAGGGCCATATTGATTCCCATCATTTTAGAGACTAAAGGTAATGGCACATGGGAGGGATAATTTACAAGCATAAATGATAAATAGCACAAGTGCACAATTAATTCTTAGATTTGATCAGTATACTATTAAAAAAGTTTGCTATGAGCAGCTGCACTTGAGCTATTTAGCACCTATGTTTGTAAATGAGTCCAAGGGAGGTTGAGTACATTACTAAACATGATTTTGTTTTCATTGAAAAGGAGCAGTGCCAGTTGCCTTGCACCACACTGTAACATTCTCAGTCAATAATTATCTGTGCAGAATAACTCCCTATATATATGTATGTGTAATTGTATGTAATTATATGTACTGGAGTATGGAATTACAAAAATAGAACGTGCTGGCCAACCCCCAATGCACTACAGTTGATATCTTAATGATTATTGCCCAGACCTGTAATTATAATCCAAAAATGGCAGTTTGCATTGTCCAGATGAGATGGCCACAGGCTGCTTTCTACACTGCAGAGAGAGGGCATCAAGCTCTTCTGCAATTTTAAGATGAACCTACACACATCCCGAGAGCACATGTATGTAGTAGCAAATGCCCGAAAATCACTGTGTGCCATAGATCTAAGGCAGTGGTTGTTGGACTTTTTTCAGTTCAGGTCCCCATCATTTTGTCATAGCTCCCCTTAGGTTACACATATAGTGTATCAACTATTGAGCCCTAGTTCCATACATTCATGTGTATATAGGGAAGCAAGCAAACACACATCCTCCTTAAAAGTAACCCTAACTGACTGGCCTTCAGGCTTAACCCCGCTTCCACTATTCCAAGTCCCACCCTAACATTACAAAGAATATATTTCGCCTTCTGGCAGTAGCACAAGTATAAAGTTACTCAGATCAGCTATGGGAGAGGATACAGTATGTTGCAGAGGAAGTCAGAAAGCTGAAACATACAGATTCTGTTCTGAGAAACACGTCTGAACCTCCGCTCTGTCCCCCTCCTTTCCTCACCCAAGTTTTCTAGCAAGAGTTTGAAATTACCTTCTCCACCAAATCTGACCATTTTTCTATCTACCTCTGTGACAGTCATCTACTGAAATTTCCATAGTTCTTGTCAGCGTGAGTCATTTGCGAAGGAGGTGCATTTCTTACATTTATGAGAAAGGTCACTTTGCCAAGCAGTGTAAATAGCAGTTAGTGGGCAGGCCTTGACTGGGAGTCAAAATAGGCCCTGCCATTCCAAGAACACAGAGGCCCAAACAGCCCTCTACCAGCCCACTATATGGTAACTTTCTATTGAACCATACAGCAGCCCCTCTGGCATTTGCCAGAACCCACAGATTGCCAGTCCGGGCCTGTTAGTGGGGCAGCAAAGTCATTTACATTTGTATCTTATAGCTGTCCTACTTCCCGTTTGTCCTATATAAGTTAACCTCTGCCTATAATGAAACTCATTCTGCTCAGCGGGGACAAAGATAAGAAATGTATCAATTAAATGTATCAATTTAGAACAGTTGCAGGGTCGGAGACCCCCCAGCTGCTTTAAAGGGGGAGAAATGAAACTTTACACTTCTATATTAGAAAATTGACCACAAATAGATAATAGAAAGTAATTGTAAAAAATCTTTATTTCTGGTGAACTGTCTGAAACCAAATGAACTGAAAAAAGTGTCTGAAGGTGAACAACCCATTTAAACTCACCTCATGGCAGCAGCGCCCCTGGATTTACGCTGCTGATTTGTCCCTTTCAGGCTGAACCCAAGCCTCAGTCCAACGACTCAATGGCATTACATCCTGTGTGCAGTAACAGGCGGCTCGTGTCTAGTACCCTTGGGGTAGCAGGTAGTACTTGTTGATGTTGTATGGGTGCGCATTGTGTGCCTGGGTTGCATTTCAAAAATTGGACCTGTGCAGGGATCTAGCACAGATGGTGCTTTGGCATTTTCTATCAATAGAGGAACTGCCATGTTGACATTAGCCTGTGGTTTCAGGCTCAGGCAGTGGTTCAGGCCTGGGTTTCAGGCTCAGGCAGTGGTTCAAGCCTGGGTTTCAGGCTCAGGCAGTGGTTCAGGCCTGGGTTTCAGGCTCAGGCAGTGGTTCAGGCCTGGGTTTCAGGCTCAGGCAGTGGTTCAGGCCTGGGTTTCAGGCTCAGGCAGTGGTTCAGGCCTGGGTTTCAGGTCCAGGCAGTGGTTCAGGCCTGGGTTTCAGGTCCACGCAGTGGTTCAGGCCTGGGTTTCAGGTCAGGCAGTGGTTCAGGCCTGGGTTTCAGGTCAGGCAGTGGTTCAGCCTGGGTTTCAGGTCAGGCAGTGGTTCAGCCTGGGTTTCAGGTCAGGCAGTGGTTCCTATAGAGATGCAAATCCGGGTGCAATGTTGCCATGCCTGCCCCACCCCTATTTTGCCCCTGCTTCACTTGAATATCTGAAGACTTTGGGTGATAATTCAATGCTTTTCAATTAGGGTTGCCGCATTTGACTTCCGGAAAAACAGAACAAGGGGGCCGGATGAAGGGAGTTACGACATTTGCGTTTGTGTTTATGCCTCATTGGTCAGAGTTTTGACATCAGAGGTGGTTACTGGCCAAATTATGGTTTGGGTTTCAAAAGGCTGAAACCCAAGCAGGCAGTCCCTAACACCCCTAAGAAAAACCAAACTGTTCAGGTTAAAACCGAACAGGTGGCAACCCTTATTTCAATGAAGCAGGTACGTCATGTCTAACTGTGGGTGATCACAGTTAAAACAGGAATTATAATGAAGATGAATTCAATGCAAAATCATTGTTTCAGGGTTTGCATTTAATATAATCTCTCTCCCATATAAATAAGTGCAAAATAAGTGTAGAAAATAATAGGCTGCTCAGCTAAAATGATCTCAAATGCTTTAAAATGGCAACCAAAACCTGAAAGTTGTAAGAAGACAGAAAACTACAATTCATATTTGGATAGAAGAATAAACGAAAGACTCAGCTCCAGGAAGATCAAAGAAGGTCTAAAGTTACCTGTAAGCATTTCTTAGTGATCTTTCGCTAGCGTTCAATTCTGCCTAGGGAAACTTTGTTAATACTCTTACACTTAGGTTAATTTTGATAGGGCAGGTACATATAGGTTGTATGGATGTCTTTATTAGACATGTGGGTTAAAATGCTTCAAGTGGCCACTTATTATTACACATGTCCAAATAAGCAAAATAAAGACTAAAGGGATCCTCGAATGCCCTAGACATGAGCCCACCCTAAAACAAATGTGTCATGCCACTCAAATTGGTAAAAAAAATCCCGCTTTAAATAATTAAAAGACTCCAGCATTTTTTACATGATGTCACTGACATAAGATTGAGGAGGATGTAGCTTCATCTTATTTTGCCAGGTCTAAGGTGGCGAAGGAAACTGATGAAAGAGGTAACATTTTGTGAAGTGTGCACTTAAGTGAATTTGCGAAATAACGCATGGAGATAGTGAGTGAAACTGCCCTAGCAACGGTCTATTTCGCTAGTGAATTGTGCTTTACGCTTATTAGTAAATTGGCAATGTGCCCGCAGATGAGATTTCTGGGGAATTGTTGCCATCGATGGCCACTTCAGCCCTTTAGTAAATCTGCCCCATTGACTGGCCTATAGAGAAATGTCGTAACATTTTGTGGACTGATGAAAGCAAGATTGTTCTTTTTGGGTCTAGGGGCCACAGACAGTTTGTCGGACGACCCCCAAACACTGAATTCAAGTCACAGTACAGTGTGAAGACAGTGAAACATGACGGCACAAGCATCATGATATGGGGATGTGTCTCATACTATGGTGTTGGGTCTATTTATCACATACCAGGGATCATGGATCAGTTTCAATACAACAAAATACTTGAAGAGAAAATGCCCTTGAAATGACAACAAGACAATGACCCCAAACACACCAGCAAATGAGCAACATCTTGGTTCCAGACCAACAAGACATTATGGAGTGGCCCAATCCTAGGACCTTAATCCAATAGAAAACTTGTGGGGTGACATCAAAAATGCTGTTTCTGAGGCAAAACCAAGAAATGCAGAAGAATTGTGGAATGTAACAGGTGCCAGAAGTTGGTGGACTCCATGTAACACAGATGTGCAGCAGTTCTCAGAAACACGGATTATACAAATAAATATTAGTTCAGTCATTCAAAGGAAAGTAAAATTATGAAACATTTTTCGGTTTATACAGTGAATGAGTTGTAAAGAAGAATGCAGACACTGCTATTTTTGGAACAGCCTAATATTCCATTTTATTCACTTTCTGTAAAGGAATAACACAAATTTGATAGATTTTTCTTCATATTTTGATTTGGAATACAATGTGCAGTGTTCCCAATACATTTGTATAAAAAGCTATTAGAAGGATTTTGAGCTTTTTTCACTTTTATAAACACACTGCTATTATTCTGGTCACAACTGTATATATTTGTGTAAGGTGTCTGAATTTCTACACATGAGCAAAACTGCCTTTTTAAAAATATTTTTAAATTGATTTTGGCACAGCAGTGCCATTTATTTAGTTTAGCTGGTAAGGCTAATAAATGTTTAACCCTTATTTGTGGTTATTTTTCCCCAGGAGACTGAGAAGTTCTGTTCTCCCTTCTTGCTTTGTTTTTGGATCCCCTTCCTATTTTTCACTGATGGCTTTCATACAATAGGCTGATGTGGAGGGGCAGGTTTCCATGTTATTTTCTAGGAACAGTGCAAATTAATTGTTTCATTCATGACATAGAGAGGCAGTTTAAATAAATTCATTAGAAAGAGAAAAGATAGCATCTGTAGGAGCCGGACTCGATCATAATATCCTTCCAACGTCATTAGGACCCCCAGAGGATGCTCTATTATCCATTCATATCCTGCCTGGGACTTGTCCATCATAGTCTAATGAATTTCCAGGCAGACAGGTTGAGAGGAGAAGTGGATTCAGGGGCGGCTATGCAAAAAATACATTTTTGTAAAATTTGCAAATATAGTATGTAGTATATCAAAATAATGCTTTTATTGTTTATTATACAGTCATATAAAAAAGTTTGGGAACCCCTCTCATAATAATAATTTACTCCACTTTCAACAAAAAAGATAACCGTGATATGTCTTTCAATTCCCAGGAACCAGAGTACTGGGGTGTTTTCTGAACAAAGATTTTTAGTGAAGCAGTATTCAGTTGTATGAAATTAAATCTAATGTGAAAAACTGGCTGTGCAAAAATTTGTAATTTTGCTAATTTCAATGCAAGTAACTGCTCAATATTGATTACTGGCAAAACCAAATTGGTTGGATTAACTTGTTAAGCCTTGAACTTCATAGGCAGGTGTGTCCAATCATGAGAAAAGGTATTTTAGATGGCCAATTGCAAGTTGCGCTTCTGTTTGACTCTCCTCTGAAGAGTGACAGCATGGGATCCTCAAAGCAACTCTCAAAAGATCTGAAAACAAAGATTATTCAGTATCATGGTTTAGGGGAAGGCTACAAAAAGCTATCTCAGAGGTTTAAACTGTCAGTTTCAACTGTAAGGAATGTGATCTGGAAATGGAAGGCCACAGGCAGAGTTGCTGTAAAACCCAGGTCTGGCAGGTAAAGTAAAATACAGGAGCGGCATATGCAGAGGATTGTGAGAATGGTTACAGACAACCCAAAGATCACCTCAAAAGACCTGCAAGAACATCTTGCTGCAGATCGTGTATCTTCGTTCTACCATTCAGCGAAATTTGCACAAAGAACATCTATATGGCAGGGTGATGAGAAAGAAGCCCTTTCTGCACTCGCCACAAACAGAGTGGCTTGTTGTATGCAAAAGCTTATTTAGACAAGCCAAAGTCATTTTGGAACAAAGTGCTTTGGACTGATGAGACAAATATGGAGTTATTTGCATGGCGGAGGAAGAACACCACATTCCAAGAAAAACACCTGCTACCTATTGTCAAATTTGGTGGAGGTTCCATCATGCTGTGGGGCTGTGTCACTAGTTCAGGGACTGGGGCCCTTGTTAAAGTCGAGGGTCGGATGCATTCAACCCAATATCAATAAATTCTTTAGGATAATGTTCAAGCATCAGTCACAAAGTTGAAGTTACGCAGGGGTTGGATATTCCAACAAGACAATGACCCTAAACACACTTGGAAATCTACAAAGGCATTTATGCAGAGGGAGAAGTACAATATTCTGGAATGGCCGTCACAGTCCCCTGACTTGAATATCATGGAAAATCTATGGAATGATTTGAAGCAGGCTGTCCATGCTCGGTAGCCATCAAATTTAACTAAACAGGAGAGATTTTGTATGGATGAATGGTCAAAATTACCGCCATCCAGAATCCAGACACCCATTAAAGGCTATAGGAGACGTCTAGAGGCTGTTACATTTGCAAAAGGAGACTCAATTAAGTATTGATGTAATATCTCTGTTGGGGTGCCCAAATTTATGCACCTGTCTAATTTTGTTATGATGCATATTTTCTATTAATCCAATAAACGTAATGTCACTGCTGAAATACGGTTTCCATAAGGCATGTTCTATATTAAAAGGAAGTTGCTACTTTGAAAGCTCAGCCAATGATAAACAAAACTCCAAAGAATTAAGAGGGGAGCACATTTTCTGTGAACACTTCCTTCACTTCCTTTTTTTAACAACAGAAACCTGTGTTTCTTGCCATTTCTTGAGCCAAACAGAGCAACAGGTAAACTAAAGCTACTCCATGTTAGGTCCTTGTGAGGTAGATAATTAGATTACCACTGAGCAGATAAATACCCTACACCACGGATTCCTGCTCACAAAAAAGTTCACAGCAAATGGAAAAGGGAGGGTATTGTATAATTATAAACAAATTGTCTACCTCGCAGACAAATCATGGCATAGCTTGCGTTCCCCTGTTCAGCACAAGAAAAACCATAGATTTCTTGTGATTAAACAATAAGTTGTTAAGCATCATTTTTTTTGAAGCAAAACATCATGTTTCCCAATTAAGATGGAGAGTGTTGGACAAAGTGGAACCGCTCCCTAGAGGTGGTGATTGATTAAAAATGTTGCTATAAAAACGTAGTTACAAATGTTTTTTATAATAAGTATCTAACATACCCTTGTCTTTATGCAGATCACAAAATTAGAAAATGAATACTACAAATTTAAGTGCAGCAATCTTACGATTGAATATTTGCAAGCAAGATTAAAGTAAGTGACATTTTTTTCATTACTTATTATGTTAGACAGGCAATAAAATTGCATTGCTTTGTTGTAGTACTTAGGCTTGGTGCAATATCTAATGAACTATTTAACAGGATTTTTTGGACTTATATTAAAACACAATGGACTGCCTTGTAAGTAGGTTATGGACACGTGGACTTGGAGGTTGAATATATGCTGTCAATCAAATGTGTAATTATGGGAAGGAGACCTGTAGTCTCCAGGTTACTTAATGTGTATCTAATTGGTTTTTGATATCACTTGAGAAAGGGATTAGCTCCCAAAACATGTCCTGATTAAGCACCAATAAAGGGTGATTGTAGACAAAAAGTGGCCATACACTATAAGGGTAAGGACACACGAGGAGATTCAGGGAGATTTTGTCGCCTGGCTACTAATCGCCTCGTCTTTTGAGCAACTATCTCCCTGAACTGCCTCAGCGTTTTTCCCCATAGGCTACAATGAAAAGTTGCCTGCGCTAATGCACACACGGTGATGCGTTTTCAATAGTTGCCCAAAGTTGCCTCAGTGAGGCAATTTCAGGCAACTATTGAAACCGCATCGCCGTGTGTGCATTAACGCAGGCAACTGAATCCTGAATCTCCTCGTGTGGACTAGCCCTAAAGCTCCCCATAGACGCCAAGATTTTTCTTGCCGAATGACCGTTTTTAGCGAAGTCTGACCAATCCTTCGGAATTATCGCGAAGTTAGTGGGATTTGAACGATCGTATATCTTACAATTTTTCATCCGACATCTGTCAGAAAATTGATCGGGCAGGTTAAAAAATCTTTGTCGGTCCCAGTGCCATCTATCTATGTTTGCAGGGCCAAGCAGGCAGCTACCCTTTGTTTTCCTGGCAAATTGGTCTTTTTAGTTGATGGTAAATTCGTACGATCGTACGATCGTTTCGAGATATTTGTGGTCTCACGATGACGATCTGATCTTTTAAAAATCTTTACATCTATGGCCAGCTTAAGATCTGCTCGTTTGGCAAGGTCGCCCACTAATGGCTGGGCGATATTGGGTGAATCCGAACATTCGGCCCTAGGGCTGAACGATCAGATTACAATGCTACGAATGGGCGCCGACGGGGCGCAGGACCGCATCAACTAGCTGATGTGTTCCTGGATCGTAAAAAAAAAAATCAAACATGACCGATCGCTATCTGCCCGATTTTTGGCATGATATCGATTGGGAGGCCCCCAAACATGGGAAGATAAGCTGCCGAATCGGTCTTAAGAACCGATATCGGCATCTTTAATCTGCCTGTATATGGCCACCTTAAGGGTCAGGGCACACGCTCAGATTCGGGGAGATTAGTCGCTTGACGACTTCGTTTTCCAAGTCACCCCGTGAGGCAACTTCGGACGACTTCGGAAAACGAAGTGCTCCAAGTGCCATCCCGCCGGTGATTTACATTCTATCTGACGGGAGGCAGTTCGGGAAGATTAGTCGACCCGAAGAAGAGGAGATTTGTTGCTGGGCGACTAATCTCCCCCAATCTGAGCGTGTTCCCTGACCCTTAAGCACTGCCTATGTCCTAGTAATCTGTTTCAACTTTATATATTTGTTTGGCATCAACCCTATTCATTGCACTCATGTTGAACAGGAAGATATACTGCCCCCTCAATGAAGGCTTAGGGAGGAATAGCTTGCCCGGACCCCAACAGGACAGCATTATTATTATTATATTATTAGAGATGGAATGGTTTGCCAGCTCAAAAAGCGGACGCTTCATAGCACTGCCTACATATCAACACTCCCTGTCTAGGGTTGCAAACACCCCCCCCCCAAACTTACCTCTCAGTGTTTGAGTGAGATCAGTGTTGATGTCATGAGAGTAAGACATGGAGATCAGGGGGCATTGAATGGGCAGTTCAGGGGCAGGGTATGGCAGATCAGGGCTTATGTAGAGGTCCAACCCCAAAAATGAAGTGTCGCAGGGGGCAAAGCTTTAGGGAAGAGGAGGTAAATTACAAGTGTACTGGCAATATTTGCAATACCTGCCCTAGCTTGACGTTTACGGACTACGTTGGTGAATGAATTGCTGTTTGGCAACCCCCCCCCCATGTTACCATCTCTGCACCGGCCACAGCCATCTCCTGTGCGGAACTTCCACTGCAAAAGTGGCAAGCCTAAATTGGCACTTTCTTTATCCTGACCTGTGTTCTTGAATGCACTATAAATGGCACTGGCAGTGTATTTATCCTGTTGTGTTCTGGGGTATTATAAAAGAAACGTAGCCAGCATTTATCCTGCCATTAGTTCTTGGCATCCTCCCCAGCCTGCTTAAACACGAGCCAATTAGGTGGTGTAAATCAGGGGGGGGGATGGGGGGGGCTACATTTGTTTATTACATTGTGCACTATAGTTCCCGTCTATCCTCAGCTTCTAAAGCAGGAAACGAGATAAAAGGTCAGACTGTAGAGGCAGTTGCAGCTGAGGGGCTGATGTTTACTTGAGCTCCTTAATGGAAAATTGGGATTCCTTGGCACATGCATCAACATATTTGCCTCGTGGTCCTAAAGAAGAGGCGGAGACACTGCCATTTCCTTCTCACTTGCAGAATGCATAGTTATTTCCCTAGCGATCTATGGCAGGCAGCTGTTTGGACCCCCTGCGGTTTTATGTACAACAAGAATTCTCAACCACAATTTCTTTGAGATCATTTGAAAAGCATAATAAAGGGGTTCTCTGTAGAAGTTTTTTTTTTGTATAATGAAATAAAAATGCAACTTTCCAATATACATTCAATAATCTTTTTTTATGGTTTCAAAGTTGCTTGAAAATGTCACTTCTATTGGAAGCAGTGGCTGTTTATATTCTCTGCATTCCTGGTCCTGGTTGTAGCGGAGAGCCAGCAGACATGGGGTAGAAGTATTTATTTATGCGGCACAATTGACTGAAAGGTACAAACAAATACTGATTTCAGTTGGAATTACCTTTAGGGTAAGGGCACATGGGCAGATTCAGAAAACGAAGCGATGTGAGTGCCACCCCGTTGGCGATTTTTCATTCTAGCCGGAAGGTAGGGGAAGATTGTCGCTAATGAAGAAAAAGAGGAGAGTAATCTCCCCGAATCTGCCTGTGTGCCCTTACCCTTACAAATAACCTTATAACCAAGGAAAAGCGCAATGAATGTGCTTTGGAAAGTTGCTCAGAATTACATTTCCTTTCATTAGGAAAAAGCAGCTTTTTGTTAAAGATTTAACAAGGGGAAATATCAACAAAATGAAAACTTGTATTCAGGCTTATATGTGGAATGTTTAGTAGAAACGATCACCATCGAGGACACACAGTTTCGAATTAGACAGTGCCAAATGTAATATGTCCATACCTCCCAACATTTTGGAAACAGAAAGAGGGACAAAAAGAGCGGCGGAATTTTTTTGGACCATGTCTGTTTTTGTGACCACACCCCCCTAATTACCATGTTCATTTTACAAAATGTGTCCGGTTACGAAAGTTTGAACACATTTCTGTAGTTTTATGTGTTATTACAGTTTTGCTAATGAAGATGAATTGCCCTTTAAGCTGCAAGTCAGTTTCCCCTACAGACCTGCTTATCTTAAATTGTAACAAATGTATCTAAGTGTACCTGCTGCGTATCCTGGGCTCTCTGCCAAAAGCCAATTACATTTTAGAAACGTATTTTTTTCTGACTGTGCAGGAAATCAAAGAGAAAGTCAGTAACAATCTGGGACTGCAGGCTGAGCCGTCAAAATCAGGACTGTCCCACTTAAAAAATGGGACAGTTGGAAGGTATGATCGGTGTCATGCAAACATATGGTGGAAATAAAAAGGGCTGCTGAAAATTGTTCTTGACTGGGCCCCCCAGGAGATCCTGACAGGCCAAACCAGGTCCATGGGGACGGGGGAAATCCTGGTACACATGTATCTCTGGCTAATTCCTTCCTGTCAAAAGCAGCAGCCGTACTTTTTTTATGACCCTTGCTATCCCTATCCAAAGAATCAAGTCAAACATCCAATGCTTTCCCATGTAATAAACTGATTATCTGCCATGCCATATGTTCCCAGATCAGGTTGTAATCCCTTGGTGTAGCTTTATCCATGTCTAGGGTTGCCACCTGGCCGGTATTTTACTGTCTTGGCCAGTAAAAATGATGATTGATCCCAATGTTATTAATAGGGAAAAAAGATCAATATATAGGAAGGCCAGTATTTTTTATCAGAAAAGGTGGCAGCCCTATCCATGTCCTGTGAGGCAGCATCCAGCTGGTCAGCACTGTTTTTAGAAGTTGTGTGGGTGGTTGAGGTATGAAGACTAAAGCACTATTTTTTGAAAGGGGATGTAAACCAAAAAATAAAAGTTTTGCCTCATAGAAGAAAATGTAATTTTAAGCAATTTGTAAGCAACTTTCCTAAATGCAGCCATTAAACAATGTGCAGGATTTTAAAGTGAAAACAGTTTCTGTCTGTGCATTTTTGCACTGCTGGTTCTGTCTCTTGACACAATTTAGCAGAAGCCAGCCTTGCAGATGCTTTATCACAAGACTGTAAAAGGTCACCTATCTTAGCACAATTGTTTCCCCACCACAGGTGTCAGCTAATAGAGCCTATACTTTGGTTGGGGAAAACAATACTGATATGTGAGTGATATGCTGGCCACGACAGGAGCTCCCTCACGGCCAATGCATGTGCATAATGAGTAAGTCTGCCCATATTTGCATAATAAGTGAGCTGGGACACTCCTCATTATCAGCTGCCTTTTGCTACCTTGTTTCAAAAGTCAGAACCACCAGGGCAGAGAATACAATTGAGCAGTGGCATAACAATACTGGTCAGGCCCCTGCTGCACTGCCTTAACTATCCTACCATTCCTCATATCTTCTGCTGCCCCTTAAGCTCCCCATTGACGCAACGATTCTTCTTGCCGAACGACCGATTTTAGGGAAGTCCGACCAATCCTTCGAAATTATCGTGCAGTTAGTGGGATTCGAACGATTGTACATCTTACTTTTTTTCGGCTGACATCTGTCAGGAAATTGATCGGCCAGGTCAAAAAATCTTTGTCGGTCCCAGTGCAATCTATCTATGTTTGCAGGGCCAAGTAGGCAGCTACCCTTTGTTTTCCTGGCAAATTGGTCTTTTTAGTTGATGGTCAATTCGTACGATCCTACAAATGTTCAGAGAAAATCATGGTCTCACGATGAGGATCTGATCTTTTAAAAATCTCAACATCTCTGGCCAGCTTAAAGGGGAAGGAAACCTAGTTGGCGCAAAAACCCCCCCCCCTCCCGTGTGTTGGCCATCCTCCCTCCTCCCCCCTGGCCTACCCCTCCCGCTGGGCAAATGCCCCTAACTTGTTACTTACCCTTTTGCGCAGGTCCAGTCCAGGGAGTTCACAGACAACATCTTCTTCCACGCAATCTTCTTCCTTCTTTGAACGGCGTTTTGGCGCATGCGCAGTAGGAGCATTTCGCCAGTACGGATCTACTGCGCAGGCGCCAAAAGTCACGATGTACTGGCGCATGCGCAGTAGATCGTACCGGCGAAATGCTCCTACTGCGCATGCGCCGGTCAAAGCAGGAAGAAGATTGCGTGGAAGAAGATGTCGACTATGAACTCCCTGGACTGGACCTGCGCAGAAGGGTAAGTAACAAGTTAGGGGCATTTGCCCAGCGGGACGGGTAGGCCAGGGGGGAGGAGGGAGGGTGGGCAACAGGAGGGAGGGTTTTTGCGACAACTAGGTTTCCTTCCCCTTTAAGGGCTCTTACTGACAAGCGGTTGAAGCTGCGCTCCCCTGCGTTCCGTTTTTCAGCATTCAGCCGCAGGGGAGCGCAGGAATAGACGCATTTAGCTTTTTTCAATGGGGCTGTACTCACACAGGTGCGTGTAGGCGCCGAACGCAGGTTGAGACACAACATGCTGCATTTTTCCTGTGTTTTCCTTAGTCCAAACCGAGTGCCTGTGCTTCTGTCTCACCTCTTGTGCTGGACTGCAAGGGCCGGGGGGTAATCATACATTCGACCTCACAACACCAGTGCAAAGGAGCAGAGATGCAGTAGTTACAAATAACGGCAATAGTACTAAACATTTGTAATGAATGTTTATTGGAAAGTTGCATTTTCTTTCATTAGGCACAATTGTATTCATTTAGAAAATAATTCATAAAAACAAAGTAATCTTATTACTTAATCTGAGACATTAAACAGCCAGCCATATTGCTCTGCAGAGGAAGCGATAAAAGGAAACTGAAATAAAGGAATGTATAGCACACAAGCTGCTGCAGGAACAAAAGACACAAATAGAATAATTGATGAAAACATTAAATTATGGTTTCACTTTATGGGGGGGCATGCATTAATAAAACAGGGGAAGAAAGAGAAATATCTGATAGTGGATAAGCCACGGACGAATGGTATAGTGAAACTAAGGCTATATGAGTTTCTGGTACATCTGCAGGTAACTGGATCTGAGTAGAGAGCAATCAATAAAGAGGTAGACACCTGGCTCTCCTGGGAGAAAACAGCCAAGGGCAAGTGATACACTGCAGCAAGACAACAGCACAAATCACGTTAACAGGAAAATGAACCCCCGGCCTCCTTTCACATGTCAACTCCAAGGCTCAAGCTAATCCTCCTAAAGAGACTGTTAATACTGGACATGGACCCTTTCATTCCTAAAGCTATAGCTCTGTGTCACACTGCAGTGAAGGTGTGAGTAGAAGAAGGGTCAACAACGAGTTCTCTGCACATGTAAAAGTGGCCATACACGTACAGGTTCGGCATCTTATCTGCCATGTGTGGGGGTTCTCGATGGGTCATCCCGATCGATATCAGGGCAAAAATCGGCCAGATAATGATCGGTCAAGTTTGATATTTTCTACAATCTGGACCGCTTTGGCTAGTTGATGCGGTCCTGTGACCATCCGCGTCCATTCATAGCATTGTAATCTGATCGTTCGGATTCAGCAAATATCGCCTTGCCATTAGTGGGCATACTGGTTTAAGATCCGATCGTTTGGCGCCTTGCCAAATGACCGGATCTTATAGTGTATGGCCACCTTTAAGCTAGCCATAGATGCAAAGATCCGATCGTTTGAATCCTCGAACGATCAGACTTCCCCATCTCCTGACCTGCCACTAACCATTCCGATCAAATAAAGTAGTAAAAGAACAGATCAGCCGATGTTCTGCCCCTGACAGCAATCGTGCAAAGTTATGTCCTACAAACCTGGTGACAGTCTCCCACTGAACATTGTACGATCTGCAATACATGCAGTGAAATTATCGGCAGCCGACAGAAATCTTTTAACCTGTCCGATCGACCAAATGACCGATCGACGAAAAATCGACGAAAAATGTAAGGACTCTCCACACACGGTCTGAAATTTGTACGAATCCTCGATTCATATTATCGGACCTTTGCGTCTATGGCCAGCTTAAGAGTTGGGGAGGGGGCTCTGCCCCTAGAACCCCTGTTACATCTTAGAAAAAAGGTAGCCATACACGGACAGATTAAAACTGCCAATATTCAAAGTCAAAAATCAAAGTCAAAGTAAACTTTGTCATCTCAGCAGTATACGTATATGAAATGTGCAATATATAGGCAGAAACTGGATATATACATGTGTAAACCTTTAGAATTGTGCAAATAAATTAACAGTTCACAAAGTTTAAGTTCACAGTTCAGGTGTGTCTGGAATGTAGTGGGAGGACAGGCAGTGAGTTGAGGAGTCTGATAGCTTGTGGAAAAAAGCTTTCACGCAGCCTGGTTGTTCGGGCTTTAATACTGCGAAAGCGTCTGCCGGATGGGAGCAGCGTGAACAGTCCGTATGAGGGGTGTGTGGAGTCCAGTGCAATGCTTTAGACCGATTTGGCAGCTTATCTGTCAGTGTATTGGGCTTCCGACAGGTCTCCCCGGTCGATATCTGGCCAAGATATTTATCGAGGAGGTTTGATTTTTCTGGCATCGGCTAGGTGATGCAGTCCCACTACCCGTCGGCGCCCATTCTTTTTATTGTAATCCAATCATTCGTAATCGAACGTTTGGATTAACCCATCGCTCTGCTGTTGGTGGGTATATCGGGGAAAAATCTGCTCGCTTGGCGACCTCGACAAACAAGGGGATCTTATCGTGTATGGCAACCTTTAGAAGGGACAAGATTACTCACTAGCACACCATGGCCTTTAATAAGTTTTTTCACCCGGGGCTCAATGTTTCCAAAGGGATTGGCACTCTCCAATAGACTGCAATACAAATGAAAACCTGGCACAACGGGTCTCTGCAAGCAAGAGTAACCCTGCGTGTTTATTAGTGCAAGCTATGTAACATTTCTGGGCACGCCCCTTGGTCAGACCTCAAACGTTACATTGCTTGCACTAATAAACACGAGGATGATCCCGCTTAAAGAGGCCCATTGTGCCGGTTGCATTGCAACCTTTAGAGGGGCACACTGGAGGTATGTGCGTACTACTTATGGCTACAACTTTTCCACTACTTGAAAGCCTGTGCCACAGAGCAGAGTCAAGTTCATGGGGTGGAGCAGGATGACAGAAATAGCATAAACTCGCCACAGTAACACTTTAGATCAATGGCTGGTGGAATGCATGCTAGGTATAACACAATACAGGAATACCTACAGAGCACACGTTATCGCAAAAAATCCATAACTAGTCAATATCGTGTTCCTGTAAACAAGCTTCCCTCCTTGTTCACAATCCATGAAGGAGGATTAAAACCCCCGTACTAAAAGCCCCTCCCCCAAACTTTGCCCCTCTCCCTCCCGGCGATGTGCTTTAGTGTAAAAGAAAAAAAAAAACAACCTTTAAAAAATTCTGACCCTTAAATGCGGAGAAGTGCAGCGGAGCTCCCGATCGCCATCTTCATGATCTTCGTAAAGTCTTCGGGTCTATAGGGGTTTAGTTCTCCTATAAAAAGGATACTCTCAGGGACATAACTATAGAGGAAGCAGACCCTGGAACTACTGGGAGATTTGGGGTAGCCCAGTTTGGCACTCTCTGCAATTTATATTTAATGTTGGGGGGTATAAAATGATGTTGCTCACCCACCACTTTACTGTTTACACTGATGACAAGGATTTCCCCTTTGGTCAGCTTTAGGTCACAGTAAAAGTTTCCTTTACAGAAACGCAAAGCATGCATGTTGTCACTCATACGTAGGAAGGTTACAACCTGGAAATTAGACTTTTGCTTTGAAAACGCAGAAGTTTCTCATTTGTTGTGTTCTTAAATTTTAATTACATAATACATCTGTGTGTATATAATTAGTCTCCCTAAGGACTAAAGTGCCTTGATGACAGCAATGCAATTAAGAGTTTGTATCTCCCAGGACTAGAGCGACAGGGAATGATTAAGGGCTAAGTCCCAAATAGGCCCAAAGTAACAGCAGAGGTACTGTATGTGTAAGGGCTCAGTCCCTCCTGCAACTGCCATGGAATGACAGTTGCATAATCAATCTGAACAAGGAAAACAGTGTTTGGAATATAAAATTAAGCTGCCATTTATTTTCTCTGGAAAGTAGATCCACATGTTACCATCAAAGAACTAATTCTGTTTTCTAAACACAAAGAAACCCAGAAAGTGTTGGCTAAACAAAACTATGGCACTAAATGACAGTGCAGAGACAAACTGTATTGATTCATCAGTAGTCTCTGTGACCATGAGAATCTGCAGTGGTTTAGTCAGGCATAAAGTGCCATAGGGTTTCACAAAGGTCAGGGAAAAATATGAATAAATACTGCACAATTTTGTACAATTCACTAGCCCAGTATGTAATACAAGATAACATACAACATATGTTTAGACAGTAGCAATTGGGTGCTGATGTGTTAGCTGCACACCCCAGCAGCGTCTTACAAAGAAACGTGAAACAAATAGCACACTGTATCTGAAAATCAGTGGCTTAATGTGAGCAGTGTCGGACTGGGACACCAGGGGCCCACCCAAAAACCTTAGACCATGGGCCCATCAAAGAACCATAGACCAGGGGCCCACTCTCAGTACTAATATTCTTCTTCTCCTCACTCAACCTCTTCCGTTAGTCTCTATTCTATTCTTTACATGCTATAATCAATTATTATATATATTTAGCCTCTTTGTTCTGAAAGAAATAGGGAATGACCATGAAATAGGCCAAATGTTTAGCAGCACAAGGGGCCACAGACACCTGGGCCCATCGGGAGTTTTCCTGATATCCCGGTGGGCCAGTCCGACCCCGGAATGTGAGTCGGCCCCCAGCAAAATTAATTTTGGGCTGATGAAATGCACCCTTAGCAGCCCTACATGCACACTCACAGTTCATTTAGCACTGGAAGATGCAGTGAACATGGAATCCTTACCGCCAACTGGCACCACCACCGTCGTGGACTCAGGTAGTTACGCCACTGCTAAAAATCTGAAATCAGAGCTTGTATATTTATCATGGATAGTGATCTTATCTGTAGTGTCTATTTAACATACTGTATTTTCTAGACACAGGCAGCAGGGAATGCGATTTAAAAATTACCATCTCTGCTGGGAGGCAAATCTTCTCCTGCATTCTTTTCCGCCCCTCTTATCTCATATTTTCAAAGCAATACAATTAATTTTATTAGCAAAACCACAATTAATAGAGCGAAAGAGGGAGAATATGATGATCAGTTGTAAGGCATATGGCATTCTACTGCTCAGAACTGAATTGTGTGAAAGCAGTAAAAAACAGAAAGAGAAAAAAAAAAAAAAAGCAAAGAAGGAATGTTGTAATGTTGCCTCAGGGCCAGAGATGGGACGTATAATAACATGAAGTCCTCCGGGGTTATATCCACTCAGCCAGGGATACGAGGGTTAATGGGGGAGTGGAACAAGTGCAATAAAATCCAGAATACACCTGGAAGCCACAAAAAGACATGGGGAAATAGAGTACTATTCCCAGAACTGCCACTGCATCTCTGTGTATATGTTTAGGAGCATGGGCTGGGGACAATGAATAGAAGGATGAAACCATTGTGCATGAAATCACTACACATTTATGCATACCTTAATTATACTTGTACTGTATAATATCAATCTGGGAAATAATATAAATATATACAAATACTGCAAAAAAGTCCAACCAGAGACAGCCCAGCTGCTGTCATGCTATAACTACTAGCTAGGGTTTTTTATAGGTTTTCTTTCTTCCCTATAAATAAAATCGGCATATAACATTGCCGGCCAGGCTACTAAGATATCCTCCAACCACCAACCCAGCCAACCTACTGAATGCAACAAAGGGAAAACAGATACAGTGCTACTGAAGATTCTGGGAATTGTAGTTTGCAAACACAGCTAGAGGGTCTCTAACTTGAATGCACTGGTATAATTTAGTTTAGTGATGGGTAAAAAAATAATCAGGATAATAGAACCCTAACCTTACTTTCTTAAAACATGCACCAGGGCTGACCCACCCACATTTGCAGTCTGATCTGTTTGGACACCAACCAATGAGATGATGGAAACAGAGGCTAAACCAGGAAGGGTCACTTTCATAGACGTTTTAGACTGCACTAACCGTCAATGGACCAACCTGGTCCTGGAAAAATCACCCACCCACCACACCCACAGAGGAAAGATTTACATGTAGCCTGAGCCCACAATTTCCGAGTCAACCTGCTCATCATTACCATTATTTTTTTTTATTTTTTTTTTAGGGGTAGATTTTAACAATGCAGTTGTATAACTGTATAGGAAGGCAACTCATAGTAAAGAAAACATTTCTATAATATATGTATATTAACAGGAAGCTCTAGAGTCTGAGAAATATTAACTATAGTTCATATATTTTAATTCATATTTTTTTTTTTTTAACATCATACTTTAAGGTTCATGAATTTTAAATTAATTTCGAGTCTTCTGCCTATATTGTCATTACAATAAAAAAAAAAGTGGGTTTTGTACCAGAGCTGAACGATGAGGACTGGCTGGAGGCAACAGGTAGAGCCTATGATTATCGGATCTCCACAAGAGATAAATTAATCCAATTTAAAATTATCCATAGGCTCCACCTGACCCCCTTACAACTACATTGTATGATAATTCGTGACTCTTCCCGCTGCCCTAAATGTGGTGCCTCTGAGGCTGACTACCTTCACCTAATATGGCTATGCCCACAAATCTACAATTTTTGGGAATGGGTCCCGAATTTTAGAACACCATGTCCTTACTGAAAATACTCACACTCAAGACATGCCTTTTTTGATATATAATGTAGATGATATTGGTCTAGACTCAGCAGCACGTATTATGTTTAGAACCTTGTAATTTTATGCCAGGAAATCTATCCTTTTCCATTGGATGACCCACTCCTCTCCCAACGCTTACCAGTTGGCTTAACCTAATAAGGGCGCATCTCCCACTGATACAACTTACTTATATAGCAAAAGGGTGTCCGCAATAGTCTTGGGTGAGTGGGTTTAAGCTATAAACTAATACTACTTGTATACTCCCCTAAAATCATGAAGCGAAACTATATATCTCCCCAATCCCTAGCTGCTAGTATACACCACAAGTAAACTGCTAACGTTGGATCAATACAGGTCTATCTGAGATATTTTGAATATAAGAATGCAATACATGTAGAACCAATGTTGTATTGTTTGATTTTGTTTTTTATGTTACAAATGCATGAATAAAAACCGTATTAAAATAAAATAGTGGGTTTTCTCAGGATTTCTCACTTCTGGTGAGGCCGGAAAGTAAATTCATCAATGGGGGCAAATTGGTTGTGGATATGAGTTGGGTACAGATCTTAGAAAATGGACACATGCAGGATTAGGCACTGAGATAATCCCAGATCCTTTTAGGGATAACCTTAGGTATAACCTTATACCAACTGAAACCAAAGTACAATTAAATACATAAACAATCCCTCGCTACTGGCACAGGGGGCACCCTTTGCCCATAGTGAAAGCAAACCTTTTAAAAGTAAGACAATAACTGGCAACCTGCAGCACTCTAGATGCTATTCAGTTACAACACAAAGTGCCAACTAACAGTGTTGGCAATGGTATTCGGAGAACTAAAATTCAGCATAGGAGGGCAGTAACACTGCTCTAAATTGCTGTTGTGAGACTGCTAAATAGAAGATATTTGGCTCCATGGTGAATACATAAGATTATATTAGTTATTCCCTGGAAATCTGCTTGAGCATGTTTTTCAGCCTCACTAGTCATTGCATTCTCAAGCAACTGCCATATTTTGCACAATGTGATGCTAAATTTGGGCATGGAAATTACACAGCGGGCAAAGTGCCTGAAACCAATGAATGAGCTGCGAGCCTGAAAAGTACTAAACCCAGCTGTAACTTGCACCCTGCTGTGCCATCTCCTGGTGCCAACAATGGAGGGTTTACAAAAGACCAGAAATCCAGTCTTGTTTTGCATGCCAGTGATCATCGGATGGTAGGTGACCCTGTGTGATGCAGCTGGATCCAATAAGGACTAGACAGAGTGAGTGCCACATTGAGGATATTGTGTGTAGACAAGGGGGAAAAGCAAGTCCCTCAGTGACACTACAGCTGTCATCCAGGCTCTGCTCACCACACAGAACTATCATTGTACATTCTGTTGCTTATTCTGGCCAATCAACTTATTTGGCATACAGCCAGCAATGGGGATGAGTGACTCGGCACACCCCAAGTGACATGCCAGTGGGGAGACCCTGCCTGCAAAGTAATGTGAACAATGAAACTTTTCCATGATGACTTAAAAGAGAGTAAAAAGAAAGAGAAGGTAAAGAAAGAAACGTTGTTAGCAAAAACATGCGGTAGCCCGAATGAAGATGGCAAATCCTTGAGAAAATTATGCTACCACCAGGAAATGACATAAAGCTGGCACAACTTTTTTTGAAAAAATATAATATTAATTAACCGCTTCCATTAGGAAAAAGGTAACAGGAACATTGATATTGAATTGGACTGTTGAACTGAACTTTGGACTTTAAACCATGATATGAACTTTGTGTGCCAAGCCTCACTTTGGAATTACACTGGACCCTGGGGAATTATGGGTAATAGGGTGGGATTTTGTATGCTTTAAATGTTGTGGTAGCACTAATGTTTGTATCCTGACAAATGAGGGTTAACCCCCCCCCCCAATAAGTTGATGCACAGGTGGTCACAATAAAAGGGGTAAGCTCCCCACCTGCAACATATATGGTGTCTGTGCGACTCTCTTAAAAATTCTATCCACATTGTACTGACGAGTGCCGACTGTCTAGGGAGATCTGTACCGCCAATGCAGGAGAACCATAGGAAAGATAAGAGGTGCGGTATATCCACATTCTGAACTACAGACTAGTGGCAGCCACAGGGGTCCCACACAGAAACGGTGTAGCAATAAATACATACAATTAAGGGCAGAGACACACAGGAAGATTCGGGGAGATTTAGTCGATGGGCAACTAATGGACAGGCCCGGATTTGTGGAGAGGCAACCAAGGACTGGGCCTAGGGCAGCAGGATTTTAGGGGGCGGCATGCTGCCCAACCACACCCACATTGGTTCAGAAGCACTGGGGATGCTCATGAGATAAATTTGTTTTTTAAATTTCCTGTGCATCAATCCCTATTGCTCTGGTGAAAATGATGAATGATGATGAAGGATGAAAATTTGAGCAAATAAAAGGGAGGGGACAGGGGGCGACAAACAACAGCTCCGAGTGCCACCCCACTGGCGATTTAGAGTGTAGCTGGCAGGAAGGCTTTTCGGGGAGATTAGTCTCCAGAAGAGGTGGCGATTTGTCGCCGGGCGACTAAATCTCCACAAATCTTTCCGTGTGTCTCTGCCCTAAGGAGAGGTCTTTAGTTCAGAGATGTGTTTAAGTTAGGATGATATTAAATAGAACATGGTATTTATCAGTTTTACATATTTTGCCACCATTTTTAGCTGTAAATGCTTAGCTCCTCTAGATAGGGACACTCTGTACCAAGGGTCCCCAACCTTTATTTTATAGCACCTATGTGGACTGGCAGCCTACATAAGACTCTGTTTTGCAGTACACATGGTTATTATGCAACTAAAACTTGCCTTCAAGCCTGGAATTCAAAAATAAGTACATGCTTTGAGGCCACTGGGAGCAACCACCAAGGGGTTGGTGAGCAGCATGTTGCTTGTAAGCCACTGGTTGGGGGTCACTGCTCTATACCTATAGAGTTATAGCATTGGCTACAGAAGGTAGTAATGCAAGTACCCCCCCCCATCTACTAGTAATTGCAGGATATGGGCATGGCAGGTCTTATAAAGGGTACTTGAACCCACAATCTGGATATTTGTTGACTTTGGCAAACTGCTCCTGACCTGCTATTCTCATTAGCACCCAGAGTTAGGAAAGCATGAAAAAGGAAATTACATGAGGGGCACACGGAAGGGAAGGGGAGGCTACAGTGGGCAGGAATGTTTTTACAAACTTTCCCTGAACTGCAAAAATATTTATTTACGCATTTAAAGCCCACCGTGCACAGCACACTGATTACCAATTACTCCATTCCTAGCCTGGAATGGATTTTACATGATCAAAAGTGAAGCCATCACCACTGCTATGCAGCTCTACCATATAAGCATCCAAGGGCCCATGCCTACTGCTGCGACTTTAGGAAAGAGGCCTATGTGATAAATACAAAAATTACAACACCAGCAAAATAATCCCCTCAATCAGTCTGCTACAGGATTCTTTGCAGACAGACCACGACGTTGCGGCAATGGCGGATCTCACCCTGTATGTCTAGTCTCCTTCCTGATGAAGTGCCAAGCATGTAGGCATGAACCGTGTTAGAATTGAACACCCACCGGTGTAATGGATATTGAATATGCACCTGAATAAAGCCAAGTTGTTAACACAGACTCAGCGCTCCGAAGCGATCCAGTAGGTGATGCTACAGGATTCTTGCTGATAAATCCAGTGGCAGTCAGCATAAAGTACCCTGGGCCAATTAGGAGTAATGTGATGGCCTGGGGTAGAAAGTAAACAATTAAAAATCGCTGGGTCTAGGTGTCTAAAAAAGTGTGCCCCCAGTGATTTGGTCTTTACTTAACCTATAAAGAAAATGGCAGATCACAATATTGAATATTGTATTTGTTGTTGCAAATGTTACTTTGTATGGGTTGCAGGAAGCCTGTTCTGACTTCCAGTTGTAAGATCCCATTAAAACCCATCAGGAGACAACTGTGACCTGTGAGACAGCAAATGCTAGCAGCACAACATCAAGTTGTGAATGTCACAATATACTGTACACTGTCCAGCATGGCTTTAGTGTGAGTTTAACTGCAACAAATGGTGCATGTAGGCTTTTTGTGTTGTGTTTTGCGTGACAAAACAGCAACTTTCTAGTGACGGATCCGCACACACACACAATTTTCTGCTGTGGGGAAAGTGCCCCTTCTTTTTATTTGTTTACACCACCAATCTGGGTGGGTACAACCTCCCTTCATCAAGGCAGATACCATGATCTATTGGAATGGCTCTACACACATTTCAGCTGTACAGCACTGCAGGAAATGCATCATGTGTAAAAAGAAAGAACAATATACAGCAGGGCTTGATGGATGTGATTATTATATGCTAGTAATAGAACTCTCATTAAAGAAGCATGCTGTTGGCAGATGGTGGGAACTGTAGCCTTGGCTAGAATATAAGGGCTGCACAAAATGATCATTAAGCAGCTTGCATTTTATTTAAGGCATAATGTACCCCCTAATTTAAATTATAAGGATATTAGAAGTCACAGAGGTGTTCTGTCATCATATAAAGGCACAAGGCTGCAGGCTGAGTTATACAGGGAACTCTGTATCACTTGGGTATTATAAGGGATAATGTACCCCCTACTGTAAATTATAAGGATATTTAAAGGGCATGTAAAGGCAAAAAAATAAAATCCTATTTTTACTTTCTTTATTAAAAAAGAACCTATCTCCAATATACTTCAAACAAAAAATGTGTACCGTTTTTTTAAGAAACCCTGACTGTATGCTATGAAATTATCCCTTCATTTACTGTTGTGGATAGGAATTGTCAGACGGCCCCTAACTGCTGTGCAGGGAAACAATCATACTTATTAACAGCAGGGGGAGCCCCCGCCTTACTTCCCAGCCAAGCAGTACTCAAGCAGCTTTGTTTGTTTCCCTGTTGAGCAGTCGGCGACTTGTGTATTGGATTTTATTTTTGCCTTGACATCCACTTTACTGTTTCCAACTCCAGCTGCAGGGACAAAGATCATGGAGCCAGATTTAAACAGATAAACTGTAATTCTGTTTGGAGGATTATTTTGCTGCAGCCACTGGTTCTGCAGAGTTGGATAAAGTTTGTATTAAACAATACAAAAACTATAAAATCCAAATTAGATTACATGACAACAAAGGACCCAGTGCAGTCTGCCTATTCTTATTATTAATCAGTCTTGCTGTATCGGCTTCTGGCAGATATTATTTGACTTGTTTTGATAATTTATGACAATCCCTAAGTAGCCCAGACCACACTGAGCATGTGCACAGTCTTGGTCTTGCAAAGATGTTTAACAAAGTTATAAAATGGTGACCCCCTGTGGCCAAATTTGAAAGCATAAATCATTTGCTTGATTAGGCTTCTGGTGCAGTAAGTTCATGTTTAGTTTATGTTTAGTATACAAAATACAGCATTTTTATTCCTATTTTAGATTTTACTTTCCCTTTAAAGTCAGAGGAATTGCATGATTTTATAAAAAACAAAGGTCTCAGACAAAGTTCAGGTTGACTTCTAAAAATTATGTTATGGAGTAGGGTGCACAATTATTCATAATCTCTTACCATTATTAGGGTAGATTTTGTGAAAGTGAATGTTGCAGAACTTCAGGACTATAAATGAGGGACTGGGACTGTAGGCAGTTGGTGAAGGGTAGAAGAACAGTAGAGAGGAACCACAGATATTCCCAGTATTTAAGACTTTTAAGTATTAATACACAGGCAACAAATTGTCCCTTGTTTCTTCTACAGTGGCTAACCCAGGAACGGCTGCTGTAAAAACATACGCAACATCTACTTTCTGAAGTAGCCTAAACTGTCCTCGTGAGGAAACTTCAGGCAACTTCACGCCACGTATGTTTCCTAAGTGGCGATGCCTATGCTACCTACTTGAGAGGAAACAAGGGACAATTTGTTGCCAAGACTAATTGTAGGACACAAAACATCCCATCTGTTATTGCCCTAATGGGTAATCTATCATTATATGATATATATGGCTCTTTACCGAAATAATGCGCTGTTCTTAGCAAATTTGTTTATTTACCCTCTGCCTCCAGTTTAAAATTAGGTGGTCCCCCAGCAGCCAAACAGCGATTGCTCTGGGAGGCTACAATTTTACTACTTATATTTCTATTCAGTTCCTCTCTCATCCAAACCACTGTTTGGTGGCTATGGACAATGGGACCCTAGCAGCCAGTTAGATGATGTCTAGATCATAGTAAAAGTTAATTCAGAGGTGAAATATTCCTATAGATGATCTGATCATTGACTCTGGGGTGGCCAAATTGAGACGAGAGCCACACATTTGATCCCTCCAAACAGATCTGTCTATGGATAGTCACCTTTAGGTGCTACTTTTTTTTTATATATACTGGAAATTTTGCCTCTTTTAGTTTAAGAGAGAGAATTTGCTCTATCTACACTAACAACACCCCCGTCATTCATTTATGAATTGATGCAGTCATGCCACATGTTGCTTGCTTAAACACCAGGGTCAGAGCTAGGGTAGAGGCATTTGGCTAGGGCACTTACCTTTTCTGCTGTCTACCCCCATGTCCTCCCTTTTAGTTTACCTTTTCTTCCCTCCCACCGTCAAAGTGTTAATTGGCTAAGTTGACTTTGTTGCTTGGCCCAGCGTGGTTAAATACAGATAATGATCTATGTGTATTATGTCTACAATCAGATCTAGTCATTGTTGGGTTCTGGCTCATCTTTATTTACGGTAACAATCAAGATCAGTAACAATGGCTAGCAGTAAGGCCCATAATTGCTGGCCTCTCTCATACTACATCACTATGGACAAACATAAATATGGATATTTATAGTCTCCATAAATAAAATAACCGTATTGTTTCTACATAAGACCTGAGAGTGCAGTGTGGACCTTTTTGGCTTGTCTATACATTTTTATGCATTTAAATCATGATCTAAAAAAGCATGTCATATATATATATATATATATATATATATATATATATATATATATATATATATATATATATATATACTAATAACAATAACTGCCTGCTACAGAGCTGAATTGTTACAGCTTTATGTAAAACAATGTAACTTGATATCACAGATATACTGTAACAAAATATCTTGTATATCACATATAATATATGACTTTCTCTCTGTATAGATGCACAGGGGTGTAACTACAGAGGAAGCAGACCCAGCGGCTGCAGGGGGGCCTGGGAGGTAAGGGGACCCCATGAGGCCCTACTCAATGAGCAATTTCAATATATATTGGTAAAACAGGAGAACCTCTGAATATTTTGGGGACCCTAAAATAAATTTGCTTTGGGGCCCACTAACATCTAGTTATGCCACTGTACATGCATACATGTGTAACTATGTACACAGATACATACAATATATGAACAAACACACAATGCAGACACACACACAATCAAATTGCAATGCTAACTAGTACAGAAGGCACAGCCAACTCTCACCCTCCTGAACTGCAACTCTCAGCGTCCCTGTCAGGGCAGATGAGTTTTGGTTCAGCAGCATCTACAGGCTGACTTTAGGAGTTCTCTTTTGGTCAGTAATCTGTTGGTTTCTATTGTACCGCGCTGCAGAATATGTTGGAGCTTTATTCACACTCGTTAGCATTACTAATAAAAATGAGCCTGGCCATATAGGAAAGTTATGAGGCAAATAGCGCCAAAGGTGCTGCATTTTAGCTTTGAGGAATGTTTAGCAGCATGCGTATGTAACAGTCTGCATATACAGATATCAAGATCAAGTCTTACCTGCCCCTTCCACTTTATCTGCCCCTCTACTCCATGTAACCTGCCTGGTCTCCAGCTTCACCTGGAAGGTCCTCCTCTCTGGCTTTTGAGACTTCTTTGAGTAGAAGAGGGTCATGACGGTGCCCACCTCCAAACTCCGGCACAGATGGGTGAGCTCCGCTTCACTTTGCCCACTTGGAGCGAATCCATTGAGAAGAGGCAGGGATTCCATGCTGCTCCTGCTGTAAATCCACCAAGTCGGGGAAGAAGAATCAGATTCCAGGTTCTTCCAGGCAGGTCGTCGCTCCCCCAGCCATGAGAGGACAATGTAAAGCAGCAAGTGGCTGTGCCTGTGAAATCAAACCAGGGACTGGTGTGAGGAGTGGGCTAACAAACACATTTCCACCCCCTCTATTGTTACCAACTGAGCTTGAGAGCTGAAATCTGCCTCCCTCCTCCTCCTCCTCCTCCTCCTCTCCACCTCCTCCTCCTTCTCTCTCTCCCCCCCCCCTCCTGTGCAGGCAGAGATCACAGTAAAATATTGTGCACAGAGCTCACACACTCAGGAAGTCTGGCTCAGATTCTCCTGCTGCAAATCTCTTGCACATATCCAAGCTAATGCACCTACCAGGGGGCTCGGATGCAGGAGGGAGAGTAAGTGCCCTATTGGGAATTAATACAAACCCACCCAATGGCTCCTTGCAGTATCCTGCTTAACGTGAATCCATAGAGATTCCAGTGGGATTAAAAGCAGAAAGGAACTGCAGCCAGTCCACCCCCTCCTCTCTTTCCTGGGACTGCCTCTTAAAGGCATAATCCACTTTTCCAGATCTCCCCCTCTGGGTTTGCTAGTCATGGCCCTGTACATCTGGACTGAGGGCCCCTCTGCTGGAAGAAGGAGTGGGGTGCTGTTATGGAATGGGCAGCACTCTCTCTTAGCTTTCTTAGCAACAGGGCTCTGGCCACAGCACCCCATAGAGGTGAGAGGAGAGAATTGCACAGCGTTTCACATGAAAGATATGGTGTTACTATCACAAGTGGGATGTTTAGATGGTTTTAAAGGGCAGATTTATTCTGATTAGATAAAATGCCTGGTCTGGTGTAAACCTGATAATGATGAGTACTATATATGACTTATAGCAGATTACTGAAAGTGTATGTAGTGATTGACTGTAGATTGCTGTGCAGTATCTATTAGGGTGGTGGCATACGCTATTATTCCTTACGAGGAAACTTCAGACGACTTTGGAAAATCAACAATCACATTTCAGCATACCTTCCTTTTGAGCGGGACAGTCCCGCTTTTGACAGCTCAACCTGCAGTCCCTGATTGGTACTGAAATGTCCTGAGTTTCTCTTTGATCTGCTGCACTGAACAGCCAGAAAAAGATACAAAGTTTCTAACTTAATTGGATCTTGGCAGAGAGCCCATGATACATACTTAAGATACTTTTGTAACAGTTTTAGATAAGATAAGAACTAAGACTCACAACTTAAAGGGCAATTCACCTTCTTTAGCAAAACTGTAATAATATATAAAAACCGTAGAAATGTTTTCAAACTTTCATAACCTGCCGAATTTTGTAAAATGGACATGGTAATTAGGGGGGTGACCACAAAAACGAGTGTAGTCAAAAATTTCAACCCTTTGGCCCTCTTTCTGTATCCAAAATGTTGGGAGGTATGCATTTTAGGGAGATTTCTTAGCATGTGCCACCACACTTATTTGTATAGGTACACACTGGGGGTGGCCACTCATATTTAGTCCTTAATGCTGATCAATGATGAAGGGTTATACACTTAAGATCCACTTTTTGGGCGAGGTTACCAAACAAGCATATTTTCCCCAATTTGCCCACCTTGGAGGACAATATCAGGATGATCCAATTGTTTAGCCCTGGGACCAGGTCCAGATATTGGTTGCGAGGGATTTTGGTCCAGAAGGACAGAATCAGCATCTCTCATTGGTCTTTGTATGACCATCTTTAAGGCTCTTACACCCAAGTTTTTTTTTACGTGTTTGTTGCGTGTTTGAGACTCAGGTGTGAGCGCACCTAAACACATCAGCTAATTGATTCCATTTTATTCTGCCTGGTTGTACTCATGAGAGTTGCATTTTTCATACACTGGACATGCATTCAAAAGCCAATAGAAGAATTGCTTTTGGAACTGACCAAAACACAATACATGCTTTTTTGTTTTAGCATAAGTTTGTGAATAAAAAACAATTGCATGTAAGAGTCCTATGACAGAGCTATCAATTTTTCGGAGCCACGTGATTAACCCACTCAACCCCCCAGGGTATTGCACTGCACATGTGCAGTGAGCATTCAGTGAGGTCACACTGCATGGCGTAGTTCTGGAGAACCAGTGAGGGGGGTTTGGGTGAACAGGTAGTGGAGCTCGTGAACCCCTATTTTTGGTAAGGTCATAGGGGGGCTATAGGAAAATATTTTGGAATAAAGCTACAAATATAGCACAGGGCAGGGTTTGGCTGATGACATTTCAGGGAAGTGTTTATAGTTTTATTCTGTATCCCTGAGTGTTCACTGCCTGAAAGTGCCAGCAAAAAATACAGACCTTCGATGATGTGGCTCTTAATTTCTGGACCAAATGATTGGTTCAGCCCAATGTGGTTTGTTTTGGCAGCTTGTTAAGTGTATGACCAGCTTAGCCATCCCGTAGGTTTACTAGACCAGTGAAAAAAAAGATATAGATAACTGATCCGACTCCGCGCAATCATGTAGTTGGAAACCTGCAGCACTTAATACACAACTGGGTGCAAGGAACTCTTGGCATCCCACGCCGCACACAGTAGAGGAAAGAAGAAAGGGTGAAGTTCCGCACACACCAGACTGTTTGTTAAAAGTGTGTTTTTAATATGGACTGATAAAGATTTTGTCTTTTAACAAACAGTCCGGTGTGAGGAACTTCACCCTTTCTTCTTTCCTTTACTAGACCAGTGATCCCCAACCAGTGGCTCAGGAGCAACATGTTGCTCACCAATCCCTTGGATGTTGCTCCCAGTGGCCTCAAAGCAGGTGCTTATTTTTGAATTACAGGCAAGTTTTGGTTGCATAAAACCCAGGTGTATTGCCAAACAAAGCCTTCAGTAGGCCGCCAGTCCACATAAGGGCAACCAATATCCAATCACAGCACTTATTTTGCACTATCCAGGAACATTTTTCATGTTTGTGTTGCTTCTCGACTCTTTTTAAATCTCTATGTTGCTCGAGGGTAAACAAGGTTGGGGACCATCAAGTCCATAACAAAACATAATTGAATTTCTCTAGATTTTCTAGATAGTCAGAGATAATTCTGTTCCAGTGTAAACCTTCCTTTTATTGGTGTTAAGACCATTATTATGGCCAATTAGTATGTATGCAGCCTGAGGGTTCGGAGTTCTTCAGTTAGGCCATAGCCACCTTTTCTGGAAAAAAATATTATTATAGTTTTTTCTTATTTCCTATTAATATAATTGACATAAAACATAATTTTTACAAGCCAGGTCAGTAAAATGCCAGCCAGGGAAAATATACTGGAGAGAAACCACAATCATTTGTAACGGATTACAGGGTCATTTCCCGCCCCTTTAGCCTCACAGTGTCATGCTGTCAGGGAGCCGAGAGCTCCCTCCAGGGAGGTAGTCAGGATCGAGGAGGAAGCCCTCTTGAGGGAGCAAGGTCGCGGTGTCCAAAGGGTTAATACAAAGAGTAGTCAGGATCCAGGCAAGAGTTCACAGGCAGGCAGAATTCAGCAAAGTCCAAAGTCCAGGCAAAGGGTCAGGAAATCGATCAGGAACAAGATTTAGCAAATAAAGCTTCACAGGAAACCCAGGATACTATAAGGAAAGTAGTCCTATACTTGGGCGCCATTCTGGCGTCTAGTTGGCATTTTTTATTTTGAATTTGGCGCCATTGGGACGTCATTGACGCCCTTGCGTCGACGTCGGCGCGCTGACGTCATTGCGCCGGCGCAGCTACCCACGTGGCGGCCATGGGCGCCGCCATTTTGGGAGGGACGCCGGCAAGGAGGGACGCGCCGCCCGGAGCTCTTGGACCTGCTCCGGGCGGCGATCGTGACACATGCATGTGTTCCATTTTGAAGTGATTGATTCTGGTCTTTCTACTTTCTAGGATGTTTGTGCAGCACCCACTAGCAGAGGGACTTCAATCCCAGAATCCATCACTTCAAAATGGAACAAGGTGAGGGAGAGTTTGCATAACACTTTCAGTCTAAGAAGGGGTGGGAAATAGTTTATACAAGTATGTGGAATCAGGTGTGTATGTGTAAAAAAAGTTAAATTGTGTTTCTGCACCATTTCTACAAGCCCATCTGAAGGAGCTCATGTAAAAAATTGGAGTTTTAATCCTTGTAATATACACTCAAGTCTGTTGAAATGATCTGAGGTACATAAACTTTGTATTTGCTGTTTTTTAAGAAGAACAATGATGTTAGGGAACGAACATTAAATGACTTTGGCAATGAAATGCATTTTAACGTAGGGATCCACCGAATCCACCATTTTGAAATCGGTCGAACACCCAAATCCTTTGCGTACAATTCGGCCGAATACTGAATCCGAATCCTAATTTGCACATGCAAATTAGGGGTGGGAAGGGGAAAACATTTTTTATTTCCTTGTTTTGTGACAAAAAGTCACGCAATTTCCCTCCCCACCTCTAATTTGCATATGCAAATTAGGATTCGGTTTGGCCGGGCAGAAGGATTTGGCTGAATCCGAATCCTGCTGAAAAAGGCCGAATCCCAAACCGAATTTTGGATTCGTTGCATCCCTATTTTAATGGAGTGAGTAAAGTAAGTTTCGGGGGGAAATGATTGACAGCAGAAGGACCTTTCACTGTAGGATAGAGTCCTGCGCGGGTCCATTTTTTGGGACCCGAACCCGACCCGTACCCGCAACCTGCAATCCGCAACCCGCACCCGCAACCCGCATTCTTACCCGATTGGACCCGCAACCCGACCCGACCCGCAAGTACCTTCTCTGCAACCCGGACCCGCGACCCGCTGACCATCAAGAATCAGGAAGTGCTGTCATTATAAACCGGAAGTGACATCATCGGAAGTAGATATGATCAGAAAAAAGGGAGTAAAACCGGAAGTGCTGCAGGACTCTACTGTAGGAGACCAGGGGAGAGGGGATTAAATCCGGGAGTCTTCTCACTAAGGGGTATATTTATCAAAGAGTGAAGTTAATAGTGAAGTTCCGCCACTAGAGTGAAATTCCGTCACTCCCCATTCATTTCTATGGGATTTTTAAAGGCGTATTTATCAAAGGGTGAACTTTTATTTTCACCCATTGATAAATACGCCTTTCAAAATCCCATAGAAATGAATTGAGAGCTGCGGAATTTCACTCTAGTGGCGGAACTTCACTCTTTGATAAATTTACCCCTAATACAGAGGAGTTGACAGGTCTGATAATAGCTAAAGTCAAAATACTGTTCCCCACCTGTAGCTGCATTCTTATGATTGGCAAACAGACGGTGCTTGTTGCAGGCAGTCGGAACACTAAAGTGAGCTTTCCCCTTCCGACTGCCCTGGGCAACGCGCTTCCCTATCAATTGACTGAGGACAATGACTCCATGGTGCAACCTGGCCTACGACATATAGAGAGAGAAAGGGAAAAAATCATGTCTCCTTCCACTTGTGTGGGATGCTTGGAAAAGCTGCCACTGCTTTTGTCACTGCCTTTCAAAATAGGCTAGCCATGCCCCCACCTTTAACCCTCTGAGTGCTGGAACTTTTTTTATAGACTTTTACAGAATGTTGGCAGGCCGGGATTTGTGGAAAGGCCACCCAGGCCTGGGCCTAGGATGGCAGAATTTTAGGGGGGCCGGCATGTTGCTCAACCACACCCACATTGGTTCAAAAACACTGGGGATGCGCCGGAGTTACAATCATTTTTTAAATTTCCTGTGCGTCAATCCCCATTGCTCTGGTCCAGATGATGAATATTTTCACGAATAAAGGGGAGGGGACAGGGGCGACAAACGGCAGTCGGCCTAGGGGCGCCCACTATGTAAATCCGGCCCTGAATGTTGGTATTGTTTCAGCCTGGCAGAACCGAATCCTAATTTGCATATGCAAATTAGGGGCAGAAAGGCAAATCACATGACTTTTCATCACAAAACAAGGAAGTAAAATATTCTTAGCACTTCTCGGTATTCCGTGGTGCCGATGGCGGAGCCCACTCCAGCGCGGCATCTCAATGCTGGTCGCAAGCTCTCGTGAGATTTCGGCAACTCGCCTGAAGTTTCTATCAGAAAAGACAATGTACTTACGTTCTGAGCGCTGACCAAAGGATTTCAAAGGACGCCTTATGAATCGTCTGCACACCCACTGCATGAAAAGCACTGTATGCTGTAATAAAGCCGCATTCACAATACATAAGGCGTCCTTTGAAATCCTTTGGTCAGCGCTCAGAACGTGAGTACATTGTCTTTTCAAGTAAAATATTCTTCCCCTACTTTTTCCTTTCCCTCCCTTTCAGATTCAGTTTGGTATTCGGCCGAATATCAGTCCATGATGACTTTGCACATCCAGTTGCATAAAGTGAATATTATCCATGACACAATTAACTTTTTTTTTTGCCGTCTTCTTTGTGGCTCCTTGCACTAAAAGCCAGTCCGATTACTGGTCTCTTTGAACCCCACACAGGATGTTTTTTATTGCATAGCGCCTTCTTGTGGCATGCTCTTATTAATGCATTTCTTCTGCAGCTAAACAGCTACAATCTGCAATAATAAAATCATTTATGTACTATTATTGTTAGCAAGTACTGATAAAGCATCAGTAGAAATTTACATTGCTGTTTGTTCAGGGCTTGGTAGTGGCTGGAAAGGCCTGAAAATTAAATACAATATCAACAGTCCTGTTTCTTAATCCAAGACTGGAGCTGGAATAAAAGATGTATTGTCTAACACTGGCCATAGACACAAGAGATTTGATAATATGAATCTCTGTTTCATACGATTTTCGGGCAATGTGTGGAGTGTCCTGACATTTTTCAGACGATCGGACAGGCTAGAAAATTTGTCGGCTACCGATAATATCTCTGCATGTATTGCTGTTCACAGCTTTTGTCGAACATAACTTTCTTACTATTGCTGTCAGGGGCAGAACATCAGCTGATCTGTTCTTTTACTACTTTATTTGATCTGAATGTTTGTGGCAGGTCAGGAGATGGCAGCAATCATTCGTCAGATAGGAAGGTAAATCTGCACGTCTATGGCCAGCTTAATGCTCAGATCCAAATTGGTCCTCCAAATTGGAGGTATGAATTCAGAAACCTAATGTTTTATGAGCAGGCTAACCTATAGCATTATATTTTATCCATCAGTTCTATAAAGAATATATTTGTCTGTTAGAACTTCATGTTTATGGACTGAATCCAAAGCAGTGTTGCTCCAGGTAGGGCCTATTTTGACTACATGACACTTAAACGGTTTCTTTTAACTTGCAGTACAAATAAGTCTCAATTAAACAAAGCAAGCTCCTTAGCAGACTCAAATTGGAACTGGATATCTGTGCCCACAGGGGCCTGTGAAACTTTGCAGTCAACTGTGATTCAACAGCCTTATGTGTCAGTAGCCAGATACAGACCATACATGGACTATCTGGTAGTAGATTGTACATCTATGAGCATCACACCAAGGGGCAGATTTACTAAGGTTCGAGTGAATTTTCAAAGTTAAAAAAGTTCGAATTTCAAAGTAAATTTTTGGGTACTTCGGCCATCGAATAGGCCATATCCGACTACGACTCGAACGATTCGACTATTCGATGATCAAAGTACTGTCTCTTTAAAAAAACTTAGACTTCAATACTTCGCCAAATTAAACCTGCCGAAGTGCTATGTTAGCCTATGGGGACCTTCTAGTGCATTCTCTATGTCTTTGCACATTGAATAAAAATTGTTTGATCGTATGCTAAAAATCGTTCGAATCGTTTGATCGAACGAATAAATAGTTTGATCGAACAATTTTTATACGGTCGCAGGATAGCTAAATTTTTTGAAAAATCCTTCGACTTCGAAGTATTTTAATTCAAGGGTCAAATTCCAAAGTATTTTACACTTCGAAATAGTAAATCTGCCCCCCAAGAGTCTGGATAGTCTGTCCTTCAGTAGAGTTGGATGAAGTGTCCCTCAGCAGCTCACCTTCTCCATCGTTGGTAACAAATAAAAAGTAAACAAGACAACACCAGATTTGCAAATTGTAGGATTTTATTTTAAATAACCTACACTCCATTAATGGCAAATTCATGATAAAAATAGAAGATAAAAGGGGTAAATGTCCAAGGAAAAAAAAAGACTGCTCTGAACACTTTGGAATTGATCCAAGAATCAAAACCAAAGAGGATTCAAGGCAAAAAAATAATTCACATTAATTTTTTTTTTTTTACAAGTTTTTCCCCCTGCCGTGTTATATTTCCAGACAAGTTACAGAGAAAAAAAAGGTCTTCCATCCCAATTACATTTACACTAGTGCCTTATAGGTATACAGTAGAGAAGAGAAGACCTTTTTTTTTCTCTGTAACTTGTCTGGAAATATAACACGGCAGGGGGAAAAACTTGTAAAAAAAAAAAAATTAATAAAAAGATATTGCATAAACAGGTCATATGTAAAACCCTGCTTCATGTAAATTAACCATTTTCATAATAATATACTTTTGCAGTCTAAAGGTATTGAGCTAACAAACCACATTATGGATACTTTGGTTGCTCTTACTCATCCCGCTTGACCTTAGTATCTGCTTTTGCGCTCTTTAACTCCCTCCTGGCATCTGCCAACTGATCCCTCTTTGCATCTATCTAAAAATCAAAAGGGAAGGACACAAATACATTAAAGGTGCATTTGTATATTCAGAGCTGCAATTGCTCTGTTCGTCATGCAGCAATGAATTGCTAAGGTGCTGTGTGCATCTATGTGCATACACACACACAAAATTTGTCAATAATCACATATAGCTGCAACTTTATTTCAGCAAGACAAATCACACCATATCCATTCATCTCTAAAGCTATCCATAGATGCAACGATCGTATGAATCGTGGATTCGTACAATTTTCGGACTGTGTGTGGAGAGTCCTGACATTTTTCGTCCGGCGGAGTTCGGTCGTTTGGTCGATCGGACAGGTTAAAAAATTTCTGTCGGCTGCTGATAATATCTCTGCATGTATTGCCGATCATACGATTTTCAGTGAGAGACTGTCACTAGCTTTGTCAGACATAACTTTCATACGATTGCTGTCAGGGGTAGAACATCGGCTGATCTGTTCTTTTACTACTTTATTTGATCGGAATGATAAGACTTTGATCTGAATGGTTAGTGGCGAGTCGGGAGATGGGAAAGTCCGATCATACGTTGATTCGTACGATCGGATCTTTGCGTCTATGGCCAGCTTAAGAGAGTGTCATGGGAAAACAATGAGGCAATTTCACAAAATGGCCTTATTTGCATTTAAGAGTTAATATAAAGAGTTAATATAAAAAGTTGTCAGATAGTGGGTAATTATGTAACAGTCGGTAAAACTTATGGCACTAGATCACCAGTTCAGAGGAAGTTGCCCCCAAAAATCCACAAACTTTACCTTGACCTGTAGGTTCATCATAGATTTCTCAAATGTTTTAGGAGGTGCCGCTGATGGTTACAGGGGATGGCGACTGCTCTGTTGGCACGGTTATAGGACAAGATCCTGGCGGGAACGTTGTCATCAGCTGGATAAAGAGTCAGAAATAAAACATTATGACAGAGCATTATTATTATTATTAGATACATTAGCTGTTAAATACAAATGTTCTATGTTAAAAGTCCATGTCGGGTAAGAAACTGGTCTTACAGTTAGTCAGCTCATTTAGCTGTTGCTGCAGGGTGATGGAGGCGTTGTATGTTCTGAATACTTTGGCTGTTAGCCCCTCCATCAGGTCTTGAAAGTGCTTGTTCAAAATGCTTGTCTGAAAGACGGAATATTAAAACCTAAGAACTCATGTACGGAGTCATGGGATAGCATCCCAGCACTTCCCACAATCAGTTGCATGAAACTTTCATTAGAGGTACTTGAATCAAAATGTGATCCTTGCACTTCTGTATAGTTGCGCTTAGCACTGCCCTGTCCTTCCTGCTTTCCATTCAAAATCGAGCGTTGCTGCACCTATTAATGCAGGGGACCAGGAGCTACTGCCTGGTCCAGAGGTGGTTGTATGCTCCATGGTTCCCGCATGCCTTGCTTCAATTGCCACAGTTTGAAAGAATAGAGCGCATATATCCAGGGCCGCCATTAGAAATCATGGGGCCCCTTACAACTAAATTTTCAGCGGGCCCCTGGACCCCGTCCACACTGGCGCCCGAGCCTGACCCCAGAACCCACCCACTCCACAGTTAAAAGACCACACAGACATCAGCGCTAAAAAAGTAACCCCCCCCCCACACACAAGTTATAAAAAGCTATTGATGGTCAGGGCCCCCTTATAAGTTAAAAAAAACATTGGTGCCAGGGCCCCCCATAAAAGTTTTTTAAAAAAAGCATTGGTGCCAGGGCCCCCCTTACAAATAAAAAAAAAATTGGGGCCACAAAGAATATTTTTTTAAAAAAAAACATTGGCTCCAGGGCCCCCCTTACAAGTTAAAAACAATTGGTGTCCCAAAAAATATTTTTAAAAAAAAACATTGGTGACAGGGGCCTATAGAATATTAAAAGAATACATTGGTGGCCAGGGGATTAAAAAAAACACAAATTGGTGTTCAGTAGAATTGAACTCATGGCTTCAGGACTTCAACTTCGCTTTCTTTTGTGACTTTGGGTCTTTTCGCCGCTTCAGGACTTCAATTTCGGCTATTTTTGTAGCTTCGGGTCTTTTCATCACTTCGGGAGTTCGGCTGTTTTCGTGACTTCGGGTCCTTTGGCTTTTCGGCACTTCCGCATTTCTGTTCTTCGGGCTTTAAAAAATGGCCGAACGGCTCGGGCACTCTCAAGGGGGGCCCGGCTCTTTCAAAAGTGCAGCACTGCTAGGCCCCCCTTCATGCCCTAGGCCCAGGACACTTGTCCCCTGTGTCCCCCCCTGATGGCGGCCCTGCATATATCACTTGCACACTGAACACTGCTAACTGCAGCAAGCAACGTTGAAAATGTTCGGCACAATTGCTCCAATTATTTAAGTGCACATGTAGTTGCTTTTGGCAAATCAAATACAATAGCCCCAGAAGCATCAGCCCTTTGTGACGGCAATGACAATAGAAATGTGGGGGGAAAACATTGCGATTGAGCACTTTATTGAACTTGCAAACAGACATGTGCCCTATAAACATGTTTCCTAGCAAGGTTATAGTGGAGTCCTGGACTTCTAATGCCAAATGTACTTACACTAAGTCAGTCAAAAAGGTCATCGTCAGGCTGCTTATTTTCTCATGAAGAACTGAAGATTTTTGAAAACCTGAGGGGAGCACAAGTGAAGTGAAATTTTGGCACTTGCATAAATAGTCACACCCTCTCTACATATCTATCCATTATTTGTTTTACCTAAACAAACTCTGAACACAACAGACTCTGTATACATACCATTTTCTCCACAGGCAACTTGTTGTAGTAGCGGATGGAATCTTTACCCGGGAAGTCAAACTCCATCACAAACTCTTGGCCATCCAACTCTTGGTACAGATTGATGTGTTCCACTCTCAAGGAGCAACAACCTACAGTATCTGTTTCTCCCTCTTCCTTCTCATTGCCAGCTCTCAACGCAAGCTGAAAAAAATTGCAGTGGTGGATAGATTTAAGACAACAACCCAGGTGCACAAGCAGAGCTGATCGAAAACACACTACATTCAGGGGGACGAAATAGCTAGGTGGCTAGGATTTCAGGAGTGATTTTGAGCCCCAATAAAAACACTCACAATAGACCTGACCAATACCTCCTAAGGATACTAGGAAGCAGTGGTCCAGCTGACTAGATCAGGGATGGGGTCAGCAGCAAATTTGGATGCACCGGCGCCCAATTTTGTCGCGCCAGCGTCCAATTCAGGGCGACTAATTTTTGCGCACTGCCCCGCCGCAGCCTGGCGGTTGGGGACCCCTTGACTAGATGATACTGCACTAGTTGCCATATACATGCATGGCCAACTTCCATAATTCCCTTGGTTTGGAACAGCAGATTCATCTGCAATCAGAGAGCTTCATGCATTTTGGCAGCATGAATTAAATCAACTAAAATGCCCTGCCAAATTTGGGATGTAGAGACAGCTTTATGGAGAGTAGAGATAAGCAACTCCCCCAATTAAATGCAAGAGCAAATGCAATTTTGCAGTGGTCAGAAATACTGGGTCCTCACCTTGTCTATAAAGTAGAGAGCTACTGCTCTCTGTCGAACTTTCATCTCTTTGGACTTCCAGTCTTCTTTGTAGGTATTGCGAATCTTTTCTATACAGATCCTGAGCTTTCGCGCATTCTCATATTTCTGCCAGTCCTTCTCACCCTGGAAGGCAAACATAATTGTCAGATGCCCAGTGGCGTAACTAGACCCCTAAGGGCCCCGGTACAGAAATTTACAACTGGGCCCCCCCTAAAGGGATTTCTCACCTATGAGTTAACTTTTAGGGGCAAATTCACTAAGCGACGAAGCGCCTAACGCTAGCGTTGGTCATTTTTGTTACTTCGCAAATTCACTAACGAACGCTGGCGTACATTCGCTAGTGTTACTTCGCACCCTTACGCCTGGCGAATTTGCGCAACGGACGTAACTACGCAAATTCACTAACGCGCGCATTGTACTGAACGCTACCTTTTACGCTAGACTTCCTTTGCCACCTCAGACCAGGCGAAGCGCAATAGAGTAGATAGGGATTGCTTCAAAAAAAGTTCAAATGTTTTCTAAGTCCCAAAAAACACTGGCGTTTTTTCTATATTATGGGTGATAGGCTGAAAAAGATCAAAAAATTTTTTGGGGCTCCCCTCCTTCCCCCCTACATTTCCTAACTCATGGCAACTTAACTATACCCCTGAGCGCAACTTCGGATTTTAGTGAATTTGCGGAGCGCTAGCGAAACTACGCCTGGCGAAGTGTGGCGAAGTTACGCCTGGCGCAACTACGAATCTTAATGAATTTGCCCCTTGGTAAGATATAGAGAGTGATATTCTGAGACTATTTGCAATGGTTTTCATTTAATTTTATTTGTGGTTTTTGAGTTATTTAGCTTTTTGTTCAGCAGCTCTCCAGTTTGCAATTTCAGCAGCCTGGTTGCTAGAGACCAAATTCCCCTAGCAACCTTGCACCGATTTGAATTAGAGACTGGAATATGAAAAGGAGAGGTTTGAATACACAAATTAGTCATTAAAATGTAGCAACAACAGTTAATGTAAAAGTTACACATAAAAAGGACATGTAAAATTGAGGTTTCACTGTATTATAATGGATAATGTACCCCCTAATGTAAATGATAAGAATATTAGAAGTCACTGAGGGGTTCTGTGACCATTGTGCTTAGTACAGGGAATACCTATGCTGCCATAGTTTCATGGGATCTCTCTGTACAGACTATTAGCAAATTTAGGGGCTGTTCCTGCTGAATTGTGCTTAGTACAGGGAATACCTATGCTGCCATAGTTTCATGGTATCTCTATATACAGGCTATGAGCAAACAATAACATAGTAAGTTTTTTTTTAAACTGCCTAACTGCCAGTTGATCCAAATTTAGGGCCTGTTTGTGCTGAATTGTGCTTAGTACAGGAGAATGCCAATGCTGCCATAGTTTTATGGGATCTCTCTGTATAGACTATGAGCAAACTTAAGCTCCCCACAGACGCAACGATTCTTCTTGCCGAACGACTGATTTTAGGGAAGCCCGACCAATCCTTCGAAATTATCGTGCGGTTAGTGGGATTCGAACGATCGTACGTACATCTTACGATTTTTCGGCCGACATCTGTCAGGAAATTGATCGGCCAGGTCATAAAATCTTTGTCGGTCCCAGTGCAATCTATCTTTGTTTGCAGGGCCAAGCAGGCAGCTCCCCTTTCTTTTCCTGGCAAATTGGTCTTTTTAGTTGATGGTAAATTCGTATGATCGTACGATCGTTCTGAGAAGATTGTGGTCTCACGATCAGGATCTGATCTTTTAAAAATCTCAACATCTATGGCCAGCTTAAGGAGACTGTTCCTGCTGAATTGTGCTTAGTACAGGGAATACTTATGCTGTCATAGTTTTATGGAATCTCTCTGTACCGGCTATGAGCAAATTTAGGGGGCTGTTCCTGCTGAATTGTGCTTAGTACAGGGAATACCTATGCTGCCATAGTTTTATGGGATCTCTCTGTACAGGCTATGAGCAAACTTAGGGGACTCTTCTATTCTTCTGGTATTCGTCCTGCTGCTGCTTACCCTTGCCTGATGGCAGCTGAGTCTGAAGACAGGAAGAACCCATTCACAAGCAGAAGGGGGGGGGGGTGCATCACACTAAAGAAACTAATCAGAACAGAGCCAGCAGATCTGTCAAGTGTGCAAGTGATCATTGGTGGGGAGGAAGTAATAGTAAGTCCTACTTCCTCTTGCCAAGTTGCAGGACTGCGGGGCCCCCACAGGTGCAGGGCCCAATTGGTCCAAGGCTGGGGCACTTGGGCACTGCGTGCAGACACATTGGTGGAGGAGGAACGACAGGACTTTGTGGTTCCTTCCATCGCAGGACCCGATTGGATGCAATGTGCCCGTGCCACTAGTGATATCATTCATTTGCTGGGATGCGACGGGCCCCAAAAAGGGTGCAGGGGTTCAGGCAATGGTGCAACTGCACCCTTTGCGAATCTGCTAGTTCCGCCACTGCATATGCCAGAATGTTTTCTAGGTCAGGGTCCATTGGGATATAGGAGTGCCACAAAACTACATGAAGCCACTGTATGCTTTTTACCTTGATTCGGGAGCTAGGGTTGAGCATGATGTATTTAATAGAATGTTTTCTGTCCATGATACCAGCCATGTGACTTTGCTGTCATGCCGAACTTCTTTCCACTTGTGACCAGCAGGAGCAGCAGGAATTTTTGAGTCTCTAAAACCAGAGTGGGAAAAAAGTTTTGAACGTAGAATTTCTTTTGTAAACATGCAACTTATCCTGGACATCAGTCGCAGTTTGTGATTACAGGGTTAGGACGTACTTGCTACAGTTGATTATAATGTGTTCAGGCATTATCCTCTTCTTATGTTTACCCATTTTGGGGTGATCCCCTCTGCTCCTAAACAGGCCGGGTGGTTCTATGTGAAAGTTAGCAATGCGTTCCCCGTGGTTGTCCATGATATACAACCCATACTCCTGCAGTAACCGCTCATTCTCTTCTTTTATTTTCTGTAGCAGAAATAAAAAACGAGACACATACTAAAGGGATACTGTCATGGGAAAAAACGTATCAGTTAATAATTCTGCTCCAGCCGAATTCTGCACTGAAATCTGTTTTTCAGGAGAGCAAACAGTTTTTTTTAATATTTAATTTTGAAATCTGACATGAGGCTAGACATATTGTCAGTTTGCCAAGCAGCCCCCCAGTCATGTGACTTGTGCTTTGATAAACTTCAGTCACTCTTTACTGCACGTTGGAGTGATATCACGCTCTGAAAGCACATGACCAGGCAAAATGACCTGAAATGGCTGCCTACACACCAATATTACAACTAAAAAACACTCTTGCTGTTCGGGAATTACATTTTATATTGTAGAGTGAATTATTTGCAGTGTAAACAGTGTTATTTAGAAATAAAAACTACATCATAAAAATCATAACAGAATCCATTAAAGGGGTTGTTCACCTTCAAACAACTAGTTGTTATCAGATAGATCACCAGAAATAACGACTTTTTCCAATGACTTTCTATTTTCTATGTGTCACGGTTTTTCTAATATTGAAGTATAAAGTGTCATTTCTCTCCTTCTGAAGCAGCTCTGGGAGGGGGGGTCGCCGACCCTGTAAACTGTTCTAAATTGATACATTTAGTTGATACATTTCTTATCTTTGTCCCTGCTGAGCAGAATCTCTGGGTTTCATTACAGGCAGCTGTTAGAATTGATACAATTGTTGCTAATACTCCAGAGATGCTGCTGAGAAATGTATCAACTAAATGTTGCAAAATTGTAACAGTTCAGAATCTGCACCTGGATTACTGAGCTGTCAGACTCAAACACCAGAGACAGGAACATTCAACTTTAAACTTAGATTTTGGAAAAAACGTAAAAAATAAATAGTGGAAAGTAATTGGAAAAAGTCATTATTTCTAGGGAACAATCTAAAAACAACTAAATTGAAAAAAGTGTTTGGAAGGTGAACAACCCCTTTAAGGAAAAAAAATCTCTATTCTATCTTTGCTCAGCTAACAGGGGCGATCCTGGCCCCTCCGCCACCTGAGGCAGCGGCAGTTGCTGCCGCCTCCTCCCCTGTGTGCTTACCTTTTTGCGCCTGAGGGGGTCCAGGGGGGTCCACGAGGGTGGCAGAGTTGGCCAGTACGCTAGCGCCGAGAGCCTAACTGCGCTCTCTGCTCTAGAAGAGCTGAATTTCCGGTTTGAAAACTGGAAATGCAGCTCTTAAAGTACCAGGAGCGACATTTTTGCTGCCCCTGGTACCTAGTGGGGCGCTGCCGCCTGAGGTGACAGACTCAACTTGCCTCATTGGCGAAGCGCCCCTGTCAGCTATGCAAAAAGAGTTGGCTGCCACGGGTTCTAGTCATAGCCTTAAAATTCTCATGCTTATGTACCAGCTTTTCTTCCTTTGTCATATCCTTCCTTGCTTCTGGTTTTTAAAGTACTGGTGCATCATGCTGAAATCGGATTGAAATGGTGATGACATTTCTTTCATCAGTCCTCATCTCCTGAAAGTGGACAGGGAGGCAGTTGAAAAGGCTTGACAGATTCAAAAAATGTTCAAGCTATGAGAAAAAAAAATGGTGCAATACCAGATAGAATATACCTTCTTCCAGTCTTTGAAAAAGTTTTTGCGAAGGATGTCCTTAGTAGTGTACTTGTGATCCAACATTTTTTGCAAAGAATGGGCCCACTTATTCAGCTTTAGGACTGAGCTTCACAAAATTACCTGCAGTAAACAGAAGATACGCAGATAAAGACCCTTATGGATATATTCATACAATCACTACCCTTTACTGGTAGAATAGTTGAACCCCAGGTCCAACTTATTTGTAGAGGATTTTTAGAGTTACTTCATGAACAAGAGATAAAGGCTGGTTAGAGAAGGCACAGAAAACACCTGACTTACCGTCATAGTAAAATTTCACATTATCTGGGAGAGGTTCATGGGGGGAGCAAACACAGGATCTTTATGATCCACTTAATGCCATCGGCATGTCGCTCCTCCTCCCACCTATAGGAGCACAGTTATTAGAAATGGAAGACATGCTGCAAAGTAAACAATACTGCACACATTTCCATTTCTTTTTTCACTATTTTCTTCTTCACTACTTCCTTATTGCCTTTGACCTTACTTTTTTTTCTTGGGCTTAATATCCTGTGAAGGGAGACAATGGTTTAAAACTAGGGGATGCACCGAATCCACTATTTGGGATTCGGCCGAATCCTTCGTGAAAGATTCGGCCAAATAACGAACCGAATCCGAACCCTAATTTGCATATGCAAATTAGGGGTAGGAAAGGAAAAAGTGGAAAAAAATTCTTCATTTGTGACGAAAAGTCACGTGATTTCCCTACTTGCCCCTAATTTACATATGCAAATTAGGATTAGTATTCGGTTCGGCCTGAAACAAGGATTCTGCAGAATCCTGCTGTAAAAAGGCTGAATCCCAAACCGAATCCTGGATTCGGTGCATCCCTATTTAAAACAATGTTCCTTAATAACCAACAAGCCACACATTCAGTGTACTCAACAATATACCTCACCTCTTTCTCTTGCTTTCTCTTTTTCCCTTTTTTATCATCTTCAGATTTGATCTTCGTAGGTTTGTAATCCTCACTAAAAACAGAATGGCACAGTTGGCAAAATCTTTTAATCAGGACCCACAAAAAAACAAACAACTAAGGTCTGTTCTGCTTTAGGATATGCTACTGTACAGCATGACAATATTGTGTGTTGGCAGAGTTTCATTCTGATAAAAGAGGGTGAGGTAAATACACACGCACTGTTATCAGTTATATGTGAGCTACTGGTTGGATATGGTCATATTTGGCCTGAACAAGTTTGGCTACAATTCTGGTTTAGAGACTCCCTAAAACTGTCCCAAAAGTACTTGAAAAATGGCCTAGTAATAATATCACAATCACACAAACTGCCATGCATGGCCACCTTACACCTTTTATTTTTCCTGTAGATAAATAGATACATAATGCTTTTGGGTGTAGTTTAAAGACTTATTGCACAACCTCAGATATATTTTGACAATCCAGTCCATGGCTTGGTCCTGCAAGATTCCTTTCGAAAGGAACATCTGGCCTCCAGCATGAAAGCCCTGTGATAAGGTTAGACAGTAAAGTGTATTTCTTTCTGACATATCAGCAAATGGAATAACTCTGGAATATCGGACAGAGCAGGTTGATTAAACTTATTCTGTCAAGGATAGTCTGTGACCCTTGTGCTATTAGACTGGGATGGGTGGTATACAAGTGCAATGATACAGCCCCTATTCTAACCATTCCCTGCTCACGTACTCATCATCTCTTGGCCTCTTCATTGCCTTGTTTTCCTTGGGGTAAATGTGAAAGCCATCATCTTCTGGCTCATCTTAATAAGAAAATGCTTGTGCATTCAGTGATATTGTATTTGCTTTGCTTCTTCATTGCACTATACCTAGAGAAACCACTTTCTTTTTTCACCCTTACACTGCCGCTGGAAGATTTCATCTGCTATACATAGAACAGTCATGTTAAACCCAGTATATGGTTTATAACTTCAGCAGCCAGGCAAGACCGTCTTGCATTTCAGATTCAGGAGAACAAAATGCTAATTTAAAGGAACAGTAACATAATTTTTTTTTTTTTTTAATATAAATAATTCATTTGCCCTGAACGGAAAAAAAAAACACCAACACACATTTAACTTTACATTCGCAAAGACTTTATTAATAAATATCTTAACGATACTCCGCTTGCGCTCTTCTAAAAAGACGACATGGTGACGATCCATCGGGCGGCGCTTGATTTGTCCTTCTTGCCTTCTATAGGAGATAGAACTATAACTCACTGCACTGTCAAAAAGGGTTTGCACATTTATTTTAAAAGAACACATTTTTATTCATATTGATAAGCATACTCTAGTACTTGGCCAGTGGCATAACTACCAGGCAGGCCCGGACTGGGAATCTGTGGGTTCTGGCAAATGCCAGAGGGCTGCTATAAGGTCCCATAGAAAGTCAGCATTAAGTGAGCTGGTTGGGGCTGTTTGGGCCTCTATTTCGGCTGATTGGGTCTCTGTGTACCTGAAATGCCAGGGCCTATTTTAATTCTCAGTCCGGACGTGCTACCAGGGGTGCAGAAGGTGCAACTGAACCAGAAAGGGAATTAAGTAGTCGTAACTGTAAAGTTCAGTCGGCAAGTTTCCCGGGCAGACACATCATTTCCAGCACAGGAGAGCTGCTGTCCTATTGGCTTAACGCAGGCACTGGGGAGTTTCTTTGTCCAATCCCTGCTAGACCCTCAGTTATAGAACCATCCCCTTTCTGCCTCAAACTATCAAAGCAAGCAAAGCAGGGGTATAACGCTGCTAGGGAGGAATGATGAAGAACGAGTATTTGCTGCACGTTTTAAAACTGTAGAAAAAGCATACCTTCTAGGTTTAGTAAAATGCAGATGTGGGAGCCTATTGAACATATGATCAGCAGGTCATCTCATCTGCTGGAAAGGAAGCCTTTACCTGCAGGAAAAATGGTTTGTTCCATTTGCCTGTGACTTGCTGCTTCTGCCACATCTCTCTGTTCCCAAACACTTGCATCTCAATTAACCTTCCTCTATGTTCTCAGTAATCTCTAAACCAATTCCATATCACCCTGGTCACTTTTCGCTTCAACATTCCCTTCCACCTTCCCCACCAAACTTAACTTGACTGCTATACCACCTGGTCAAATCCAAGTTGACACTAGTGCCCTACCAACATGTTAATCGCTTTCAATGTGTTCAGGGGTGTTAATCATAAAGAGATCACTTAATTTATTCCACCCGGGATGTAACTATAGATGAACAGTTTCATTAAAAAACATTATTCCAAAAGTTAAAAGGGGCACTAAAAATATTGTTCTGATACATGAAATTACCACTGCATACCTCTTCAGGGCCGGATCTAAAATAAGGCCAGCGTCCTCCGTCGCCCCTCCCTCCCAGATCATACGCGCACGCAAATCCATTCTTCTATCTGCTAGTGCTCCGGAATTAAACAAATCAATCGTGCGGCTGAATGGCAGCTATCTATATTGGTCTCAATATTCCACATTTTTTTGTAAGAACTTCCTTCATGCACTTATTTCAGCACAACTGCAGGGGATTTCTTTCTGTTACAACAAGATCGGGCAGCAGCAAAGACAGCCATGTGCAGCTGGGAACAGACACAGGCAGTGGGAGGGGAGGGGGTCTCCGACTAAAGCAGATTTCAGCCTGTCAGGCAAGTGTTGTGAGAGAATGAACAGACACTCCCACACCTCATTTCAGCTTAGACTCTGAGCAGTAAGGATCTCTCCGACTAGTCAGAGACATAAGGACAGCTCTGCACCAGTAAGAAGGGGAAACAAACTGCTGATAACACAGGAACCAGAGCAGACTGGCAGCAGGTACTAAGGTACATTTATCTGGGGGCTGTTAGAGTACATTTATAGATAGGGAAAAAAAATGTTCGTCTGTGAAAGGACAAGACTATGAAATAGTGATGTGCAGGCCGACCCTAACCCGCCCGCTCCCTACCCGCATCCGACCTGGCCCGCTGCTCCCCTTTATTTATAGACCCGCTCCCGCTGTGACGTCACAAAAGGGGCTGGGCAGGCGGAAGTCTATAAATTCCGTCGCCGGAAGCCGGCAATACTAGGCCGTGCATTTTGTCCAGGGGTCGGCCTGAACCCGCCCGACCCATGGGTAAACCCGCGGGCCTCGGGTCGGCCCGCACATCACTACTATGAAACCATGGCTTAGATCAGGGATCCCCAACCTTTTTGAACCCATGAGCAACATTCAGCAGTAAAAGGAGTTGGGGAGCAACACTAGCAAGAAAAATCTTCTTTGGGTGTCAAATAAGGGCTGTGATTAGCCATTTGCTAGCCTCTATGTGGATTCTCATCCTACACTGAGGCTCTGTTTGGCAGTGCACCTGGTTTTTATGCAGCCAGAACTTGCCTCCAAGCCTGGAATTCAAACACAAGCTCCTGCTTTGAGGCCACTGGGAGCAACATCCAAGGGGTCGGAGAGCAACATGTTGCTCACGAGCTACTGGTTGGGGATCACTGGCTTAGATCAAGGCAGTTCTCCCCTATAAATGCTGTGGCATAGGAGAGGATAAAGCCTAATTAGATCAGTACTTTGGTGCTGGTCTGGGCAATCACTTTCTTTAAGGGTTAGTTCACACGAGGAGATTCGGGGAGATTTTGGCACCTGGCGACTAATCGCCTCTTCTTCTGGGCGACAATCCCCCCCCCCCGAACTGCCTTTGCGTGTCTATAATGAAAAGTCGCCTGCGCTAAAGCCCACCGGTCTGCAGACACTGACCCCAAGACATGAAGTTATATAGGGAGATGCCAACCCAGAAAACAAATTTGACCAGAGGCAAAGTTAGGACCACTAAGTTTAAGTTGAAGTGGCATGGTGGCTCATTCATTTTATGATCATCATTTTGTAACTAAAAACCACGTTTTGCAAAATACGTGCATTAGCTGCTAAATTCATTTGTGAAACAAGGGGACCAGGGAATGTAAGTTGATCAATTTTTCCATTTTGTATGTAACTATCTTGGCTAGATCAGCTGCACTTCCATTATATTTTTATTTGGCCATGGAGTGCTCCCACCTTTTTGCACAATGAACATGTGCAGTGTCTGTGATACTCAAAACAGGCCATAAGGTCTGAAGATGCTCCTATGGACAACTGTAAAGGCCGGATGGGACGGCATTAGCATTATACTGACACCTGCAGCTGAACTGGCCAGCAAATGCAGTCATGTGAGGGCTCATGTGGTTCTGGGACAGTTTATACCCCAACTCCACTTTGCACAGGGGTAAAGAGTTCTGTCAGCATGCTCTTTGACTGCTACATTTAATCTGTTTATGTACAAAAGTGCAGCCTTTTATTCCAGCCTGAATCCCTGCAGCGACTAAAGGCCACAAGTTGCAAGCACAATCAAAAGAAATGGGGTGTAAACCCAAAAATAAAACATTGCATAGTGAAAGAAAATGCAAGCATTGCTTGCTTTATCAATGATCTTTCAATCAGCCGGCTTCTGCTACCTTGTTGAAAAGTCAGAATCATCAATGCAGTGAATACAAAAAGCATCAGACTTTTTTTTTTATAGCAATTACACTCACAAAACTGTATATTGGAAAGTTGCCTAGTTATAATTTTTTTTGACCACCACCTAAAAGTCTGCTTTTTTATATATAATGAACAAAATGCATTTTCCCCTTATGCCCATTGTACTAAAGGTAAAGGTATGGGACCTGTTATCCAGAATGCTCGGGACCTGGGGCTTTCCGGATAACGGGTCTTTTTTGTAATTTGGATCTTCACACCTTAAGTCTACTAGAAAATCATGTAAACATGAAATAGGCTGGTTTGGCTTCCAATAAGGATTCATTAAATCTTAGTTTGGATCAAGTACAAGGTACTGTTTTATTATTATAGAGAAAAAGGAAATCCTTTTTAAAAATCTGGATTATTTGAATATAATGGAGTCTATGGGAGACAGGCTTTCCGTAATTTGGAACTTTCTGTATAACGGGTTTCCGGATAACAGATCCCATACCTGTACTTGGATCTGCCACCCCCATTGCGGCCTCCATCTCAAGTCACCAAATATCTTGCTGGACTGCTATAATATTTCAGGAGTTTAGTGTCCATTTAGTGTCTATTTCAACTGTCTAGGCCAGCAAATAAGGGTTTAGCCCCAAACCTTAATGACCTTCAAGTAGGGCTTGTTTGGAGTATTTAGGGGAGCAGACAAACATTTAACTACAACTAAGTGGTCGCAATTAATGCTTTGAGCCCCCTCCCAGGGAACCACAAGCCTAAATTACCCTGCACTTTATAGTTAAACAGCTAGAAGACCAATGTTATTTATTTTTATTTCATTCCAAAAACAACAACCCAATACTCCATTTTGTATATACAGGTATATGATCCCTTATCCGGAAACCCAATATCCAGATAGCATATTACAGAATGGCTGTCTCCATAATAGACTCCATTATATCCAAATAATCCAAATTTTTTAAAATTATTCCCTTTTTCTCTGTAATAATAAAACAGTAGCTTGTACTTGATCCCAACTAAGATATAATTAATCCTTATTGGAAGCAAAATCAGCCTATTGGGTTTATTTAATGTTTAAATACATTTCTAGTAGACTTAAGGCATGAAGACCCAAATTACGGAAAGATCCGTTATCCGGAAAAACCCCAGGTCCCGAGCATTCTGGATAACGGGTCCCATACCTGTATTAAAAAAAAAAAAAAGATATAAATTTTACACACACCCCAGACACTTGGACTTGTATGATGTCTAATTGGCAACTAAGCAAAAACACACACGGACACACAAGTATAAACACCGCATATTTATTGTAAATTATCACTACTGACTAGAAGTAAAATATAAAAATGTACATTAGTGGTTTATTGTAAACAGAGGTCTTATTTACATTTTACACAGAGATTCGCAAGGCAGGGGCTTTATAAATAGGTTTGAATAACAGTGAAACCCATGATATGGAGTATTCTAAGGTGAAATGCATGCTGGCCAGCTGCACTTGCTCTGAACAAACTTGTCTTTTATACAAGTTTCTGCTAATGGCATGTGTATTGCAAGTCAACTGGAATTTAGAAGCTGCCAAGTTGTTCCAGGACCTGTACATATATACTGTTTTTCTTTTTGCCTTTCTTTTTTGACTAAATAGGTCACCAACTTTTAGAAATTGTAATGTTTGTACAGAAGGACCACAACTAAATGCGCCTTGAGAATACAGATTAAGTCAATTGTGTGGAATAGCTATATATATATATATATATATATATATATATATATATATATATATATATATATATATATATATATATATATATATATATATATATATATATATATCGGAAGGCAGGCGAGCACACACAGGTCTTAGTAGAAAAACAAATGGTGTTTATTAAACAAAAAAACTAACGTTTCGGCTAGCACTCTAGCCTTTCTCTCTAGAGTGCTATAACAAACAAGGGAAAGTTGTGCTCACCACTAGTTTTTAAAATCATTAGGCGGGGGTGCAATGAGGCTGTGACCACAAAATACATATAGACAAATACAAGATTCCTCTGCACTCAACCCATTATCAATATATTTAAGACAGAGACATTTTGTGCATACTGCTACTGAAGAATGCCTTACCCTTTAAACAAAACAGGGATTGTTTGTCCATATATTGCAATATATTTAAGCTGGCCAACTACGTCAAAGTCATCCCATATCTGGCCAGTCCTATGCTCAATTTCCCTTGTTTGTTATAGTTCTACAAGAGCAGTGACCAGCTCCATGTTGTAGCTCCCACCCTCTCCAACTATAGTCAGGTGATCCCACTGGTGTCTAATAAAAGGGCAGCCAAGTTTGGGAGTTTTACTTTGAAAGCAGCTAGTAAGTTGCAGGTAAAACGTATTCGTCCCTTTTATAAAATGTATAATTAAACCATAGAATTCTTAATGAATCAGATGAAAATTAAGCGTAGGACTGGCCAGATATGGGATGACTTTGACGTAGTTGGCCAGCTTAAATATATTGCAATATATGGACAAACAATCCCTGTTTTGTTTAAAGGGTAAGGCATTCTTCAGTAGCAGTATGCACAAAATGTCTCTGTCTTAAATATATTGATAATGGGTTGAGTGCAGAGGAATCTTGTATTTGTCTATATGTATTTTGTGGTCACAGCCTCATTGCACCCCCGCCTAATGATTTTAAAAACTAGTGGTGAGCACAACTTTCCCTTGTTTGTTATATATATATATATATATATATATATATATATATATAAATAATATATGCATGATTTTGCAGGCCTGGTGCTGTACTACAATTCCCATAATCCCCTTACAGCCAAAGGTGTGTATGGATGCTTTGTTTGCAGGTCAGTCAGAGAACTTTAGGTTGGACACACTAAATATGATCTATAGCAGGGTTTCTTAACCTATGGGTCAGGCCTACTGATGCCAACATATTGTCTAAAAAGATGCTTAATGCCAGAGTTAAAAATACAAGACGGCGGGTTGTGGTGACAATAGGAGGGACCCAAATCAGATCCCTACACTGTTTAGTGTGGGTGTCCATTATATATTAACATTTCCTCTTATTTGAAAACCAATACTTTGTTTAAATTGGATATCAAAAGTTTAAGGAACACTGGGCTTAAGGATCATTATTGCTTACTACGAGTTTTGTTTTTTTCTCATTTTAGATTGCAAGCCCTATGGGGCAGGGACCGCTTATGTGTATTAGCACATGGCACATATAATTTTTTATATTATACTGTTAACTCTCCTATTTTTACTGTATTGTAAATACAGTGCTGCATGGTTTGCATATTCAATATCAAACTGCAAATAACCATCAGTAAGTAATAGGGCTACCAACTTATCTGGGGAAAAAAAAAGTTCTTCATATGTCCAAACTAGGGATGCACCGAATCCAGGATCTGGCCTTTTTCAGCAGGATTCGGTCGAATCCTTCTTCCCAGCCTAACCTGAATCCAAATTTGCATATGCAAATTAGGGCGGGAGGGAAATAGTGCGACTTTTTATCACAAAACAAGGAAGTAAAAAAAAAATGTTTCCCCCTTCCCATCCCTAATTTGTATATGCAAATTAGGATTTGGTTCGGTATTCGGCCGAATCTTTTGTGAAGGATTCGGGGGTTCAGCCGAATCTCAAATAGGGAATTCGGTGCATTCCTAGTCCAAATCCTTTATATTTTATACAAGAGCATGAAGTAGTCCGTTTTACCAAAAGGCACTGATAACATAAAGCTGTTGCATCCCTGCAGTCATATGGTAAAACTGATATGACTCTGGTAACAAATATGGAACCTTGGGGTATCCCGAGCATTTTTTTCTTATACATTTTTTCTAGTACACTGCTGTAAATCTACTAAAACACATACAAACACATTAATTACTGCCAACAATATAGATTTATGCTAGTTTAAAAAGGATTCAGCTTAGACTCTGAGCAGTAAGGATCTCTCTGCAGCTCTGATATAGTGACAGTTTTAAGAGGTAAATTGCTATCAAAACACTTTTTTTTCCTGTATCATTACACATTTGGGGGTTGTGTGACTACTATATCTGAATATAAAGATTATATGAAATGCCCCCTTCAATTTATGCCGCCCTAGGCCCCGGCCTTTGTGGCCTTGCCTCAATTCCGGGCCTGTACCTCTTACTATAAATTCTGGAGGTATTATACATGAGATGCCACTGTGCTCATCTTGCTCTAAAGGGGTTGTTCATCTTGAAATTAACTTTTAGTTTTATGTAGAGAGTGAAATTCTGAGACAACTTGCAAGTAGTTTTTATGTTTAATTATTTAGGCTTTTGAGTTATTTAGCTTTTTATTTAGCAGCTCTCCAGTTTGCAGTTTCAGCAATCTGGTTGCTGGGGTCCAAACTACCCTAGCAACCATGCATTGATTTGAATAAGAGACTGGAATATGAATAGGAGAGGCCTGAATAGAAAGAGGAGCGATAAAAATAAGCAATAACAATACATGTGTAGCCTTACAGCGCATCTGTTTTTAGATGGGGTCAGTGACCCCCATTTGAAAGAGGCAAAAGAAAAAGGCCAATAACTCAAAAACTATCAAATATAAATAATGAAGACCAATTGCTAGGAACTGGGTATTCTATAACATACTAAAAGTTACCTCAAAGGTGAACAGATCAGCTGCACTTCCATTGTATTTTTATTTTTACATTTAGTGCTCCCACCTATCCCACTTTATTGCACAATGAATATGTGCAGTGTCCGTGACACTCAAAACAGGCCATAAGGTCTGAAGATGCTCCTGTGGACAACTGTGAAGGCCGGATGGGACTGCATTAGCATTATACTGACACCTGCAGCTGAACTGGCCAGCAAATGCAGTCATGTGAGGGCCCATGTGGTTCTGGGACAGTTTATACCCCAACTCCACTTTGCACAGGGGTAAAGAGTTCTGTCAGCATGCTCTTTGACTGCTACATTTAATCTGTTTATGTACAAAAGTGCAGCCTTTTATTCCAGCCTGAATCCCTGCAGCGACTAAAGGCCACAAGTTGCAAGCACATTCAAAAGAAATGGGGTGTATACCCAAAAATAAAACATTGCATAGTGAAAGAAAATGCAAGCATTGCTTGCTTTATCAATGATCTTTTAATCAGCTGGCTTCTGCTACCTTGTTGAAAAGTCAGAATCATCAATGCAGTGAATACAAAAAGCATCAGACTTTTTTTTTTATAGCAATTACACTCACAAAACTGTATATTGGAAAGTTACCTAGTTATCATATTTTTTGACCACCACCTAAAAGTCTGCTTTTTTTTATATATAATGAACAAAATGCATTTTCCCCTTATGCCCATTGTACTAAAGGTAAAGGTATGGGACCTGTTATCCAGAATGCTCAGGACCTGGGACTTTCCGGATAATGGGTCTTTTTTGTAATTTGGATCTTCACACCTGAAGTCTACTAGAAAATCATGTAAACATGAAATAGGCTGGTTTTGCTTTCAATAAGGATTCATTATATCTTAGTTAGGATCAAGTACAAGGTACTGTTTTATTATTATAGAGAAAAAGGAAATCCTTTTAAAAAAAATTTGGACTATTTGATTATAATCAGGCTTTCCGTAATTTGGAACTGTCTGTATAACGGGTTTCCGGATAACAGATCCCATACCTGTACTTGGATCTGCCACACCCATTGCAGCCTCCATCTCAAGTCACCAAATTTCTTGGTGGACTGCTATAATATTTCAGAAGTTTAGTGTCCGTTTAGTGTCTATTTCAACTGTTTAGGCCAGCAAATAAGGGTTTAGCCCCAAACCTTAATGACCTTCAAGTAGGGCTTGTTTGGAGTATTTAGGGGAGCAGACAAACATTTAACTACAACTAAGTGGTTGCAATTAATGCTTTGAGCCCCCCCCAGGGAACCACAAGCCTAAATTACCCTGCACTTTATAGTTAAACAGCTAGAAGACCAATGTTATTTATTTTTATTTCAATCCAAAAACAACAACCCAATACTCCATTTTGTATATACAGGTATATGATCCCTTATCCGGAAACCCGATATCCAGAAAGCATATCCGGAAAGCTCCGAATTACAGAATGGCTGTCTCCCATAGACTCCATTTTATCCAAATAATCCAAATTTTTAAAAACAATTCCCTTTTTCTGTGTAATAATAAAACAGTAGCTTGTACTTGATCCCAACTAAGATATTATTAATCCTTATTGGAAGCAAAACCAGCCTATTGGGTTTATTTAATGTTTAAATGAATTTCTAGTAGACTTAAGGCATGAAGACCCAAATTACGGAAAGATCTGTTATCCGGAAAACCCCAGGTCCCGAGCATTCTGGATAACGGGTCCCATACCTGTACTAAAAAAAAAGATATAAATTTTACACACACCCCCCAGACACTTGGACTTGTATTATGTTTAATTGGCAACTAAGCAAAAACACACACGGACACACAAGTATAAACACCGCATATTTATTGTAAATTATCACTACTGACTAGAAATAAAATATAAAAATGTACATTAGTGGTTTATTGTAAACAGAGGTTTTTTGTTTTATTTACATTTTACACAGAGATTCGCAAGGCAGGGGCTTTATAAATAGGTTTGAATAACAGTGAAACCCATGATATGGAGTATTCTAAGGTGAAATGCATGCTGGCCAGCTGCACTTGCTCTGAACAAACTTGTCTTTTATACAAGTTTCTGCTAATGGCATTTGTATTGCAAGTCAACTGGAATTTAGAAGCTGCCAAGTTGTTCCAGGACCTGTACATATATACTGTTTTTCTTTTTGCCTTTCTTTTTTGACTAAATAGGTCACCAACTTTTAGAAATTGTAATGTTTGTACAGAAGGACCACAACTAAATGCTCCTTGAGAATACAGATTAAGTCAATTGTGTGGAATAGCAATAATGCCGTTACAAATCATAAATATCTAATATATCTATATATATCTATAGAAAAAATAAAAATAAAAACTGACACAGCACTCCCAAGTTTTGTATGCAAAAAAAGATATATATTGTAGAAAAACATACCAAAGCCCATAGGGTATATATAATATATAATATATGCATGTTTCTGCAGGCCTGGTGCTGTACTACAATTCCCATAATCCCCTTACACTTACAGCCAAAGGTGTGTATGGATGCTTTGTTTGCAGGTCAGTCAGAGAACTTTAGGTTGGACACACTAAATATGATCTATAGCAGGGTTTCTTAACCTATGGGTCAGGCCTACTGATGCCAACATATTGTCTAAAAAGATGCTTAATGCCAGAGTTAAAAATACAAGACGGCGGGTTGTGGTGACAATAGGAGGGACCCAAATCAGATCCCTACACTGTTTAGTGTGGGTGTCCATTATATATTAAGATTTCCTCTTATTTGAAAACCAATATTTTGTTTAAATTGGGTATCACAAGTTTAAGGAACACTGGGTTTAAGGATTATTATTGCTTACTACAAGTTTTGTTTTTTTCTCATTTTAGATTGCAAGCCCTATGGGGCAGGGACCGCTTATGTCTATTAGCACATGGCACATAACTTTTTATATTATACTGTTTACCCTCCTATTTTTACTGTATTGTAAATACAGTGCTGCATGGTTTGAATATTCAATATCAAATAACCATCAGTAAGTAATAGGGCTACCAACTTATCTGGGGAAAAAAAAAAGTTCTTCATACGTCCAAACTAGGGATGCACCGAATCCGGCCAGGATCCGGCCTTTTTCAGCAGGATTCGTTCGAATCCTTCTTCCCAGCTGAACCTAAATCCACATTTGCATATGCAAATTAGGGCAGGAGGGAAATAGTGCGACTTTTTGTCACAAAACAAGGAAGTAAAAAAAAAAATGTTTCCCCCTTCCCACCCCTAATTTGTATATGCAAATTAGGATTCGGTTCGGTATTCGGCCGAATCTTTCGTGAAGGATTCGGGGGTTCAGCCGAATCTCAAATAGGGAATTCGGTGCATTCCTAGTCCAAATCCTTTATATTTATACAAGCGCATGAAGTAGTCCGTTTTACCAAAAGGCACTGATAAAATAAAGCTGTTGCATCCCTGCAGTCATATGGTAAAACTGATATGACTCTGGTAACAAATATGGAACCTTGGGGTATCCCGAGCATTTTTTTCTAGTACACTGCTGTAAATCTACTAAAACACACACAAACACATTAATTACTGCCAAAAATATGGATTTATGCTAGTTTAAAAAGGATTTTTTTAGGAAATCAAAGATAATAGGTTCCTGGATCCTGAACACTGTACCTGTATCAAGTTATACGTATAAATCAACAGTTTCATTCAAAATGGCAGCAACATTAGTACTGAACTTAGTAATAAAACACACAGACTGTCTGGTGCTATACACAAATATAATTATATACACTGGGACTCCACTCTCAAACTGATAAAAATTTATGTAAAAATGTTGAAAAAGTCACAGATGCAACAGAGAGGAATGTGCAAAGAAATACAGAGAATATTATAAGAATAAAAAATACTTAATAATAATAGTGAGTGACTGATGAGACCAGAGCTGCTCAGTTCCACAGAATATAACAAATTAAGAGAAATAATTAGAAAATGTAGGTAAACAGTGTCTTTGTGTGAGGGAGAGGCTGTTTTTCAGTTTGAGAGACCAGAGCGAGCAGTAGCTATGCCAGGCCCAGCCTGAGACACACACTGCCTCACACACAGGGAGCTGGAGAAAAAGAAAATGGCGCAGAGACTAAGTCCCCACCGACTGGAAGGCGACTTTCAAGCGAGGAAAGGATAGGGAAAACGCGGGCCGACAGGCCGGGGAACACTGGCGATAGGCAGCTCGGTTAGGTCTGAAGGGAATTAGGGGTTCGAGGCCGGATGGGAACCCCGGAACAGAGAGATAAATAGTGCTGGAGGTGAACAAAGGGGCCGGTTATTGAGCAGTCTCTGGACGCCATGTCTGCCCTTTCCTAGAGGAGGAAGGAGAATGGGGCAAAGGATAACGGACCGGGCCCTACACCTCCCACACATCACGCTCCAAAACAAACAGCACAGTCCCAGCTATACCCCAGTTACTCACAGTTTTCCTAAAAATCTGCCTCGATCTGCGGGGAAAAAGGGTAAGAAAAAAAAAAAAATCAGTTGGGGGTCCCCTGGTTTATAAATACATATCACCTGGGAGGAGGGTTAATGGGGGTAACAGTATGTAGAGAATACAGATTATAAAATGGTGGGGTGCAGGGAGGAAGTACACCCCTACTTTTAACATTCCTCAGCTCGCCCCTTCAAAACAAAGCAAGTCCCTGGCACCTTTAAGTGACAACTGAGACCTCGGGGCGGCACAAAGCCAAACGGGTAATTCATCAGGGGAGCGGGGTCACCCCTTCAGTAACTGGGGTTTAACACTTTAAGACATTATTTGGGGGCTCGGGGGAAAGCGTTGGAAACTTTACTAAGACAATATTAATTGTCTTTTGATTGGGGGCTGCGTATTGTTTGGGGCCGAGTTCTGCCCGGTCTAAGGGAAGTTGTTAAACGGCTGGCGCCTTCTGATTCAGTTGTAGTGGATTTGTGGTACAAGAGAAGGCCAAGTTTAGGGCTCCCTCCCCAGGAGTGATCATCGAGTGGCCCCAGAAGTGTACAGCTAGGGGGGGGTGTAGGAATAAATGTTCACACTTAATGATACTCTAAGGCGGAACTAGTGATTTAAAGGTCTGGGGACGAGCCAGGAGGTGGGACATGGGGTCAGCTGTAGGGGGCATGGGGGGGGCAAGCGCTTACCTGGGAGTCGTTTTGTACATGATCCACACTCATCCTTAGGAGGTTCAGGGGTAGGTGGGCCAGTGAATGAATGGGGGTTATGTGGAGTGGGACAGCAGTCTCCTGTACGGCGCAGCCAAGGAAGAGAAGCCGGCTGGAGCCGAGTGCAGCCACAGCAGAATTAGAGTGGGCAGAGACACTCAGCGGATTCTATAACCAACTAAGTCCCGATTTAGCTTGACTGCGCACGCGCAGCAAGACTTAAATAGCCTTGGATGGGGATTTGCATAGCGAAGCACACCTCTTCTGCCGCTTCAGCAGCTGCTGCTTCTACTGCTGCCATCGCCTGCCTCTCAGGAGCAGCAGCATTGAAGGAGGTGTAACAATAACAGCAATAGCAGCAGCATTGAGGGAACTGTGGAGCTTGGCTGTGTCTCACTCGTGACTTTCGGTGTATGCGCAGTTGTTTGGGACCGGAATGTTACTCCAACTGCACATGCGCAGGCTGGGGGGAGGAGGAGGGGGGGGGGTCTATGTAGGGTAGGGGTAGGAGTTTTTTTTTTTCCAATTTCTTTATTTTTGACGGAAACAAATTTGTTGTTGTTTACATTTTTCATATATCCAATAGCAAGAGAAAAAACAACAGAATAGACAAAAATACAGGAAGTATCACAAAACAGTAATGAAAATATCCTCCTCTTCCATGTAGTTATTCAGTATGACCCGGGGGATTGGTACTATTTCCACCTTATATCATATGGATATGTTAGTCCTCACAGCTTAAGTAGTGTAAACCATTCTAACATTCCCCATAATAATCAATCTTAACCCTTTAAGTGCCGCAGAACGTAGAATCGACGTTCTGTGGACCAAAGTGCCACAGATCGTAGATTCTACGTTCTGCAGCACTTCCGGGTTTGCGAGCGGAGGAGCGGCTGTTAGAGCTGCTCACTCCATTCCTACACGATCCCCTGCCCCTAGGCAACGAGCAGAGCAAGGGGATCGAGTGGCCCCTGTGGCGCGATCGCCCAATGGCCCCAAAGCAGCAGCAGGGACGCGTTTACTATGCGCCCTGCTGCTGCCTGCACTTCACTTCCGCCCAGCTCCGCCCCCCCCTGCCTGATGACCGTTGGAGCTAGAGATCTGCTGCGTGGGGCCTTTTCTTGTCGATCTGATGCATCTTCCCCAGGTTAGTGTAACATTTACACACACAAAAACACACAAATACACCAACACACACTTATTACAGTAATATACACTTACATTCACACTTACACACACTCACACATTTTTGGCGATTCGGGGGTCACACACACTCACAGCACCCATGCACACGCGCACATAACATGCAATTTACCCCTTGTGCACACGCATATGTACATATATGGCTTTGTGGCTTTTTTTTTTCTTATCGCATCGTCTCTTTTTTGGCTAAAAAATTTTTTTATTGCCATTGCCAATAGCGTATTCGCTAACCATACTGTGCAATAGCTTTTGTATGTTATTTCGGTGATTATATTGCAATTTTGGGGATTTTGGTGCATTTTTAGCCATTTTATTGCATTTTTAGCCATTGCATTGTATTTTCAGCTCTGCATTTGTGTTGTTCACTTGTTTCTGTCCGTATAATCGATTTGGCCAAGCTAAAATATTCAAAAGGTAATTCTGATGGCGATTACACTAGTCTGAAAAAAAAAGCATTGATTTTTGTGGTTTTATTAGAATTTAGTGATTTATTTGCATTTCACACTGTTCTGTGTTATTTTGTTTTGCTTATGTAAATTTTATCTACTATATATTCATTTGGGGATCTCTGTGCACCACATAGTCTGGTAAATCTATGCATATTGGGCATCAAAGTGTTCAGTAGACCCCTGTCGTTCATATTTAGGATGTTTTATGCTGATACGTTATAAAAAGTGGGGCATATAATGGGGTAAAATAAAGCTTTGTGACGATTTTCAGAAATTTGATAAAAACGACTACGTTCAGCATAGCTTTGCAGTTTGGTAGTTTGCAGTAGAAAGATGTAATTACCTGTTTTAGATTCGTCAGAATGTGTACTTTCTAAAAAATATATGGTTTTCTAGGGTCTCCATACTGTTAGGCGGTCTTATGGTGCAAATACACATACTGGGTGCTTATATTGCAGCAGCCAGAGCGTCAGCCATGAAAATTTATATACACTACTGTCATTTGGGTGCCTCTGTACACCACATAGTTTGGTAAATCTATGCATATTGGACATCAGTGTTCATTAGGCCCCTGACATTCATATTTGGGATGTTTTATGCTGATACGTTACGAAATGTAGAGCATATAATGGTGTAAAATGCAAGCTTTGTGACGATTTTCCAAAATCTGATAAAAACCGCTATGTTCAGCATAGCTTTGCAGTTTGCTAGTTTGCGGTAGAAATATCTAATTACCTGCTTTAGATTCGACTGAATATGTACTTTATAAAAATATATGGTTTTCTAGGGTCTCCCATACTGTTAGGGGGTCTTATGGTGCAAATGCACATACTGGGTGCTTATATTGCAGCAGCCAGAGTGTCAGCCATGACAATTTATATACACTATTGTCATTTGGGTGTCTCTGTACGCCACATAGTCTGGTAAATCTATGCATATTGGGCATCAAAGTGTTCAGTAGACCCCTGTCGTTCATATTTAGGATGTTTTATGCTGATACGTTACGAAATGTGGGGCATATAATGGGGCAAAATGCAAGCGTTGTGGCGATTTTCAAAAATTTGATAAACACCACTACATTTAGCAAAGCTTTACAGTTTGCTAGTTTGTAGTACAAAGATCTAATAACCTGCTTTAGATTTGTCAGAATATGTACTTTCTAAAGATATATGGTTTTCTAGGGTCTCCATACTGTTAGGGGGTCTTATGAAGCAAATACACATACTGGGTGCTTATATTGCAGCAGCCAGAGCGTCAGGCATGAAAATTTATATACACTACTGTCATTTGGGTGCCTCTGTATGCTACATAGTTTGGTAAATCTATGCATATTGGGCATCAAAGTGTTCAGTAGGCCCCTGCCATTCATATTTAGGATGTTCTCTCTTGGTACCTAATTCTATGTGAGACATAAGATACCAGAAAGTGAAACATTTGAGGTGATTTTCAGCTATTTCATCAAAACTGACAATTTTGGGAAAGCATTGCGACTCAGTAGTTTGGTGTACGAATACATGGTTACCCACGTTGGATTCGTCTGAATGTATACAAAAATATATGGTTTCAACGTATTTTTTGGTGTTTTTACCCTGCAAAAACTGTAGTAAATGTGTTTTAATTGACCTCCAGCACAATTTGTATGCGCTAACTTCATTTTGGGGCCTCTAAACACCAGATACTTTGGTAATCCTATGCACAATACACATTATACTGTTCAGTGGAGCCTTGGCATTTATATTTAGGATGTTTTTTCTTGGTACCTTATGCTATGACGGAGACAAGATGGTAAAAGTGAATTCTCTAGAAGCGATTTTGAGCTATTTCACCAAAACCGACAATTTTGGGAAAGCCTTGCGACTCAGTAGTTTGGAGCAGAAAGGCATGGTTACCCATTTTTGATTCGGTAGAATGTGTCCTTTCCAAAAATATATGGTTTTGGGGAGTAAACATATAGTTCTATTTTTTTACCCCACAAAAAATTCAGTCAATGTGTTGATTTTTCATTAGCTGAAGTTACCCACCGGACTATTTGTATGCGCTAACTTCATTTTGGGGCCTCTAAATTCCAGATATTTTGGTAAACCTATGAACAATGGGCACCAAACTGTTTGGAGGAACCCTGGCAATAATATTTAGGGTGCTTTTTCTTGGTATGTAATGATACATGGGTGATATGGTGCTGGGAATTTGAAGCCTTGAGGCAATTTTCAGGTATTTCACCAAAACTGAGAATTTTGGGAAAGCCTTGCGACTCAGTAGTTTGGAGCAGAAAGGCATAGGTACCCATTTTAGATTCGGTAGAATGTGTACTTTCCAAAAATATATGGTTTTGGGGGGGTAAACCTATTTTTTTGTGTTTTTACCCCACAAAAAAAGCAGTCAATGTGTTGATTTTTCAGTAGCTGAAGTAAGTCCTGGACAATTTGGATGTGCTAACTTCATATTTGGGTCTCTAAATGCCAGGTACTTTGGTAAACCTATGCACAATCAAACTGTTCAGTGGACCCCTGGCAATCATATTCAGGGTGCTTTTTCTTGGTATCTTATATAGTGTGTGATATGCGGAGCAGCAAAATAAAACATTTGAAATGATTTTTCAACATTTTGATACATTTTTATAAAAACCGTTACGTTCAAACAAGCTTTGATGCTTGGTAGTTAGGAGTAGAGAGACATAGTTACCCATTTTGGAATCAGCAGAATGTGT